>NC_069382.1:6363636-6666666 GCF_027475565.1 Acinonyx jubatus | reverse complement strand
GTGGCTCCAGAAGGTTGCCATGGATGCTGGACAACCACTGCTTGTGTAGGAGAATAAGGAAATCTGAGAAAGTCGAGTATTTACCTCCAGATGGAAATCAAACTCGACATGCGGCCGAAGTCCAGGATCCCCACGCTCTGGAGTCACAGAGGGAACTGAAGAACTCTGGATGCCGTGGGCTGATTGCCATATACACTCAATACTTTCAGTGGTCTTATCCTGAGACATCTATATTTGTATTTTTGGGGGGGGGGGGTGTTTTTTTAGCTACTGTAGTCAGTCTTCTTAACTCTAGACCACGGGAGAGGAGGCGAGTCCTCTGCATTTCTTGTAGAGCGCGCTGCAGGTTGGTGGGGCTGGGTGGGGAGTGTCACATCCAGGTGAAGGTTTGGGGCTTCATGACAGTTTAGACTGGACATTATGTGCAGGACTGCATCTCATGGCTTCTTTCTCCGTCCTCAGCTTTGCCTGCTTAGTGCTTGGACTGCCAGTGAGCGAGGACCCAGAGAAAGACACCTGCATCTGGGTTATTGACAATGCAGCCACTGGTGAGTGGGGATCGCCTCTTTCCGCTTACACCCTTGTGCCATCTGACGGGCGGGATTTTCCCATTGGCACGCATATTCCAGGTGCAGTCAGGAAGTTTTCAGGGATTCGAGCTCCAGTGAAATCTCCCCAGGACTCTGGGATGGTTCT
The DNA here is from genome assembly GCF_027475565.1 of Acinonyx jubatus. Lineage (NCBI taxonomy): Eukaryota > Metazoa > Chordata > Mammalia > Carnivora > Felidae > Acinonyx > Acinonyx jubatus. The sequence continues at coordinate 6,665,970 of NC_069382.1, read as the reverse complement.
AATGGGTCAGGAACTCCTCAGTTACTAATAACCTTTCTGCCTCACAGTAGTTTACTCTCGCCTCCATTAAGCTTATGTATTTACAGAAAAGAAGAAAGAAGTTTTTTCTCTAACTTAGTCCATATCCTTACCGGCAAATGATTCACTCACTAATCACGCTGTTTGCTATAATGGTCCTTTGTAAAGGGTTGTGATGAAGAGATGAGCCAGGAGGGCAACACTGTAGTCCAATAGGGAGGTGGGTTCTGACAGTCCAGTGTTACAGGTCCTGGTTGGGGTCTTTGGGTGTGAAAGGAGCACGAGAAAAGTTTAGGCCAGAAAAGGCATGAAGGGTCACTCATTCTGTCCAGTTTTAAAGTTTTGATAGAGTGTATTTGTACTTTTGGAAACTTCTTAAAAAGAGAACTAACTTTTCACTATCATTCATGTTCCCAGTCACACATTTTGCCTTACTGTAATTAATTAACGTTTTAAGAAAATATTTCTTAGCTGCAATTAGTGTATAGGGAGTATTATTTCCATAACTGTGGCTATATACTCAGGACAAGGGAGTAGAGTACAATTTAAGATCCTGCAGAAACTTTTTCAGAATTAAATAAACCAAAACCAGTCAAGAGACTTCTGTTATCCTTTAGCAGAAGGACCAGATAGGAGACGGTGATAACTGTGTCTGAGGTCCCAGAGAAGATTGGGATTGGGAGTCCTCGTGGCACAGGACCGGTCAGGCCAGGACTGTCCCCCAGCACAGCCGTCTCAGAGGTCCCTGGCTTTGCTGCTGAGCCTTCTGACCTTGTCCTTTATTATGAACATCTGCGTCCCATAGAGATGAGCAAGACGACACTATTTTTACCAAGTTCTTTATGAAACCTGTTCATTTTTGAAGAATGCTACAGACGGTTTCAAGGTTCTTGGGACAATGTAAGGAGTAATAGGCAAATGGCTTACATTTAATACGTTTACTTAGATAGGAAGAACTTCGTACATTAGTTTATCAGGTCTTTCAGTACTCGTAACAGTTTATTAAATGTTTACCTATGGGAATGGCGTCATGGTTTAAAGAGACAGGTCACGGTTATTGTTTGCCTTACAGTGAGTCGGTAAAGTTACTTGAAATTACCAGAAAGTGAGTTTTAGTTACTAATTTTCAAGTGCCACATATCAGAAACCATCATTACCAGTTTTTATTTTAGACTTTGTCTTTATTTTACGTATTTACTTTTGTAAGTAGGCTTCACACCCATTGTGGGGCTTGAACTCAACAATCCAGAGGTCAAAGAGTCACCTGCTGTACTGACTGAGCCAGCCAGGAGCCCCTAGAAATACCAGTTGTTGTTGTTTTTTTTAAAGTTCCAGGTAATATTATGTCACGCTTCACGTGATACCCCCTTATAAAGAAGTTTTATTGCTTCAGACTGGATGTATCTCTGTGATGAATCTGAAAGGCAGCTGCCCATTCGGTACTGAGAATGAGCTGATGGAACCCCACGTTCAGTTTGATCTTTCGACACACCCGGCGCCTCCGCCCCCTTCCTCAGAGCTGTCAGCTCAACCCTCCTACTCTGGACGCCTGTTGGGAGTGCTCAGTCTAAACCGGAATATCCATGATGTTTCAGGAATCAGTGACATTTGAAGATGTAGCTGTAGACTTCACCCAGGAAGAGTGGGCCCTACTGGACGCATCCCAGCGAAAGCTGTTCAGAGATGTGATGCTGGAAAATATACGTCATCTGGTCTCCCTGGGTGAGTCTGCCAGTACGTGTGTATCTGTATGCATGTATACATATACAGATGAGTGGGTCAGGAGGTAGTCAGTCCATCCGTCCACAGGAATCTGGAATAGCTTCGACGTACCCACTCCACACTCTTCCCTGAATCTTTCATAGACCTTCCTGGAAAAATAAGTTATTTCTTTGTATTTTGCTCCATCTAGTTTGTCACCCCACTAGAATGTAATCTTAGCCACAATTTAATGTCTTTGTTGCTACTCAGTCTCTAACACAAAGAGAACTGGGAACTCAGTATTTCTGAATGTAGAAATAAGCTGATTAAACATTTTCTAAATAATTATTCTGCTCTAGTCACTGTGGCAAGAGTTGAAAGCAGACTAATGAAAGCAATAGAACTTGGTTATTCTTGTAGAGCTTATGTTTGTTGGTGTCTGTTTGAAAATAATATTCAGCCCACTCTGGAGATATTCAGCGTGTAATGCAGACTAACTGTTTGGCGTTCTTTGAGCTTGGGCACAGACATCAGCATCCAGAGGTCTTCACTGTTGTGAACACACTGTCTGGATGTCAGTGTTCTTTTCTATTCAAGTGGTGCCTGGGGTGAACTTCAGTGTTGTCCTTGTCCTTCCTCAGTAGCCTGTCCTGGACTTGATGATAATTACTGGCTTCGGGGAAGGAGAGGACTTTTATCAGCACAGAATTCAAAATCCATGTACCTTTTTTCAATGACCAGGGTACCAACATTGCCAGTCAGATGTGATTTTCCAGCTGGAGCAGGGAGAAGAGCTGTGGGCTGAAGGAAGCGGATCTCTCCAAAGCCAGGGTCCAGGTGAGCCGCAGGGACCTGTGCTTAGTAGGCGACGTGCCCGCTCAGTAGGGAGCATGTTCCTGGAAATGCCGGCTGAAGGTCTTGTCCAGTGAGGGATGCTTCCTAAAATGCGAGGAAGGACACTGGGGCAGAATTCTTCAGTTACCATTATTCCTCGCATGTGACAGGCACGGTTCATGTTTCCTCCTGCCACTGTCTTTGTTTGGCTTTAGGGAGAGCATATTCATGTGCTTATCGCAGTTAAATTTTCCCGCAGTAACTCACACCTCCCTTAGAATTTTTTTATAATTCAATTTGAAATCTTCACTTGCCAATTACTTAGTATTCCTGGAGTATTCCTTCCCTTGATTTATTTGCCCCCATCAAAGTCCCATGGGTCTTGGTGCTTGCTTTTCAACATTTTCATTCCCCTAATGCCATTCGAAATATTTGTGTTTTTTTCAATTGTTTTAGGTGGGGAAAGTGCCCTTAAAGAACAAGACATGATAGCCCCACAGCGTATCAGCAGCAAGGACACATCTACGGTCACGCCAGAGGTGAGTTCCAGGGGTGGTCACCCAGCTCACTCAAAGACCTGGAAATAGGATGTTAGTAATTGAGCACAATAGCCTAATTTACATTAAATTGGGATTAAGCCTTTTTTTTTGAGCAAATTGAGCACAATAGCCTAATTTACATTAAATTGGGATTAAGCCTTTTTTTTTGAGCAAAAGGTTTAATGAATCTGAGCTCAAATCCATAACCTGAGATCTTTAAGAAAAGGTTTTTAAACATTGATCAAAAGTTCATAAACACTGATTGTATGCCTAGTCTTTGAAACATGTTAAGGTCTCCAAAATCAGGTAATAAGCTCTGCGGTTGGGATGCTACAAAAGGGAAAATCTTCATGTATGCAGGGGAGTAACCCATCATGTGTATGCAAGTAATACTGAATTTTGATTGGAGACCATCACTGAACGATTTCTATTCCTATAGAGAAGGGAACGTATGGACATAGACAAAGCTTTACCAACCTTCCACCTCTTTCCCCAAAGCAGAAGTCTCCTTCGCCAGAGGATCCCTTTGAATGCAGTGACTTGGAAGAAGATTTCACTCGCAGCTTCATGGTGACTCGGCGTCTGTTGACTCCCACAGAAAAGACCCCCTGTGTCAGTAAACAGTGTCAAAAATCCGTTAGTGAGTCGTACCTTAATCAACACAAGCACCTTCACACTAGAGGTAAATCATGTGAGTGCCATCTGTGTGGGAAAGCCTTTAGCAATTGCTCCAGCCTGAGGAGACACGAGATGACTCACACCGGAGAGAAGCCCTATGAATGCCGTCTCTGTGGGAATGCCTTCATTCAAAGCTCTGACCTTAGAAAACACAATCTGACTCACACTGGAGAGAAACCGTACGAGTGTCACCTGTGTGGGAAAGCCTTCAGCCAGTCCTCCAACCTCAGACAGCACGAGAGAACGCACACGGGGGAGCAACCGTACGAGTGCCACCTCTGTGGGAAAGCCTTCAGTAAATGCTCTGCCCTCAGACGGCACGAGAGAACGCACACTGGGGAGAAACCGTACGAGTGCCACCTCTGTGGGAAAGCCTTCAGTCAGTGTTCTGCCCTGAGACGACACGAGGGCACCCACAACGGAGAGAAAACTAGGAATGCCTTCGGCAAATGTCCTGACCTCACATGACCCGCGTGGCACGACTGTCACGAAGGCGGGCACCACGTCCACCACAGCGGTTAACACTGAAACACGCCACAGGACTCGCATGTCATTCGGTCTCATTTGTCGGACTCACGCAAACTTCTCTGGGAGAAATCCGCCGTGTGCCGTCCACGCGGCAAGACCTTCGGTCAGTGCTCCGACCACAGGCGACACGAGCGCACTCACTCTGTAAATGCGAGGAAGGGACAGGTTTGCGGCCACGGCACCTCCGCGCGGGAGAAGCCCGAGGTCGGTAATCACCGTGCACGCCGCTCAGCGGGCACCGGGCCTGCGCCCAAGAAAGCTAAGTGAGGTCTGAGTAGACGCTCGCCCCAGATGGAAGAGGGAGAACGCTCTTGAGGAACACCAAAAGTCACACCGCGGTGAAGACTCACGGGGAACCCCTTGGCTCACAGAGAAGCCCCGTGACGCGTGTGAGGACACAGACCCTACAGAGCAGTGTCACCAGCAGAGGAGAATCCAGTGGTCACTCACTTCTTAGCCAACGTTAAAGTTCTTACCCTAAGGAGACATCAGTCGTGAAACCAAAGTGGAGGGAACTTCAGCTAGATTTCACGTCAGAAAACTAAGTCGGGGGACAAAAACCTCTAAAAGAGCCTTTTGGCGTAGAATTTAGCAAATATTTCAGGATTTTGAGAAAATATTCATGGGGAAAATGTGGCATGTAAGTGCAAAATAGTAAGGTGATCCGGGAATACTGAAGGCAGAAGTTTGTAAGAAATTAAATTTTTTCAATAGATTATTACTTGTAAATATTTAAACAATAAACCCTGTTGCTGAAAAATCTAATGTTGGTGAAGTTCTAGTTTTCTCTGTGCGGTTGTAAACGGGCTCGAGCCTGCGCTCCTCGGTACGTGGGTGAGACTCAGCAGGACTCCGTGTCTCCCCCTTTCTCCAGCAGTTTCTTCCACACAGATCAGGTCCGCTCTTTCCAACGTGTCACCGTCCGCTGCCTCCTGCGCCCTGGTGGCACACAGCAGGGACGCTCAGCCCAGCCCGGCAGGACCCTACTGGACATTAGTGTAAGCTGCAGGGTTGTCTCCTGCCTGTGCCCCTAGGCGATCACATGGGGCCAGGGAAACAGGCAGTGGTCTTTCCAGACCAACGACATTCCTTGGAGTTTTTCCACGAAGCTTCTTTGGGGGTAGGAGTTCATCCCACAACCATACCTAACATCTGCTCAAGTGAGTCCTGAGTTATGTGCCTACCTGCGCTCCAGAGCCACGGCCGTGCACCCCCAAGCAGTCCTGCAAAGAAAACTAGTACCATAAAATCCCCTAACCTGTCAGACATCACAGAAGACTTTGGCATAAATGTACTCTTCTCCAAACAAAATGAAAGTTCTCACAGGGGCCGTCTCCCCAGCTTTGGTCCCAGGCCCTGGAAATGCTCTGCCCTTCAACAAACCCTAATACTGGACCTAAACCTCAAGGGGGGATGTTCTCTTCCCAAGCTGCCACAATCCTAAAATCTTAGCCTGGGACCAATTAAATGAGCACATCTCTGGGTGGAACTGATCGTTAAAAAAAATTTGAGAGACGGAGAGAGGCAGCATGAGCCGGGGAAGAGCAGAGAGAGAGGGAGGGAGACACAGAATCCAAAGCAGGCTCCAGGCTCCGGGCTGTCAGAATAGAACCTGATGCAGGGCTCAAACTCACAAACCATGAGATCGTGACTTGAGCCAAAGTCCGACGCCCAACCAGTGGAGCCACCCGGGCGCCCCAGATCATTTTTAAAAATTACCCACCAGTGATTTTACCCTGCAGCCAGGGTGAGTCATGTGTGACAACAATAAGCAATCAATGTCCAACATCTTGGCACCCAGGCTGGAGAGGCAGGTCTGTGATCAGGCAGGGACACAGGGAGGTATGAAGGGGACCAATTAGTGATTAGAAATTCAGACCCTGGAGACACACCTCATGGGTTTTAATTTCCACTGTCACAGCCAGTGAGATCTTGTTACTGAACCTGTGACTCATCAGTTCTAAGGCAGAACTAAGCTTACTGCTTTCATCTTCAGACTTACTGAAAAGACTGAGAACTCGGTTCTACATACACCAAGTTGTTATTACAGGTAATAGGTATTTTGTATTTGCCAGTGACACTGCATAAGCAGAGATGTGAATTTACCCCTCTGCCCTATTTTTATATTGAAGTATTTCATAACCATTCTTAGAAATATAAACAGGTGGTATTATATTCATCTGTTTATAACAATATGTACCTTATCCCCATGCTGCAGTTGATTTTAGCTATAATCCTGAGCCCCAACTAAATTTGAGACCATTTCTGGTGGCTCGGCTGGGAATCACACACCCTCTGCCCGTGTGTCTCCAGGAAGGAAGGGATCCTTCCTGGTGCCTCCTGGGGGTGGGGCCTGTGCTAGAGTTGGGACCCCTTCTGAGAGGATCTCATGTTCCAAGGGGCTTTATCTCCACCGACCTATGGGTGGAAGTGTGCTGGGCCGCTGTACTGAGATCAAGGGATTTCGGGGCAGATAAAGGAAAATCTATGACTACAAGGTGATGGAGTGACACAACTAGCTTTGTCTGGGTGGCACGTTGACAACTTGCTGTAAGGGGAAGTCCCTCACAAGTTGACTCCTTCCAGAGGAAAACAGCGTGGGGCCACCACCCAGAAGGGGAGGCTGGCAACAGAGCTCCGGGCGGGGCGGGGGGAGAGCCATCTTCGCGTCCAGATGAAGTCTCGTTCGCACACGGGGAGTCCCCGGGTCACATCTACGGGGGGCTAGCAGCGCTGAGAGGATTGGATGGTCCACGGTTTACCTTTATGGCTAGTGGCTAGCAGGTGCAATGTCAGTATGCACAGCACGCAGGCTCTGAATGGTTACAAACCTGCTAATCCGAGCTGTTTACAACAATTGGGTGTAAAAATGCGAGTTTGGCACTGGTGGGTTTTTAAGCTCATGGGCCTGGTCTGCTGCAAAGAAGTAAAAAATACGGAGACCATCTTTGGCTCATTTATAAACGAGGTGATAATTTCAACTGATTTTTCTTCGTGTTCACTGGTTATTTCTTTTGCCTGCTCAAATCCAGGGTTGGAGCCTTTCGTCATTGTACTCTTCGGAATTGTGCTCTTCGGCTCCAGAACTTCTATTTGATTCCGTCCTATAACTTCTGTCTCCTTATTGAAACTCCCAACTTGGTGAAATAACGTTCTTCTGGTTTCCTTCAATCCTTTGAGCCTCACGGAGACACCTGTTCTGAAGCCTCTGTCCAGCACGTGCACGGTCTGTGCTTCCTCAGAGACCGTATCTGTCCGATCTTCTTTTCCCGAGGGTGGGGTATACCTTCTGATTTCTTCACGTGACTCATAATTTTTTTGCCGAATACTGGATATTTTGAATATTAGAATTGGTCCTCAGAAATCAGATTCTCCTACCGTCCCAGGGTCTGTTGTTATTACGCTTGTTCAGTGATTTTCTCAACTCTTTGTAACGGCTGTTCAGCGTGTGTGGCCCTGAAGTCTGTTCCGTCAGCTCAGGGGTCACCTCGTGACTTGAGACCGATCTCCTTCAACAACCGCAGCCAAAACACCCCGGTGCGGTGCCAGTCACGGCAGACTGACTCTGTAGGCGCTCTCCTCCAGGGCTCCGGCAGGACGTCGGCCCTGTCCCACCCTTCCCTGCACCTGCTCCAGTGCTGACGGTGGACTCACTTGGTGCCCTCACACGTCTTCCCAGCACGTGTCCAACCGCAGGCATCAGCGTGGCCTTCAGATGCCGAGGCGCTCGGCAGGCTTATCTCCCAGCTTCCTCCCTCGGGGACTCCCTGGTCCGCCTGCCTCCCGCCCCTGTGCTCAATCCCTGCAAGTGCAGCTAGTAGATTTCATTGAGATGCTCCTGACATTGCCAGCCAGGAGGGTCCTTCAGCCCCCAGAAAGTTCTAAGGCCATCGCAAAAGGAGAGCCCCTCCCTCCTGGAGCCCCCAGACGGGTCCGAACGCACAACTACGATTCCCTGAGAACGACGTTTGCGTTGCCCTGGCAACAGAAGGCTGCGTCGGGAACGTGGGCCACTCACGGCTGCCACAAAGCTGGGGAGTGTGGCACAGTAGGTGGGCAAGTTTGAACATCACACTGCTGTTTTACTGAAATCAAATAGCTTTTGTTCTTCACGAAGCATCCCCCCAATTATTTGAACTATCAATACCGCATTCTCCGACTTAATTTTGCAATTTTTGTTTTCCTAGTCCAGTTCTGTTTCCCCTGGCATTTGAAGATTTTAACTTACCTCTACTCTCTAAAAAATCTTACTAACATTAGGTAAATATGTAGAAGGAATGCTATCTGTTGTGTCCAAATTCCGAATAACCAACAATTTATCCTCAAGGATTCAGTTTCATTTTATTACTTCCTGAAGACCCCAACTAACTGCCTTGTGTTTAGAGACAACACACATCATCATGGTATAACATATTTAAATACCCCTACCTTTATTTTCTAGACACACTACAACATAAAAAGTTATTAGTGTGCATTTCTCTGGGCAAAGCTTAATCTATGGCCCATAAGAAAGAATTATGGGAACTACCCTGCTGCCGCGGTTTTGGATTTTTGTTTTTTGTTTTCCCAGGACAAAAATTTAGTAGAACCCTAAACCTACTCCATATTTTAGTTACCTCCATTTCCAAAACTAGAATACAAACTCCCAGAGGCACTTAACATTGTTTTCTCCTGGTATATTTTACTAACACCCAGCAGGAGAACTCAATTCAAGACTCAGAGCTTTGGCAAGGCTGTTTTCCACATGACACAAATATTCTTGTGGTTAATACCTTTCAAACACTGCTCACATGTCACTCCATAAAGCCCGTCTCAATTCTAGCAGCCCAAGTTAGGTCCTGGACCCTGAGACCTTTCACAATACTTGGCTTTCATGTCTCTAGTACAGGTTTTATTTCAGTGTTATCACTTCTCTGGAGATTCTCCTTGAGTGTTCATTTATTCATCAAAACCGTGTACATGAAACATACCAGGCATTGGTCTGAGAGCTCAGGATGCAGAGATGAACACAGAATTATTTCTGACTTCAGAGTCGGGTGGGTGTTATATCCAGATCTTAGCTTGAGAAGCAGCAGTACAAGGCAGAGGTTACAGGAACATATTTAGAACCAGACATTGTCTGAAGACCACGTCTACCATTTAGGAGCTGTGGGGCTTTGAGTAAATCATTTAACCATTTACTAATTGTGGATAATATTTCATTGGCTTTTTTGAGAACACAATGAGTTAAATCATGTAACGCATTTACAAACATGGCTGGTCTAGAAGAACTCCATGAATATATATTTTTAAAAATTGAGATGTTTCCTTGGAAAGCTTTCTTAAATGTCTCCACATTGTTCAAAATACCACGCTAATACCATGCTAAAGCAACACATTATGCTAATTGTAAATTTCTATGCAACTAATCACTGTAGTATGGTATTCTGAACATACACATTTGATACATGTCACTAATTTGATCGATACCATTAATCTGTGAAGAAAGCACCCTGACTGCATTTGGCTTGATCCCCAATCTTGTGTGTTTGTCAAGTAGTCTTCAAACCCATGAGAACATCCCACCTGCTCACCGATTTCACGCACAAAAAATGGGGACCTTTTGTTTGTACACTATTTAAAAAGACTACCCTACTTAAATGCACAGAATAAATTTTGCATACAAATAATGAGCTGAGCAGAGCACAGATCTCCCATAACCATGGGGTGTGGGGAGACAGGGTGGTAACAGCTTCCACCCTTTCGTACACCTGCCAGAGTTGCTCCGTTGTCATGGCTCATGCCAGGTAGGCTTTTATATCAAAACCATCTTAACTTCTTCATAATAAGAACATTTCCAGCTTTTCTTTCATATCAGTAAAGTCAATAAACTATTTTGACTGTGGACATTTTATGATTTTAGGAATATACCTTATAATCTAGTATATTGTTCATAATGAATGACTTCTGTTGCAGAATGGAAAAGCATGAAATGTATTTTGCTTCCTGTGTCTTTTTTATATCTTTTTAATGTTTGATTATTTTTGAGAGAGAGAGAGACAGACAGACAGACAGACAGACAGTGTGAGTGGAGGAGGGGCAGAATCGGAAGCAGGCTCCAGGCTCTGAGCTGGCAGCACTGAGCCTGAGGCAGGGCTCCAACCCACGCACTTTGAGATCATGACCTGAGCTGAAGTCAGACACTCAACTGACTGAGTCACCCAGGTGCCCGTGCTTCACATGTTCTTAACAGTATTTGAGGCCTACTGTGATTTCCTCATTAGAAATTCCATTTGAATTTTGTTAAACATAACAGGCAAATCTTTTTGCCTACTTAATAGGCAAATCTTTTTGCCTACTTAATAGTAGCTTGTAAGGCCAACTATAGTTACAACCATTTCTAGGGTTGGGCCTCCAATAACGGTATGAGGTATTTCTTCCCCCCCCAAAAAATAACAGCATCTGAAAGCTTTTACAAAATAGTCTGCCATTTTTACTTTTTGTTACTCTACAAACCACCATCTACGAAACTCAGATGAAATGTTTTTAAAACTCTCCTGTTTGGGTAAGCACTACAAAAAGCTATCAGATCTTCATGGTGCTACATTCTGTTTCCACTCTTACAAACCTTAACAAGTTTCTTAGTTGGATAGTTGGATAGATTTGACTGTGCTAAAAGTGTGTATGGAAACACACAAGAACAAGAATCCTTTGGAGTAAGGAAGCCAATTACAGTGAATCAATTCACCATTAGAAGTGCTATGAAATCAGCCTTTGGAAATGTTGAGACATGACAGAGAATTTTAAAATCTGAATGCTGACCCTCTTAGAAAAGCTATTTTTAGAGAGTAAGACACATAAACTCAACCATACCAGAACCACACACACACACACACAAACATATGCAATACACAATCATATATTAGTTCTATTTACCCATCTATGTCAAAATTCTTCCAAATTAAAAAAATAGAGAATATGACTAGTACACTGTCGATTACGAGTTATTAATAGTAGGAATAATCAAACATGTAAGTAAGTGTTAGAAAATGATAACGGTGTTTTTAATAAACTTTTAATTTTGGAATAGATTGCATTCAGAATAAATTTACAGAAAATTTGCAAAAATATAAAGATATTTCCCATATACCTAAGACCCAGTTCCCTCTCTTATCATCTTGCACTGCTGTGCCATTTTTGACTCAATTTATGAATTAATATGTCATCAACTAAAGTCGATACGTCATTCCGACTTCTGTAGGTTTATCTTTACTGTTCAGACTCCCATCTAGTATACCACATCATATTTATTCATCATGTCTCCTTAGGATCCTCTTGGCTATGACATTTTCTTAGACTTTGGTTTTTGATGACTTTGACAGTCTTTAGAACTACCATTCAGGTTTATCTGATTTTTTCCCCCATGATTAGAATGTCTGTGGTTTTTGGTATTGAGAGGAAGATAACAGAGGTAAATAGCCATTTTGATTACTTCTTTATCAAGGCTCTATGCTTTCAAAATGACTTAATAGTGCTGTCAGATTTCTCCACTGTGAATTTACTTGTTTTCCCGTCCTTACTATTCATACTCTTTGGAAGGAAGTCACTGTATACAGCCCACATTTAAGGAATGGGGAGTTATGTTCCACCTCCTCGAAGAACAAAGTTATGAATCAGTTACTTTTGTTTTTTTTCTCTTGGTATGAGTACTATCTATTCTTTCCCATTCATGTATACACATCAATTCATATCTATAGATTTTATACTTTGAATCAGAATTCAATTCTACTTTATTTTGTTGTCCAAAGTATTTCAACTTTGGCATTAGGAGATCTTTAATTTGGCTCCTGTTTTCCTTTCGCTTAACCTCATCTTTATTTTTTGTTTTCTTAACTCACTTCCTTTTTAGAAACTCAAGGTTCTTCAGGATTGTCTGTACATTTCCTGCCCAGTCCTAATATCAGCCATTTCTCTGAGGAGCCCTGGTTCATCCTATTGGAGACCAGTATTAAACCCAGGTTCTAGAGCTAAATGTGCGTGTTGCTACGGAGTGCCATTGCTTCTTGACCCTCTCAGTGGACAGTGCAAGGAACTGTGTGTGTGCACGTGCTAACCTACGAATATACACCCAACTATAAATATTGTTTATGAAAGCCATCTGTATCTGTGCTAAGCTAAGCACTAGTTCATAGTGATGTATCCAACATGGATTATTCCAACCTCCTTTCCATGCTTATCTCTAACTTCCTACCCTAAAAGTGAGGTACCTGGCTCCTGCTATCCGCCATCCTTTTTTAATTGTTAAATTCCAGTTCATGTGTATAGTGGTTTCAGAACTGTTAACTAGTACCTCCCTGGGAAAGAACTTTATCAAGTTGAGTACACTGTTTATGTAACAATTCCTTTTGGTTTTGGTCTTACAGACTCCACTCATTCCAAGTTACTTAGGCCAGCCCCACCCTTCCTCCATCTACAGCCTCTTTGTTTCATACTTTTTAGTAAATTCATTGTGTAACATTCTTATTCCATCTTGGGATTAAGCTAGTTCCCAAAGGATTATTTTCAAATTTAAACTCATTAAGATTCACCATTTTTGCTGTAAAATCGTAAGGGATTTGACAAATGCATAGGGGCAGGTAACCACCATTAAAGAGTCATTTAGAACGTTTCACTTATTCAATCTTCTCCTTTCACAGATCCCGGGAATCTACTCATCTATTTAGCATTTCTATAGTTTTGCATCTTCTCCAAGATCATACATAAAGAGATAATACAGTAATGGTCATTTTCAGACTGGCTTCTTCTACAGAGAAATATGCATGTAACCTTCATCCATGTCTTCATGTGGCTTCATTCTTCATTGCTTTTTCATCACTGGATACTATTCCATTTCACGGTTGTACGTTTTGGTTATATATTCACCCACTGAAGGACGTGTCGGCTCCTTCCAGTTTGGGGCCATCATGATAAAGTTGCTATAAATATTGGTGTGCTGTTATGGTGTGGGTATAAGTTTTCAGTCCAGATGGATAAATATCTGGAAATACAATTATTATGAGACGAGACCATGTTTGCATTGTAAGAAACCTGCCAGACTGTCTTCTAAAGTATCTGTGTCACATTCCTTCCCACCACAGGTCCTCGTGGTTCCTCAGGCTGGTCAGCAGAATGTTTTGTGAATTTTTCTAAATTTTAGCATCATCTTAATGTGCAGTAGTAAGTGGTAACTCACTTAATTTGCTTTTCCCTAAAAGTGAGTGGTGTTGAGGATGTTTCTGTATATTAATTTGCTATCTAAGTTCTGTATTGGTATCTCTCCTCAGAACTCTACTTATTTTTATTTTTTAAATTTTCTTCTTTTTAGGTGTTATGAGTCTTTACCATATTTTCCATACAAATCCTTTCTTCTGGTATCTGTTATGCAAAGATCTCCTTGTCTGCAGAAGCCTTTCCATTCTCTTAGCAGAATCTTCTGCAGAGTAACATTGTAATTTTGATGAAACTCGCCATTATCGATGTTTCTCTTTCATGGATCATGCTTTTGGTGTTGTATACAAAAACTTACCTCTATGCCCAAGTTCAAGTAGGTATTTTCTTATTCCAGAATTTTTTAAGTTTGCATTTTGCTTTTAAGTTTATGTGAGTTCCAGCGTGTGGTGGGTTTTCTGTTCATTTCTCCACGCAGCGGAACAGTCGCTGCAGCTGTTACTGAAAAGAATCCCCCCGCACCGCTGTGCTCCGAAGGCCAAGCTCGGGTGACTATGTTTGAATGGGTCTATTTTCAGGCCCTCAATTCTGTTCCATTTACCTATGGGTCTGTTCTGTCGCCAATGTCGTTCTCTAATCGCGATGGCCCTTTGGGTTAATTTTTGGAATGAGCGGAAGGTGGTGAGGAATCTTTGACTTTTTCTCCCTAAGTGTGCAAGCTATTCTAACGTTGGAAACGGTTTTAAAAATCTACAACTTACCGGGATTCTGATTCAGATGGCATTGAGTCTATTGGCAAATTTGGGAAGATGTGTCATGTTAACAATACTGTATTTGCCTATCATGAACATGCTTTGTGAAGACTCTCTCTGAGGGGCACCTGGGTGGCCTGGACAGTTAAGTGACGCTTGATTTCGGCTCAGGTCATCGAGGTCACAGCAGGGCGCCTGCTAGGGAATCTCAGCCTCCCTCTCCGCCCCTCCCCCGCCCGTGCTCTCTGTTTCTCTCTCAAAATAAATAGATAAAAAAAATTTTTAAACACTCTCTTTTATATCCTTTCACGGTGTTTCCGTGTTCGGCATGCAAATTTGTATTCATTTTGTTATATTTGAGATCTAAGCATTTCACTTATTTGTGCCGTAGAGTCTGAATACACAATTGTCAGCAAATTTAAAATTCCTTGACAAAATAAAAGACGTTGCACCCGCCTGAGGAAAATTTTCTCCACGACCCACAAGAACCCGGAGGGCAAAACGACCAAAACTGCGTCATTACTGGGCACGCGGTCACCACACTGGGGGGAACCCAGAGCCTCCTTCCGTCTCTTCCAACAGGAGCTGACTTACTCCCTTGTTACGTAGCTGATAACCTCACGTACTTAATAATCCAAAGGCAGGCCCTGCTTACACTGGAGGCCAATCAAGATGAATGTCATCATAGCTCCCTTCTTTAACAAGGGCTCTTCCATCCAGTTAAGCAAATCATTTAGATACGGCCTTGATCTCAGCACAGATTTAAGCCATTATTTACACTGAAAACCGTGGTATCAGGTTTAAGGCACCTACTTTGTACACTCCCCGTATCTTTCCCCTGTGGTTTAATGTGTAGGACACACGAGGGGTTAAAACGTTTACACCTTGCACCAGGCACCTCGGGCGCTCACCCCCAGCGAAGGGGGCAGGGTCCTCGTCCCGCCTGGGGGGTCGCGGGGCTGCGCGACCCCTCCCCACCGTGCACGTGTGCACCCCGGAGCCGCACCAGGGCCCCTACATCCCCCGAAACAATCCCGAATCCCTGCACCTGCCCACAGCATGCTGTGACTTCCACCCAAAGGCCCTGGATGAATGGGCACGCCCGGAAAATACGTCCTGGTTAAAGCCTCCACGCCGGGCGGGGCGGATAAACAACGAGCTTCTCTCTCGCTATTTAAGAGAAACATCCCGCAACAGCCCCCTCCCACGAGTGCGGCCGCACAGAGACGTCACTCACGGCAGATACCGTCCCTCGTAGTCCCTGGTGTCGCCTAGTCCATCGCCCCCCGAGGGAACACGTCCCCGGTCTAGCATCTAGGGCAGGGGCGCGATGCGCGGATGCGCATGCGTTCCATGCGGGCCAGAGGCAGCGGGTCGGCGCGCCCCCTGCAGGCCTTCAGGGCGCAGCGCAGGAAGCTCTGCGCTCATTGGATGGACAACAGCACCCCTGGTGATCATTGGTTATTGGTTACCTAAACGCAATCGGCTATGCCCTGTCACTTATGCAGGTGTTCACACTAGAGCCCAGATGGTGAAGAATAAACCGGCACTGCTTTCCCAGTAGAGAAGCTGCCTTATCACAGCATACACACCTGACTCGCATCAATGCTACATTGCGGCGCCACAGGGGTCAGAAGCTGCCTTTTTTGTGTGTCCAGAAGCAACTTTGACGAAGTAGAATGGAGTGATTCATTGGCTTTACTTCTATTATTGTTGCACTTGTGGCATATTTATGTTATTATTATACACTATATATTACATCTGATTTTTTTCATGTCCTCCTATGCCACAAATTGAATAAACTGCTATGGACTGTATTACTGAGAATGTCTACAATTTATGATAAACCCTCTTCCTCTCCTGCTTGTCCTGATTTTTATTCCACCACCATTAGCCCCTAAATCATAAAAGATTCGAGGAAGCTCCAAAGCGTCACACACATTCTCTGCCTGTCCTCACTCAAGTTCCCCTCCCCACAACGCGCTGTCTCCTTCACTGAGTCCCGGGGCGGGGCCTGCGGCTCCCCTGTGCTCTGAGGGGTCCTAGTTCCCCCCAGGACCTCAGGTTGACAGCCTCAGCCCCTGACAGCCAAACTATCAGCTCCCTGGAGCCCAAACGCAAGGGTTTTGGCGTCACCTGCTGGCCATCGCGTATGCAACAGGAGCGGATGCTAGTGTGGTCTTCCTAAAACTGAAAATAATCACGGTATTAGTAAAGCCTGTTAAAAACCCAAAACAAATGGGCAACAGCCTTGAAAAGTCCATGAGCAGACAACACCACGTTAGTGAAGCATGCTGAACTTAATTTATCTAATTTTTAATTTCAATTTGGCCTAGTTGTATCTTGTTTCTGCCTATGGAAATCATAAGCAAGACCTAAACCATTCCCACAAGTTCATTTGTGGTAACGAGCAACCAGTTCCCATTATTTTTAAAAATGTAGTAGCACAATGTATCGCTATGAATCATAAACAGCCAGTGTCTCCCCACTACACAGTGTGCTTTATAACAATATATCCCTGTGCCTCCTCCTAGGTTGCATGTAGCGCTCTTGGATCACAGAGTGAATATTTAGTGTGTGCGCAGCAAATTTGCTTATTGCAACTCAAGGATTCATTGATTCTAGTTCTATTATTACTTCGTTATTCATATATCTATGCATTATTTTATATGCTATATTAAAGGTATACGACCTAAGTCCTTTCTATCACTCGGTCTCCTGTTATGATGCACTTATATCGGCAATAATTTTTACAGAATCTCTGTAACTCAATCCAGATACTTTCTCCCTCTCCTCTCTGTCCTTGTATTTATTCCTCTACGCCTAGCCCATGAAACACTATTCCCCTCCAAAGCACCATGCTCATCATCCTGTCACTTTCTTCACATAACCCCCCCTCCCCAGAATGTGGTGACTCCTTCAGCGAGTCCCTGGGAGGGGCCAGCATGTCACCTGGACTCTGTAGGGTCCTGGGTCCCCTCAGATCCCCAGGCACTCTGAAATCCACAATCTGGAGCCAAAGGGAAAGATCTTAGCGCCACCTGCTGGCTGTGGGGGGGTGCATCAAGCGTTAATGCATCCATTTCTCCCAACAGTGATAATAATGACCGTAGGAGTAACATCTGTTACAACGTCAAAAGCAAACGGACACCACCGTTGAATGTTCCCAAGCAACAGCACCAGTTTAGTCAAATTAGCAAAGCTTATTTGCCATATTTTCCAATACCAACTGACCCTGGGTCTTGGCTTTTTCTGCTTCTGGAAATAGTGAAGAAATCTTAGTGTTTCTCAAGGTTCAAAGGAGGGATCCAGTAACTAATTCCATATCGCTGAAGAATGTTCTTATAACCAGTCACTAAAATGGTCATCCTTCTCCCTGAATATAAGATGGTTTATAACAATATATCCTTGTACCCATCCCATGTTTGGAGTACTCTGGGGTCAGAAAGAGTACTGACCCCGGGGGGGGGGGGGCATAAATTTTCACCAGGTTCTTATTCAACGATTTATCAGTGGTACTTCTGTATGGCTTAACTTTTCACATATAGACTATTTTTACTGTATACTCTATTAAAGCTACATAACATGGGTTCTTTTTATTACTCACTCCTTTGTCATCTGCTCAGATGCATTGGTATGTGCCCTTATTTTCATAGAGTGTTTGCAGCTTATGATGAATCCTTTTCCCCCTCCTCCTTGTCTTGGTTTTCATTCCTTCACCACTGGTCCATGAGCCCATGGGAACTGCTATTTGATTCCTAAGAATCATGCTTCTTCTGTGCCTTTCCTCATGCAACCTCCTCTCTCCAACGTGGTGTCTCCTTCACTGAGTCCCGGTGGGGTGGGGGGAGGGGAAGGCAGCGGCTCCCCTGTGCTCTGAGGAGTCCTAGTTCCCCCCAAGACCTCAGGTTGACAGCCTCAGCCCCTGACAGCCAAACTATCAGCTCCCTGGAGCCCAAACGCAAGGGTTTTGGCGTCACCTGCTGGCCATCGCGTATGCAACAGGAGCGGATGCTAGTGTGGTCTTCCTAAAACTGAAAATAATCACGGTATTAGCAAAGCCTGTTAAAAATCCAAAACAAATGGGCAACAGCCTTGAAAAGTCCATGAGCAGACAACACCACGTTAGTGAAGCATGCTGAACTTACTTTACCTGATTTTTAATTTGGTCTGGTTATATCTTGTTTTTGCCTATGGAAATCACAAGCAAGATCTAAACTATTTCCTCAAGTTGATATGTGGTAACGAGCAACCAATTCCCATTATTTTAAAAATGTAGTAGCACAATGTATCGCTATGAATCATAAACAGCCAGTGTCTCCCCAGTACATAGTGTGCTTTATAACAACATACCCCTGTGCCTCCTCCTAGGTTGCATGCATGTAGTGCTCTTGGATCACAGAGTGAATATTTAGTGTGTGCGCAGAAAACTTGCTTATTACAACTCAAGGATTCATTGATTCTAGTTCTATTATTACTTCATTATGCATATATCTATGCATTATTTTATATATTATTATATTAAAGTCACATAAGACTTTTTTTTATCACTCTCTCCTTTGTCTCCTGATAGCATGCACGGACATTGGCGATAATTTTTACAGAATGTTTGTAATTAAATCCAGATCTTCTCTCCCTCTCCTCTCTTTGTATTTTCCCCTCCCCCCCCCCCAGCCAATGAGCCCATGAAACGCTATTCCCCTCCAAAGCACCATGCTCATCATCCTGTCACTTTCTTCACTCAACATCCCCTCCCCAGAATGTGGTGACTCCTTCAGTGAGTCCCTGGGAGAGGCCAACATGTCCCCTGGGCTCTATAGGGTCCTGGTTCCCCACAGATCCCCAGGCACTCTGAAATCAGCAATCCGGAGCCAAAATGAAGGGTCTTGGGGCCACCTGCTGGCTTTGGTGGGTGCATCAGGTGTGAATGCACCCATTTCTCCCAACAGTGATAACAACCACGGTAGGAGTAATGTCTGTTACAGTCAAAAGCAACCGAAGACTAGTGTTGAAAGTTCCCGAGCAACAGCACCAGTTTAGTCAAATAAGCAAAGCTCATTTGCCGTATTTTCCAATACCAACCGACCCTGGGTCTTGGCTTTTTCTGCTTCTGGAAATTGTAATGAAAACATAGTGTTTCTCAAGGTTCAAATGAAGGATCGAGTAACCAGTTCCACATCTCTGAACATTCTTATAACCAGTCACTGTGCAGAAGAAACAGTCATTCTTCTCCCCGAATATAAGCTGGTTTGTGACAATATATCCCTGAACCCATCCCATGTTTGGAGTACTTCAGGCTCAGAAAGTTTTTGCGTGTGTCCTGAATTTTCACCAAGTACTATTCAACAGTTTATTGGTGGTACTTCAGTATTGCTTAACTTTTCACATATATATAATTTTTACTGTATACTCTATTAAAGCTACATAACATGGGTTCTTTTCATTACTCCTTTGTCACCTGCTCAGATGCATGGTTATGTGCCCTTATTTTTATAGAGTCTTTGCAGCTTATGAAAAATCCTTTTTTCACCTCCTCGTCTTGGTTTTTATTCCTACACGACTGGTTCATGAGCTCATGGGAAATGCTATTTGATCCCTAAGATTCATGCATCTTCTGAGCCTTTCCTCACACAACCTCTTCTCCCCAATGTAGTGCCTCCTTCACTGAGTCCCTGAGAGAGAGGCCAGGGGGTCTGACAGTGGCTGTGATCAGCTTCCTGGAACCAAAACCCCGGGACAGGTACTTAGCGCCACCTGGTGTCCGTGGGAGATGTAGCCGGTCATCCTTTTCATATGATAATGACAGTAGTATTAAAGTCTGTTAAAATCTAAAAGAAATGGAGCCCAGCTTTGAAAATTCTCTGAGCAGGGAAAACAAATTTAGTAAAACAAGCACATCTTAAATTTGGCTATTTTCTGAGACTCACTGGTTCTGTGTCATATTTTGTGTGTCCTCTGTAAATCACAAGCAAAACTTGTGATTAACTGGCTTCCAAATAGCCAGGAAGCAATTCTTTATGATTAGAGAGTTATAATATTATTACCAATCACTGTGAAGAATAAACTTTCACTGCTTTCCTGGTATACAAGCTACCTTTTTTCTTTCTTACAAGCTACTTTATAACAATACAGTCCTGAGCCTCATCCCATATGTGGTGTGAGTCTTCCTGGGTCATAAGTCATGCACTATTTTTAGTGTGTGCACAATAAACTTTTACTAAGTACTATTCAGTTATTCATTGCATTTACTTCTGTTACTGATACACTTGACATATATACATATTATTTAATACACTAGTATATTAAAGGTATATAACATGGTTTTTTTAAATAACTCTAATTTGTCACCTAAGATGCATTTTATTTTTATAGAATCTATTTTATAGAATTTATTTTATTTTTATAGAATCTCTGCAATTTAATAAACATAAATCCACCACCCCTCCTCTAGCCCATGAACCTATGGGAAATGGTATTCCACTCCAAAGAATCATGCTCTTTCTGTGCTTTTGTTTTACTCAGTCTTCCCTCCCAGAATGTGGTGACTCCTTCACTGAGTCCGTGTGAGGGGCCAGCAGCCCCTGTTTTATCGTGGGGTCCTAGCTCCTCCCAGACCCTCAGGTACCAGTGTCTGATGGCAGTTCTGATTCCTCTGCTTTTTGGAGAAGAAACGACGGGGTTATAGCACCACCTAGTGGACATTGGAGGAGGCGCGCAGCGGATGTGAAGGCTTCTTTGTTCACTTACTTGTTCATTCTTTTGTTTATTATAATAATGATGACACTATTAAAGCCTGTTAAAGTCAAGACAAATGGAGGCAGCATAAAAAATTCCCTAAGCTGAGAAATTCAGTTTAGTGGGATAAGCAAACCATCATTTAGCTTAGTTTGTAAGACAGATTCGGACTGAGTCATTTTCTTTTTCATGTCTCTGGAAATCAAAAAGCAAAACTAAAACGGTTTCCCAAAGTTGATATGAGATAACCGCAAAGAAATTCCCTACCATTAAAAAAATTTTTAATAGTATACCTAGTCACTGTGAAGAATGAGCAGTCACTGTCTTCTCATTATATAACCTGGTTTGTAACAATCTATTCCTAAGCCTCATTCCCTATTTGGTTTCTATGCTCTTGGGTCCCAAACTGTCTTTTTGGCGTCTGCACAATGAACTTTGTCAAATTACTACACTGATTCGTTGACTTTCCTTTTCCTTCTCTTATTTATTGCTGAACTTTTGATAAATAAAATGTAATAGAATTATATGGAAGGTACATAATATGGCTTCTTATCACTATCTTTTGTCACCTAAGATGCATAGTTACAGGCTGTTCTTTTAATAGAATCTTTACAATTTATGATAAATCCTTTCCCCTCTCCTTGTCCTGATCTGTATTCCCCCACTCCTAGCTCACGGGCCTATCAGAAATGCTTTTCCACTTCAAAACATCATGCTCCTTCTGTGTCTTTCCTCACGCAACCTCCCTTCACCAGAATGTGGTGCGTCCTTCAATGAGACCCTGGGCGGGGCCAACGGCTCCCCGGTGCTCTGAGGGGTCCTAGTTCCTCCCAGAGCCTCAGGTCTCTGATCAGAAACTTGGAGCCCAAACCACAGGGTCTTAGCGCCACCTGGTGGCCATGGGGGATGCATCAAGTGGGGATGCTTGCGTCCACGTTCCTCTTGGTTAAAGAAATGGGGGCGAGAGAGAAGGGAGGGCACAGCAGAGACCTAAATGAAGTGTGAAGACTAGAAGCAGAGCGGGGAGACCACAGGAACCTTCCCGCGGCCATGTGTGGGGTCTCCAGTTACTGAGAGATTACTGAAAGAACTCGGAGACGTTCCTTATTTCAGGAAACCTCAACAAAACCAACAAAACAGAAAATACTAACCTTTTACACATCAAAAACCTTTTACAAATTACTAAAATAACTCGATAATAAATTTTTTCAAATCACCTAAAACGGCCTTTACCAGAGTGCACTTTTACCCAACATTAACACTTACCGCTCTCAAGGAGAGGAGGAGGCAGCCAGAACAAGCCCTTGGCCCACCAAGGGGAGGAAAACTGGGGCTGAGTCTTGTTCATTGCTGGGCCATTTGTTAAAATAGATGTGAATTTGGAGACACCGTGGCCAGTTCTGTGGGTCTTCCTGTGCCTTGACAATCTTTGCTGTCATCACGGTGCACATCTGGTTTATATCCAGACACTATAACCTTCTCTCCAATGTCACGTCACTATTGAATTCCTTGAAGCATTTTGAAAGCCTGCTTTCCACTTTTTCAGAAATTGTTATTGGAACTGAAACACTTGATATATTTTCACAAACTGAATCCACTGCACTGGCAGCCAGACTAAGCGGGAGTCATGACCAGTAACTGCCACTCAACCCCTGCGCACGTGGTCAGTCTTCATCATCCCAAAGGTAGCCTTTCCCACCACTTCTGACGGCATGGATTCATTTTTGTCCTTAAAAGCTTGAATTTACAGATCATGTGTCCTTTTGTGTCTGGCTAAGTCTGTTAAATTTGTTCTAATCATTGGCCGATTTGTAGGTCACTAATTCACATTGCTGATTATTCTGTTTAATGACTATTCAATATTTACTTACCTATTCTGTGTTAACGGGCATGATGTGAATATTGTAGGGGTTAACTAATGAAGGTGCTGCTGTGAACATTCTTGTCCGTGACTTTTGGAGACCATATATGGAAGACTTTTTGTTGCAGCTGAACCATGAATAGATACGTTAAATCGTAGGACGCGCTTATGTGGATCTTTAAACTTCCAAACCACTTGCCCAGATTGTCCCAAGGCACACATCCTGGGTCATTCGAGAGCTCC
Organism: Acinonyx jubatus; assembly: GCF_027475565.1. Taxonomy (NCBI): domain Eukaryota; kingdom Metazoa; phylum Chordata; class Mammalia; order Carnivora; family Felidae; genus Acinonyx; species Acinonyx jubatus. Next base: position 6,642,895 of record NC_069382.1, on the reverse strand, counting down.
AACACTTAAGCCAAACAAAACTGACCAAATTTTCTGTTTTCTGTCGCTCGAGTTAGCAGAATACACACCCTTCCCAGCTGTCTGGAGACGGACATAAACCATGATGTTGGAGCTGGGCTGTGAGTCGGGGCTGCAGTAGCGGGGTTTCTGACCTTGACCGTGGAAAGGGGAGCTCACACTTTCTCAGACTGCCCCACACCTTTGTCACAAACAATAGGCATCCTGTGTCCATTTGTCCTTCAACTTGTAGGTCAGTCTTTTCTTTTTTTCTTTAAAGAATTGTGGTAAAATACGTATAAAGATTTACCATTTTAACGATTTTTGAGTATATAATTCAGTGGCATTAAGTACATTCACATTGTTGGACAACCATCACCACTATCCAAAATTCAGAATGTTTTCAGCATCCCAAACTCCCTGATAACTCCTTCCCCAGCCCCCAGTTACTTCTACTTTCTGTCTCTTTGGATTTGATCACTACATGTACCTCATGTAAGTGGAATCCCACGGTATTTGTCCTTCTGGGTTGGCTGAAATCACTTGGCACAGTGATTTCAAGGTCTATCCCTGTTGTAATTTAATCTATGTCAGAATTGCATTTTTTTCAGGCTGCACCTCTATACCACGTTTTGTCTATCCATTCGTCTGTTGATGGACATTTGGGGTTGTTTCTACCTTTTGATTGCAAATGATGCTGAGTATCTCACGCCCCCCTCCCCTGCTTTCAACGATTTGGGCTATATACCTAGTAGAGGGTTTGCTGGCTTGTATGGTTAATTCTGTGTTTAACCTTTTGAGGACCTGCTGAGCTGTTTTCCACTGTAGAAATTTTATACCATTTACACCCCTGTGGGCAATGCACAAGGATTGTGGCTTCTTCATATCCTTGACAACATTATTACTTTGTAAACAGCCATCCTAACAGGGGTCACGTGACATCTCATGGTCATTTCCATTTCATCAGTCCTTTCTGCCTAGTGATGTTGAACATTTTTCACAGGCTTATTGGCCAACTGAAGGTCTTCTTTGGAGAAATGTCTATTCAATCCTTTGCCCAATGACTAATGGGGGTCATTTGTTTCCGTCTGTTACTTTTTAAATTTGAGAAATAATCCACGGTGACTTTCACGCAGGATTTTAAACGGTACCTATATACCGGCATCCTTCCCCGTGTCCGCCCTCACACGGCCTCTGGGGTGAAGCCCTTGCTCAGGAAGCCGCACTCAGGCTGCCGCACTTCCCTCCTCCCGCAGACACCAGGCCTGCGTCCACGCTCCACTTGCCCAAATGTCCTTCCCTTCTCGTCCTTCTCCTTGCTCATCTTCACCCAACTAATTCTAGTCATGCTTTAAGATTCAGCTCAGGGCCATTTCTCCAATCCTCCTCCCAAGCAGGCCAGGCTGACCCTGGTGGCGCTCCCGCATTTACCCCACTCGGCCGAGGTCTCTGCATCTGACCCTTGAGACAGAGCTCCCGGGGTCTGTCTCCCTCCCCGGACGCCATCTGTCGTGGAGAGGGTGCGCCTTTGTCATCCGCCTGCGGCAATACCTGGCACGCAAGAAGAGCTCGGTGTTTGCCTAACAGAACTCGACTCTTGATTCATAGAAACTGCTACCAGAAAGGCTATTTTGTCAGGAACGCATGGCAGTACCTGTTTCACTGCGCCCTCGCCTGCGCTGGGAATTACAGTATTTGCAGCCAGGCCTGGGGGCGGGGCTCGGGGCAGCAGAGCCCAGGGAGCGATGGCCCAAGTGGGACTTGGGAACCAGGGCTGGGGCGCAGGACAGGGGAGGATGCTTTGGTGCTGGGGGGACAAAGCTGCGCCCCGGCTGAGGGTGGAGCTCAGAGCAGGCGCAGCTCCGGGCCCCGTACGTGGTGAGGCACTGTCGTGCCCCAAGCGTCCCCCTCCTCGGGGACGGAGCACAGCAATGACCAGAGCCCCCGGGGGCAAGTCCGTGCAGTGACCACTCTGTCAGCTGGCTCAGCTTTGGTGCAGACTGTGGGAGACCTCGGCAGCAAAGGCTAATAACGCGCCCCGAGGTGGGGTTGTCCTCCTTTCCCTTTCCAGTGGGCTGAGGCTCATCTGACGGACCGGACGCCGAGCTGCTCTGGACCGGGGACGGAGCTACACTGATAAAATGCTTCCCGGATCTTCTTATGGCCGTCCTTGGGTTTTGAACTCTGCAAGGTTGTTGCTGCTGCTCTGTCATAATCCAAAGCTTTCCCAGAGCTATTTTTGCCAGTTTGTAGTTGTTCATTGTTTTTGTGGGAGAGATGAGCATTGGGCCTTCCTACCCCTCCACCTTGCAGATGTCACCCCTCAGGTTTTCCTTTCTAGAGTTACTTTTTCTCACACTCAGAGATGGGCATGGTCATGTAAGAAGTTAAATCTAGTCTTCTCATCTCCAAAAGGAAAACAGAATTTCGAAGAAAACAGTTCCCCAATCTTGCCATCTATAATGTTACAATGATTGTCAGAGGCAGCTGAAATTTTCAGGGCCCATCACGATGAACTTGTGTCTCGGTTTCAGTGCGTGTTACTGGGGGACTGTCCACAGGAAAGGAAAACCACCCTTGGAGCTGTCGCCGCTTTAAACATCTCTGTAAAATGTGCTTAGTTTACCAAGAAAAGGTCCAAGCCGACCGGCCAGCTTCAGAGCCGTGGCCACCTTGGGAGCCCCGACCGCCTGAGAGGTGCCTATCTCCTCTCCCAGAGGTCAGACCCTCTTCCCTCAGCACTATAGCTAAGGCCTTAGGGGAACAGGCGGTCAAGGGACACCCTTGAAGACACGAGCTCATCTGTCACAGGTTAGGAATATTAACTGAACAGATTATCTGCACTCTTGTATGCTCATTACTGTGCATCTGTGACCATCCCTGTCACCTCGCTCCAAGTCCTCAGATGACCCACGGGAACCAAGTTTCTTTACCCCACTGGTGTCTCGTGACACTATAGTTGCACACGGACCAAACCCCCCAAATAAGAAAACAGGTGCTCAAATCCTTTGAGGACTTCCTCTGCAGGACAAGTGTAAGACCTGGAGACTCTGAAGCACAGAAGATGTTGAATGTGGAACCATCTCCAGAACTGGTTCTGGAGTTCCCAGCTCCAAGAGAAAGCCATTTGAGGACATGAGTTTCCCTTACCCACTGCTCACTGACCCTCCCTGTCACCATACCCAGCCCAGTCCTAGTTCTCTGAGTACATCAGCCTGAACTACGGTAAGGAGAACAATCACCAAGTTTCTAGTCTTTTCCGCGGAGGAAAGCAATCTCTGGGTGATCACTGTGCTGAACTGATTAATATCACTACATTTAAAATGCAAAGGTAGCTCTAACTCAGTTTATTAGTTCCTAAAGCCAAACTGCGCAGCTCTTCTTTGGGGAAAACTGCAGCCCAGAGAAAGGTCACCAACTGTTGACTCATGACCACATATAGACGGAAGAATTCTGAAAACTCTGGATTAAACGAAAAGAACTGTAGTTGATCTGTACCAATCTGCACTGCATTTAGTGAAGAGATTTTCACTGCATTTAGTGAAAATTTAGGGATTTTCACATTTTAAAAATTATTTTAATTAAAACATTAGAAATCAAATTATCAAATTATGACTGAGGTGAAAAAGTTACATTTCTTCCTGCAGCACCCAGGCAGTGAGAACCCTTAGATTTCAGAACAGCGGGATTCAATGATAGGCTGACCGCAATCATGTCTGAAATTCAAAAGAGAAACCAATGAGAAGACTTTGATAGAAGTAACTCTGATACAACATCTAATATTAAAATGGAAAAGCTACTTTAAATAATAACTGCAACATTAATGATAAATTAATGAGAACATTAAGTTTAAATTATAATGAAATAGTCTAAGGGTATAAGTATCAATATCAGTAACATTATTTATATAATCTGTGCTTAGACTACTAATACTGAATTATGCAGTAATTCCTGAAAATAATTATACCTTATTAATACCAAATTATGAAGTACTACTAATATATTCTACATTACTAACTTATTAGTCTGATATAATACTTAATGTCAATAAAATTTTAACGGAATGTTTTCTAAGTTTCCCAGAAATATTTATATAGAAGTTGTGTGAGGTATTGTTTGGCCAACAAAGAAAACAATGTTTAAAGTGTTGGCATTTTCCAGTTAATGATTTTTTTTTAAGTATTTGTTTAGAGAAGTTTTAGGTTTACCACAAAACTGAGAGAAAGGTACAGATATTTTTCATCTATTGCCTGACTCTATACATGCACAACACCCGCCCCCCACCCCCCCCCACCCCTTATCAACACCATTTGCCAGAGGGGTACGTCTTTTGTTTTTTACCAAGGATAGCCCTACACTGACACATCATCACCCAGAGTCCACAGTTTACCTCACAGTCACTCTTGGTTGTACATTCTATGGGTTTGGACAAGTGTATAATGACATAGATCCATCATACAACAACATCATTCAGAATATTTTCACTGCCCTAAAAATCCTCTGTGCTGATCAAATTTTTAAAAATTGTGTATTTGCAAAAAAAAAAAAAAAAGGAATACCAGGAAGTTATATTTTAATGTCCTTTAATTTTCCACATAATAAAATCATTATTATTCACTTTACATTAATGAAGAATTCCTAATATTGATTCATGTTCTCACATGAAGTGTTAAGTGGTTTGCACTATGGCATACTGTAAATATATCATTTTCTGCTGAAGAGCAGTTTATTTGAATATTCAAGTAACTACCCACTAAACTATTTTAATCGAAAACATTCAGCCTATGCCATAAAATATTTGCTGTGTTTCTACTAATTTCAAATTTCATAATAATTGCTTGCATCTCAATGTAATTTATACAATTATGCCATTTTAATTGTTTTAGAAAAGTTTCCTCTGAACATTCACAGTTCTGTAGTGTGTGAGTGAGCCCAGCATGAAATGTGGCCAGATGACAGACCCTAAGATAGAGCTTAAAACAGAATTATTTCACTCTCTGCATGACTGGAACATAAGAATCTCCATATTTCATATGAACCAGCAATATACATCACGCCTAAGAGACTCATCTATATTTTTACATTACCCTAGTTCTCTAAAAACCAAGATGTAACAGATTTCCAACATCAAGTTTTAATATGTTTTTAAAATATGGTAATTCCTATATAATAGTGGCAATAACAAAATACCATTGTGTTCCTGTATTATGCTAGAGTGATCATTCAACAGGATTTAGTACTTACTCATATCTTCCCTTTGTTATTCTCCTGTATCAAATTAAAAAGCCAGAGGAGTCTGGGAAATAGAAAGGAGGTCTGTCTACTTAGAGAAGAAAATTGCCACTGAGCCCCAAAAAGCAGGAGAAAAACTAGTTCCGTGGAGATAAATGTAAATCCTAGAGACTTTTCTGTAGGAGACTCAGCCCAGCAAGCTCAGAGGAGAGTGACTCCCAAGTCAACCTAGCATCCCAGGTACGTGATGTGAACATGCCCACGAGCACACCGGCTCCTCTGCCCTCTCCAGTCAGGGCCGACGTGCAGTGTCCTTCCATTCTGTTACATCATGTACAGTTTACCCATCAATTTTCAGCCAAGGTTTTTAGTTTTTATTTTGGCTACTTTTCACTGTCATGAATGTTTCGTACAAAATGATTTTCATGGAAGAAATCTTTATCAATTCACTTACTATTTGGAATATTCTCAAATGTGACATGGGGGGAGGCACTGTGACACACTGAGTGTGGCTCACTGCTCAGCCTTTCTACTTCCCACCCTCTCCAAGCTGGCATCTGGCAGTGACAAAGTCGCAACACCAGCCTTAAATCCCACAGCACCGGCATTTCAGGCAGTTGTTCGGGACTGAGCTGGTGCACAGAGCTGGCAGAGCAGAGCTGGACGGCAGGAGCAAACATGTGCTCTTTTTTAAAACAATTTTTAATGTTTTTATTTATTTTTGAGAGAAAGAGAGAGCACGAGTTGGGGAGGGGCAGAGAGAGAAGGACACACAGAACCCGAAGCAGGCTCCAGGCTCTGAGCTGTCAGCACAGAGCCAGACGCAGGGCTAGAACTAACAAACCAGGAGATGATGACCTGAGCCACAGTCGGACGTTTAACAGGCTGAGCCCCCAGGCACCTCTCAAACATGTGTTCTTGACACAAGGGAAGGTGAGGGCCACCAGGGAGGGATCATCCCTAAGGAGAACAGACCACGGCTCACTGGCTGCCTGGACACTGGCTCATCCCTTTGCTGAAGGTCACTGTTACCCCAAGGCCAGCTCCCCTACCCTTCAGTCAAGCTACATGGCTCCAATATCTTCTGTCAGGTTTAATTCCACTTCTGTTTTTACCAGAGACCTAGAGTCCAGAATAAATAGCCTGAATGTTCCAGCTCACCTCTGCCCCTGCTTCTCTCTAAATTGTATGAGCAGGAAGCAAACCATGCCATCCCCAGACTGGTCTGGACCCTCAGCCGGGTCGTGGTGTGCTCCTGGTCAACATAACCAATTGAGCAGAACAGCAACATCATTTCAGGCCGTTATGTGACAAACCTTGATGACAGATCAAGAGGAAGACAATTCCACCCAGCTGTCATGTCCAGACACAAACTAGAGACATCATCCAAGCCACAAAATACCAACTCCTTCCCTCTCCCAGCCTATGTAAGTGATCGCTGCTTCTTTACAAGATACAGCTGTAGTCTTATTCTATTCATACCTCCAGAGAGAGAAGGTTTCATAAGACACCAGTTAAACAATTATCCCTGCTTTCTGACAGAAAATATCTAGATCTTCTTCTAACTTTTAACTGTCCCCCGAAATCAACTAACACAAGTGAAAATCAGCTCCTTCTAAGACCTTCTTATTGAGAATTTCCAAAGTTCCATTTTGAAACTTGTCTCTAAATGAAAGGAGTAACGAATCCAATTTTTGTTCAATCTCAGGCACGTTTCGGACAGTCTTTAGCTGGAGGTCACTGACAGCTATGTATAAAGTATGAACATCTGCATGTGCGTAAAGGCATACACACTTTATTTTACAAACCCGGATCTGTGTTCTCAATGTTTAAACACACTATCACAATGCACGGTCAGTAAGCTGAGCTGAATGCCCCCCATGAGGACTGGCACAAAGACTGCCAGCCGTCGTGGGGCCACGATAAGCTGCTGGTTGTGGACGTGTGCGTGAGCAGCGGCGCAAAAACGTGGAATGGAGAATTTGCCATCATTAGTTGGAGCCCTGGGGCGACAGGAGCAAAGAAAAGGTGTTCACGGCCGTGTGTGTGCCACAGGTCCCCATCCATCAAGGCACTACTCAGTGAGGCAGATGAAGGGGTATCACGGTATCAGGAGACCCGGAAGAAACTGAGCTCTTGCGAGGCTGTGGCCCCTGCCCGTGGGTCTTCACTCCCCACCCATGGTCCTCTGTTAGGTTTCCTGCCTGACCTCAAGTGTGCGACAACCCCATCTGCAGCTGTGGAGTCTGGGATGGGATTCTCACAGAGCCAAGAATGGGAACCGCGAGGCAGATGCTCTTGGCTGAGGTGACAGATGGGTCAGTGAGTCAAATTTCTTCAAATTTCTATCAGGCTGTTCCACAGGCTCCGCTTGCACCCGCATCACATCTCTGCAGAATTCAAGGTGTACCTTCCACGAGAGAACAGCCGAAAGGTGTGTCATGACTGCCTCTACATTTGGTAGCCATGCACACAAAAGATGCCAGTCTCTTAAGCATCTTCCCGCCAAATCCCACACATCCTGGCATTACGACCTTGCTCTCTGGTGCTGAGTTCCCCTCTGGCCAACACCTAAAGGAAACAGGCCAGCGAAAGGAGTTCAGGGTTGCTCCTGTTTTACTCACCCCTCTCATTCCTGAGGAGGAGCCCCAGAGGAAAGTTCGATGCGATGACTTCAAGGAGAGAAGGAACTCTTCCGGGAGCGCTGGAGCAAACTCCCAAGATGAGGAGGGCAAGGCCGGGTGCACAGGGGCCAAGCCTGCTGCCCTGAAGTTCCTCAGTGCCCACTGCTTTGTCTGCAGCCACCGGGATGCTTTGTGTCCTGCTGAGCTCTCTCGTCTCCCAGGTCACAGGTCACCCCCAGGATTCTGTAGCTGGTGTCATCCTTTTCAACTGGGATACGATTCATGTTCCGTAAAATTCACCCTTTAAACTGTGACTTTCTTTTAGCATATTCACTAAGCTGTGAAGCCATCACCACTAACTACAAAACATTTTTATCATCTGCCAAGAATCCCCATCCTCATTAGCAGACACTCTCCATCCCCCCTCCTCCCTGTCACTGGCAACCACTACTCCACTTTGTTTCCGTGGACCTGCCTCCTCTGGGTATTTCATATAAACAGATTTACATGACAAGTATCTTTCGTGTCTGTCCTCTTCCACTTAATAGAAAGCTTTCAAGGTTCATCAGTGTAAGAGCATGTATTTAGCATTTCATCCTTTCTCAAATAGCTGAGTAACATTCCACTGTTCAAGTATGGCACATTTTACTTTTTCATTCAACTTTGGGCATTTAGGTTGTTTCCACTTTTCAGCTATTATGAAAACTGCTAAGAACACTCACACGTACATTTTTGCATGAACCTATGTTCTCATTTATGGATAGGTCAGCAGAAGCTGAAATGCTGAGTATATGGTAACTCTATCTTCTTGAAGGACAGCCAGGCTGCATTCCAAATCAGCTGCACCATGTGACATTCCCATTTGGAAAGGATGAGAGTTCAATGTTCCATATCCTCTCACTTCCCACCGTCTTTGCATGAACCATCCTAGTGGCAGTGCGGTGCTATCCCTTTACAGTTTTGATTTGCATTTCCCTAATGACCATTGACTTTGAGGATCTTGTTATTCCTACTGGTTACTTTTATATCTTCCTTGAAAAAGATCTATTCAAGTTTTTTGCCCATTTTTAAATTTGATTTCTAGACAATTTTTGAGTTGCGTAAATTCTTTATGCATTCTGGATACTACTCTCTCTTCAGATCTCTGATTTGCAACTAATTTTCTCCCCTTGTGTGGGATGTCTTTCAACTTTATTAGCGTCCTTTGAAGCACATTTTCATTTTGATGAAGTCCAATTTATCAGTTTTATTTGGTTGCACATGCTTAGGATACTGCCTAATCCGAGAACACAAATATATGTATTTTTAAGTTTATTTTTTTTAAGTCATCTCTACACCCATTGTGGGGCTCAAACTCATGACCTCGAGATCAAGTCACATGCTCTTCTGAGCCCGCCATGTGCTCCCAAGAACACAAATTTTTATGTCTTTGTTTTCTTCTAAGAGTTTTGTGATGTTAGCTCTTATATTTAGCTATTTTACCCATTTGAGGGCTTTTTTTTTTGCATATTAGGTAGGAGTACAATTTCTTTTCTTTGTATGTGGATGTCCAGTTACTCCAGGACCGTTTATTAAAATAACTATATTGTTGGAACCCCTATCAAAAATAAATTGACTATAAATGTGAGGATTTACTTCTGAACTCTCAATTCTAGCCCATTAATCTAGAAGTCTATTCATACTCCAGCACTAGAGTCTTGATTAATGTCTCTTTGTGGTAAGATGTGAAAGTGGGACATGTGAACACTCTAATTTTTTTTTCTTTCAAAGCTGCTTTTTCTGGGTCCTTGGATCTCCACGTGCATTTCATGGTCAGCTGCAACTGTGATAAGATTACACTGAATCTGTAGGTCTGGGCGTGCTGCCATCTGATATTAAATCTTCCAACCCATAATCACTTTCATTTAGGCCACTTAAATATTTCCTTTTTTTATGGTCTATTTCATTTCTTTCAAAATATTTTGAGTACAGATCTACCTGTGTTAAATGTATTTTAAGCATTCCATTCTTTTGGTACTAACATAAATGTTATTAATTTTCCGCTCTCTAGGATTCAGTTCGGGCTCATGCATTGCTTTTAGCTGTCTTAGCTTGCTACTTTCCTCAGCTTTGTCTTCTGTGAAACTCATTTGTGTAGAGTATGCACCACTTGTTCACCAGAATTCCCCCAAACGGTGTTTCCTTCTGTGTTCTAATGGTGGGATTTAGTTTATGTGGTATTATTCTTTTTGTTTTCATTTTTTAGGAACACTCCACAAGTGACGTTTAGTCTTTCTCAGTGATTTACACCAGGAACCACATGATGTCAATGTTTTTCATTATGATGTCAATTATTTTTCATCGATGTTTCAGTTACATGCTTAAAGTGTTTACCTAACATTAACCTTTTTCACTAAGGTAGTTTCAAGTGGTGTTTTTCCTACCATTCCCTCTGCATTTTTTAGCCAGTATTCTACTGTGATGTTTCACTTCCTGCCACGTATGAAGACACGTATGTATATGTGTATGACTATGTTAATCTTTCAATGTGCTAAAAAAATCCATTATTTTTATTTTTTATTTTGATGATATGGTTGTCCCAAATGTGGCCATAGGAGCCCCTTCAATCTGCCCCCTATTTCCTTTTCACCTGTCCACTCTCCTTTTGTACCTCCTTACTTTCCAGCAAAAGATACCTTAGACTCATCTGTACTTTCTCTACTCAATACCAATCTTGCATTTGCCCACCTCAATCAACCCCTTCTCTAAGAAAGCCTAGCTCCAATTAGTGAGAAGGAAATTTAGAAACCAGTAATTGAGTGATATTTGTCATTGCAACTGACGTGTCCCTCCCTACTTCTAGGCCCTTTCAGGGCACAGGACACATGTCTGCACACATGCACAAGAACACAGATTGTCAATTCATGCTAATTAAGTCTAATCCCAATCCAAATGCCCTGAAACTTATCTTCTCCTTTCTCAAGTATCTGTATCTCCATTTTCTATTACCAGGTAAACTTTTGGCTGAAAAACACCTAAATATATTTAATCACATACTCAGTCATACATTAAAAATAAAAACTTTAAAAACTGCTACACTCACACCACTGAAAAAAATAACCAAATCAAGTAGGCATTAAGAATAATTTGCAAGTATTGCTGTATTTCGCCTGAGTGTATAAAAACACTGTGCTCAAAAATTACTTGAATTTGGGTATTTTTTTAAATTTATTTTCTGTGATTATGGTAGTTATTTGATAAAAAGTTAGGCTCGTTTGTTTTCCAATTTTTCCCCACTCATCCTTTTCACTTAACTTCCTTGCTGGTACAGCAAACGTTCCCAAACCAAGCTTCCAAACAGAAGTGTTCTCAGAAGTGTCTTCCTCCTCCTCCCACTTCCTCGATACTCCTCTCCACTCTCTATATTTTACTTTTATTAATTATCCTCCCTTCACTTTTTCAAGACCAGCAGTAGACTGTCTCTGGCTTCACGTCTCTCTAACATGCTGTTTCTGACCTGCAGATCTTGTTCAAAAAGGCTCATCTGATTAGGTTATGCTTATTCAGGAAAAACGTCCTTGGGATCACCTTACAGACAACCAATTCGAGACCTTAACCACATCTGCAAAACCCCTTCCCCACTGCCACATGAGGAGAATGATATTCTATCACATTCAAAGGTCCAGAACAGAAGCAAAGGAAAGAAATTATACAGGTGGGAACACTAGCGGGTATAATCTTGGGGGCAAGACTTTGAATACTGCCTCAAAATTACTGTTGATCCTCTTCCAACCCAGAGAGTCTGAGACTATAATATATAAGGAATAACTGCTTGGGGGGTTAGCAGAAAGTGCTGGGAGAGAAGAAAAAGACTTCGATTCCACCCAGACCATCTACCATGGTCCCAATCCCTCACCTCAGAGCTGGACCCCTATTTCCCCTCAGTGTACCCCATACTCCTCCATCCTATCCTTTAACCTACATTAACCCTCCCTACCTGGACCCTCTTTCTGAGACCTGTGCACACCGTGGATCACCAATACCTGTCCCAAAGCGCTGCTCTGGTCACTTCCAGTGGCTTGGCCTATGACCTTGAGTCTACCTGGAGATTCCCTCTTGTGCATCCTCATTCAGTAACTTGGCTTTTACGTCTTTCCCTCTTTTCTGCTTTCGTCAACACCTAAGGCCACCAAACGCTCCCTTCAATCTACCCTGCTCCAACATCACCTGGCACCTCAGATGCCAGCCATGCACCTATAGCTGCCTCCTCACCCGCTTGTACTCACTTCTCCCTCTGCCCATGTTTGTCCTACCCCAACCGGGCCCTGGTCTCCTGGCCTCACATCCCCACTCTCTCCTCCTCTGTCGTGTTCGAGGTAAGAATGACTGTGGCTGTGCAAGTAGGAAAATGTGGACAGGTTGGACATTTTAAAAAGAGGAGTACCGTTTTAACACTGGACTTTATTCACAAACCAAATGTTTATTCTTGCATGTGTGTATTAATTTTTACCATGTACATGTATTTTTAAACCTGGATTTACTTTTGAGCAGCAGGCAAAAGTTTATTAGAGTATAAGATTAGAAAAGAAGAATAAAAGGAAAGTTCTCTTTATAGAGAGGGGACATTCGAAAGTGAATGCCCCTCAACACTGATACATGTAAATTACATTATTTTTTATTATGATCTTTCAGCGTATTTAGGTTATTTTATGATTGACTCATGTCTGTAATTATGGTCAAAGCTGCATAAAAATATAAAGTGAACAACATATTAGCCTTCTGAGGAACAATTTTTACTAATTTCAAGTACTGATCTATTGAAAGGATTTAATTTTTATTGTTACAAATTCTCCATTAAACATTCCTGGATCACAACACAAATCTCTATTTTCATCTTACATTGTCTGTAATGGGCCATCTGGCAAAGGTCTGAATACTCTGATGAAGTGTGGGTTATAGGCTTCTCTAGACAGAGTTTTTTTAGTCTCTGCCGTAGCATTTGCTCACGGCGCTTAAAGAACAGATTGCGCGTGATGGCACGTTGTGAAGGCACAGGGACTGTGTGCATACGGTTCTCCCTCTGTGAGCTCTCTGGGGTGGATGGAGTGGAGTACAAAGGCAGTCCTGCCTCGCATTTATCACACGGGTTCTTCCATGCGAACTGAGGTCAGAGACTGATGAAGGCTTTTCCATTCTATGGGATTATTTTAACTAAAGGGTAAGACGTTTACCTAGACTTTGGCCACATTCATTTCATACACAGGGCTCCTCTCTGGTGTAAAATTACTCATGCTGTTTAAGGTGACAATTTTGACGAAAAAATTCCTATTATTTCTCTTCAGTTTGACTTCTTTTATGTTGACTGAAGGAGGAAGGATGATAGAAACTTTTTCCACATTTATCACAGATGTGGGTTTTCTCTCCCCTGTGACTTATTTTGCGTGAATAGAAGTTAGCATTCTGGCTGGAGTGTTTCCTATATTTGTTGTATTTATCGGGTTTCTCTCCTCTGTGGGTTCTCTGGTGTATATAAAGTGAAGTGATCCAATGGAACCCTTTCCCACATTCTTTACATGTATAAGGTTTCTTTCCTGTGTGGATTTCTTTGGTGTGAGTCAAACTTAGCCTTCTGGCTGAAGCATTCCCCACATTCATTACACTTGCAGGGTTTGTCTCCAGTGTGTGTCCTTTTGTGCATAGAAAGCGGAGTCCTCCGGCAGAATTCCTTCCCACATTCCTTACATTTATAGGGCGCCCCCTCCCCACACACCACCATGTGATTTAGCACATACTGAGTCACCATGGATCTGTAAGGGAAAACTTCCCCACATTCATCATATTCATAGGTATCCTTTTTAGTGTGAAATCTCCGCTGTTCGAAGATGAGAGGCCGTTAAAGAATTTCTCACATACACTCGTTAATTCTTTTCTCTACACACGACTCCTACTTTGACCATGCAGTGAAAATCTCCTGTTAAAATCTTCCCTGTGTTAGTTATATATGCAATGCCTCTTATTTTCTGCAATACAAAGAGATTTCCTTTTTCATAACATCTCAACTGCAGAGATAATCAGATTTCTTTGAAAGATTTCATTAGTTTCAAAGACTAGATGCATGAGCCATGTTTATGTTTGTCCTTTTAGAAGAACTCATGTGGTGTCTTTGAGCAATACCTTAATTTTGTCCCTAATTTCAAACTACCCAAAGCTCTCTGCTGGGCAGCATTTACTCAAATCACAGTTGTGTGCTGCACTCTAAAATCTGTCAGTCCTATATCATTAATGTTCAGGGTGGGTTCACCCCCTTGAAACTTACCACTGACATGCACTTAGATGGGTCCTTTCTGCAGACATCTTCTTGCCTCATAAGGCTACTTTTTCTGTCTAAAATAATGTAAATAAAATGAACTGCTAGTGTGCCTTAGAGGAAGAAAACTGTTGAAAACATGCAAGGCCTGTGTATGTTTCAAATACTGACTCTTCCACAGGGGAAAAATGTGAAAAGAAGGAATATATCAGTGAGTTGAAAGGCATTTCAGGTAAGTGAAAACTATCAAGTGTTTTCAGGACATAAGATGTCTGCTGTTGACATTTCCCTGTCCTGCTCTCCCTGTATCAGGATCTTCCCAGTGCTGAGCACACACAAGCCTGGAGCTTACCTGGAATCACGCCTTGGGGAAATCCTCTCCCTTCCCTCCACAGCTCCACTCCTTGCTGCAACTGGGAAATCACATCTGATTTGCAAACTCGATACCCTGTTTGTGGGGAGTAAAAGACATACCGATTTTAGATCCTGTACAGAGAAACATGAATGATCTTTAATTTCAGGACAGGATACCAAGGAAGAACAAGGTGAACAACAAAGGAGAGCCCAGGGAAGAGCACCTTGAACACTGAAAATACTAAGGTCCTTCACCATAGCAAGAAGAACATCGTGACACCATGCCAACACAGGGAGATTTTCTTGTTGCTGATTTGCAGGACCAAGATCAAAGACAGAGTGAAGAATCTTTAGTGTTTTTCAACAAAGGAGAAATTACATGTTCCCACAGTAGAGTTAAATTAATTTTGAAAAATAAGATAAAAACAGAGAAGGAGGGAAACTATAAGAGACTCTTAAATACAGGAAACAAACAGAGTTGCTGGAGGAGAGTGGGGGGGTGGTGGTAGACTCAATGGGTAATGGGCATTGAGGAGGGCACTTGCTGGGATGAGCACTGTTATATGTAAGTGATGAAAAACTGGGTTCTACTCCTGAAACCAGTATTACACTGTATGTTAATTAACTTGAATTTAAATAAATAAATTAAAAATAAATAAAACAAGTACACAGAAGCTTCACCAGAACAACTTAATTTCTCTCTGAAAATAGGTAAAAGGCTAATAAAACATCGGGCACCTGAGTGGCTCAGTTGGTTAAGCGTCTGACTTAACTCAGGTCATGATCTTATGGTTTGTGAGTTCAAGCCCCACATCGGGATCTATGCTGACAGCTCAGAGCTCACTTTGGCTCCTCTGTGCCCTCTTCTCTCTGCCCCACCCCTGCTTGCTCTCTCTCTCAAAAATAAACATTAAAAAAATAAGTAATAGGTATAATTTCCACAAATAGATTTTTAACTACCAGTTGGCCATATAGAAAACAGTTATTTAGTAATATTTAGTGCTTTCATTCACTTAAAACATTCACTGAATTCCCAGCAGAGTCCTGGGCATTACAGACCTAGAAGCAAGAAAGGCACAAAAGAGGGGTCAGGAAAACTATATTCTTTTGGGGTGACAAAATAGGTGTAGGTAAGTATAAGAAAAAACAAATTACGTTCAAATAGTGTTAAGAACCATGAAAGAATCTGAATGAGGGCTGAGAGCGGAGGGATTAAGTGAAAGCTGGATACTTGCTGAATAAATTTATCAGTGTTGACAGACTCACCCACAGACACCAGATGACCGATGTTCTCCAGCATCACATCTCTGTACAGCTTCCTCTGGGATGCGTCCAGCAGGGCCCACTCTTCCTGGGTGAAGTCTACAGCTATATCCTTGAAGGTCACAGATTCCTAAAACATCAGAGATATTTTGGTGCAGCCAGGGCCTCCCCTATCAGGGGAGTATGCTGGACATGATGGTGCCGGAGATGAGTGGCTGTATACACAGAAACGTCAAAATCTGCCTGGGGTTCTAGTCACATGTTTCTCTATGCTGCCTCGTCATATGTCTTTCACACACACTCACACTTTGTAAACATAACTTCATTACAAATGAGTGTCTCATGAGGTGCAGTGGAAATAACCTGGACACAATAGTGCCCAACTTTCTGCAGGACTGAATGGGGCTTCTAACAGAATTTGGACAAGCAAGTGTGGCCTCTCTCATCCCTACGCAACCCACATGCTCCTGAGAAGGCATAAGACAGACAGTTCATAAGCAAAACCCCAAGGGACCTAAGACTGCTGTACATAAGGAATGTCCTATCCTGACCCTCCTGTGGTAAGGCTGTGCACTTCAATCTTCTCTGGGACCTCTGAGCCTTGGTTATCACGATCCCTCCTGTAACATCATCCTGTCTAAATGCTAATGTGTAAGGGAAGCCTCTCAATTGAACCTGATCTTTCTAGTCCTGCAAAATTTGCTACAGGACCCTAGGTTTAGTTCTATCATAATCCCTCTCAATGCACAACCCAAATTAGGAAAATTTTCGCCAGAAATTTGTTTTCAAATTTGAACAAAGTTTAATTACAAAGAGGGAAATTGGTTTGTTTGGAAAAAAAGTGGTAAGGAAAATTTTTCTATGCTTAAGTTATTAAAATGCTCAAGCAGAGTCTAGAAAAACGTTAGTAAGTTTAAAATTGGGGAAAATAAATAAATGATTGCTCATAGCTCTCTTGCCTCCCACCCTCAGTGTCAATGCTGCAGAGCCCTGCTCTGCAGTATCTGAAACCCTGGATGGATGAACTCCCCTGAAGAAACACCTGCCTCTCTACAGGCCTGTAAACTTCTGCTCATTCTCATTTCTATCACCTGTATCACCACATGCCTAAGCCCACTGCAGACACTAACACACTTAATGAGTGAGTCACTTCTCAACTGAGGCTATGTGATGGATGAGAAGAAACAACTTTTCTGCAAGGACATACTTAAGGGGATGGGGAATGGAATACAGTAGTGCAATACTGGGTAGGGGATTATTTCTTGATCAAACCTGGACCTGCCACAAGCCTCTCTGAGTCCTGAAGTGTGACTGACATGGGGTGGGGGCACACAGAAGATCCAAGCCATGGAGAGAAATCTGCTCATCCCCTGGAAAAACAGGTGTCCATGAGAAGGAAGAACAAGTCCTACTCACCTGTGGTTGCATGGTCTAGAACTCAGTCGCTCCTCTCTTCCTGCGTATTCTCACCAAGGGACAGTCCAGTAACTAAGCAGACAAAGCTGAGGAAAGAGAAAGCACCCACGAGACTTGCCTTTTCCAATACTCCTAGGTATGCCCATCTTGCAAATGCAAATCTTCACACGGTAACGACTTCCCCCTCCCCCAACCCGGTTCAACTCACACGTACCTGCAGAGTAAACAAGGACAAACAGGGAAGAGGGCTCTCCTCTCCAAGAATCAACAATAAGAAGTCAATAATAAAGTCAACAATAAAGAAACTATTAATATCCCCGTTATAGAGATAGCAAAAGCATAGGGGTTTCTAGTTTAATTAGACTTGATACTCAGAGGTCTTAATTACATCTCTGGTACCAAAATCCTAGGAGATTCTGACTCCTGTCACATGGAGGTTCTTGTATCCAGAACTAAGGACACCATTTTGGAATTTCATATTTTATCATTCTTGGTGAGGTCCACTAACATTGTTTTCTAACACCCATCTCAGCTCACGAGGGCCCCATACTCTCCCTCAGTCACCTTGGCTCCTCCACATGTGGGTTTCAGGCAGTGTTAGTGCCTCAACCCACCTGTATCACTCACGGCCTTGGACATGTGGCGAAGCAACCATGGAATCTCTTTAAAGTTTGGCTGGAACACTTCAATGACCCAACCCTTGTTCAAGTGTTCAGTGACTCTGCTATCATGCAAGTCTAGCACATACAACCCCGTGCACAGGAAAGAAGCAGGAGTATATATGTCACAATACTACACGCTACGGATTGCTGCACAATCCCCACAGACCAGATAGGCTCATAAAATATAGACTGAGGGGTTTAGTTTTAGAGGTATCTTACTGACTTCTTGGGGCCTGGAGTTCTAGTTATTTTTATCAACAAGATTATGTCTGCATTTCATGATTTAATATATAAAAGAATTTGTCATATCTAAAGTGCTACCCAAAACAATGTTTATAACTAAATATACTGCATCCACATTCACAACACGTCCAGCAAAGGATATGATTAAAACCCACTGACCGTGAGGACCTGGAAAGAGAAAACATCTACCTGTATTAATTGAGACTCTGTGCCAAAGCATAAGAGACTCTTAAAAACTGAGAACAAACTGAGGGTTGATGGGGGGTGGGAGGGAGGGGAGGATGGGTGATGGACATTGAGGAGGGCACCTTTTGGGATGAGCACTGGGTATTGTATGGAAACCAATTTGACAATAAATTTCATATATTGAAAAAAAAAGAGACTCTGTGAGTGGAATTTACATATATCTGCTTACATACATTGAACTTAATACTCAACAATAACTCTGCCTTTACAGATTACTTATACACTTAATGAGTTATATGCACTAGATTCAAAAAATTTTATTTATAGGACAAAACTACATGGATACAAATTGACAGCTAGAATTTAAAATTAACTCTATATATGAATGTGAAATAACTAAAGAATTTCATCTTGAAGGACACTGGGACCAGTTTTACCTGCATGTGTCAGTTTTACCTACACCGGTCAGATCAATGACCAGAGAGACTCTTCTCTCAAAACCTCCTCCTTTCAACTTGTTCACATAATTTCTCCCCATGCCCAGGATGTCCTACTACATGGGAACCTCCATCTTAGTGACCCTAATTTCCAAAATTAGCCTCCACCTCTAATTTGTATTGGTCAGAGGAACATACACTTACTCATTCCAACATACACACACCAAGACCAACAATTCAAATGCCCTTTAGTTCTTTCCAACATCTACTACTCAAAACTCCAATTGCAGATGACTTCAATATCTCATAGTCTCATGGCTGCATCTGTCACAGATCAGAACGAGGTACTGAGCTGGTCTAAATACAGTGTCACAAATCTGCCAAAAGCTTTTTCTAAATATCTAGCACCTGACTTTGGCTTAACAATTGCTCTGCCATGCTTCATGAATGTGTTAATATTACCTGTGCTTTTCTAATCTCACAAAAAAATCTCACCTTTTTCCTTAGTTTTCAAAAATGGTTTCATTTCCTACTGCAGAAATGAAACAGATAATTTGAAGAAATATTTCAGCTCACTGGCAAGAAACCTACAATTATTTCCTGATTCCCAACCCATCAGTATTTCCAGTCTTGTAAAAACTGAAAAGTCATCGCTATTCCTCATTAAATCCAACTTCTCCAATTGCATCCCCTTCTTTCCTACTTCCTCAAATATTTTATGTTCTTGATTATAAACCAAATTTCTTTTACCAGTAACCCCTTCATCACTTCCCCATCTATCTCCTTAAACTCATTTAGTCTCACCATTCGTCAAAGAAAAACATCTAAACCAATTTATATCTAGCTGCTGATACACGACCTTTTCCCTTCAAAATGAACCTGAAGAAATATTAAATATTTAGTAACAATTTCTTCACATTCTCTCACTTTGAATTACAAAAATTAGTTCTGATTTCCAAGTTAATCAATCTTGTTAAGATCAGTTATTCCCCCATGATTAAATCCAGTGAGTGTTTCTCGGCCTTTTACTTGGAATCAAAGCAGTACTGGCACATGACCTCTGTTTGGGAACTTTCTTTTTCTAGGCTTTTTTGACAATTCAGATTCCTAACTGCCTTTAAAACAGTCTAGGCACTCCTTCCAGAAGTCCTCTGCAAGGTGTTTCTTGAACAACAGTGTTGAAATATCTCCAGGTTCAATTCTACCCCCTTTCTCTCCTCTTACAATACTGTCTTGGAAATCTCACAACACTCTTTCACTTGCTTCAATTTCTCCCATGGTTATTCCTAAACTGAAAACTAAAAACATACCTAGACTCCACTGCTGTGCTGTAATCCCCACCTGCATGTATAGTACGCATGTAAAAGGAAACAGATTTTGAAATGAAGCCATCAACTCTTCCACAATAAAAATTTCTTGTCTTCTAGTCTTCCAAGTCCAATAACAAATCCACCAGATATCCAAGGATTAATCTTTGACACCACTTCTCAGAACCACACAACTAAGCACTGCTGTCATCTCTACACTGAGCACTGTTATCTTTCATTTCTACCCTGGTATCTACATATACATGGTCACTTCATACTCGCTAGGTTTCAAATTGAGATTAAATGCCATTTCTTCAGAGATCCCCTCTTTAAACTACTACCTAAGTTCCTTAGGTAGTTTTGCTGCCTTGAGTAGAACCTGACTTTGCTTCCTTCAGGTTACTCATTAATTTCTTACTATGCATTCATTTATTTATTTGCTCCTTTCTTCAGTGCCAAAATTACCTGCAGAAAAATCACCCGCAGCATTTTAAGCAAGGGTCTCTTTGACTATGATTTGTGAATCATAAATAAACAGAAATTCCATGTCCTCATCACCTAACCTACCCTCAGACGTGGTACTACAAATGGCCCCTGTCATTATAAACAATCACATTCATAATTAATAATTGTGGCAAAATAAAAGAGATTGGATCTGATGGGGGAAATTTTTCTTCAATACTCACCAGAACCTAAGTACATGGAAAACCTGGGATATTGTGTGGCTACTGAGTATGCCATCACCACAGACCCAAGCTCAGAACTTCACTTACTTTAGGAATAGACATATATTTATTTGTGGACTCACTGTGACATAGTTGGTAACTTCATCATATTTACGATGCAATGGACAGACCTTGTTTACCTTGGATGTTAATCAAGATAAATATCACCAAAGAATAACTAGTTTAACAAAAAAAATTTCCCCTCTAATTAATTAAATAATTTAGATACAGTTATGAAAAACCGAGTGATTCTTAAACCCTGTTTGTGTTCTAAAGGCACTGAAAGGTCTCACTACATTGTGGGTTTGGGCCTGTTCTGGCAAGCGCTACAGGGAAGTTTACAGCAAGATAATCAGCATTCACCAGTGGGTTTAGCCTACCAAAATAATTCTAGGGCTTCAACGTGGCAATTCTACTTCTGAGTATTTTACATGAGGGAAACAAAAACACTAACTCAAAAAGATATATGCCACCCTCATGTTCACTGCAGCATTATTTACAATAACCAAGCCATAGAAGCAAACTTAGTGTCTACCCATGCATGAATGGATGATAAAGAAAATGCAGTATAGATACACACAATGGAATACCATTCAGCCACTAACAAAAAGGAAATCTTGCCATCTGGGACAATGTAGATGAACCTTACCAGCATTATACTAAGTGGAGTTTAAGTCAGACAAAGAAAGACAGACCTCACTTATACATGGAATCTTAAAAAACAAAACAAAACAAAACAACAAAACAAACAAAGAAAAAACAACCCAAACCCATAGACACAGAGAACAGACTGGTTGTGGTTAGAGGCAGGGGGTAGGAGTGGGCAAAGTGGGTGAAGCTTGTCAAAGGCACAAAATTCCAATTATAAAGGAAATAAGTAATGGGGATGAAATATACACCATGGTGACTATAGTTAATAATGTTGTATTACACATTTGGAAGTTGCTAAGAACAGATCTTAAAAGTCCTCATTATAAGAAAAAAATCTGGGGGCACCTGGGTGTCTCAGTCGGTCAAGCGTCCGGCTTCCGCTCAGGTCATGATCTCATGGCTCGTGAGTTCGAGCCCTGCGTCCAGCTCTGGGCTGACAGCTCGGAGCCTGGAGCCTGCTTCAGATTCTGTGTCTCCTTCTCTCTCTGCCCCTCCCCTGCTCACATGCTGTCTCTCAAAAAATGAATAAACATTAAAAAAAATTTTTTTAAAGAAAAAAATCTGAAACTCTGTGATCATTTTGCAATATATACAAATATCAAATTATGCTGTAGACCTGAAATCAATATATTGTTACTCTATCAAGTAAAAAAAGAAGTCTGAGAGGAAGGCAGAAAATGAGTTCTAGCCTTGGCTCATCTATACTTCTTTGTCCTTGGTTACATTCCTAAACCTAGAGTGAATCCTTGTTGTCCCCTTACTAGTCAGAACAGGCCCTATTTTTGAGCCTGGAAAGCCCCTTTTCACCTCAAAAGCTAGACTGCAGACCTTTCGTGGCTGTCTTTGGCACCTGGGGGACACCCCAATCCCTGGGCTCGGGGATGCACGGCTGACCCATAAACTGTTGTGGTAAGTAGCTAATTCAGGAACCTGCTCCTGTCACCTTCCTGAGTGCCACCCCATGAGGTTAACCAGGTTAAGAGGCACTTTTCCAAGTACAGCATTATTGCCTTTCTAGAGCACCTTTCTGAGCTGACAGCTGGTTTCCTGCTGCCTGATTTGAACTTATTTTCAAAAATTGAGAAGCACACTGGGGACATTTCTGAAATTAAAATGGGGGGCGGGCATGCGACGTGTTTATTCTCACACCTCTGATATATTCAAAAATCAGAACATTTTGAGGGTTCACTAAGTGCATATATTTTTAAGGCCTTCCATGCCAAGGGTGCATATTTTAATACAAAGGAAGAGAAAACCAACCCAACGTGCAGCTCTGAGGCTATTTAGCTATGTCTTAAGGACTGTAGGTCAATACTACAAAATGTTTAAAAATACTAGGACCTATCAGGATAACTGAGCCACAATTTAGAAGTGATGGGAGTAGAAGCACAATGCGTTTCAACGGATTTTTTTTTTAAATAAAATTTATAATTCAGAGGTCTCAGAATCTCTCTGCAATAAAGTAGAACAAACCATTCTGAAGAGATGGTAGGCGTCCTATTTTCATTCTGAGGACAACCTTTCCTTTCAAAATCCGTATTTTCCTTCCTTGTCTTTTTGTAAATATTGTATAAACTCGCCAGGGTCCTAGGCTTATTTCAGAGCCACGTGTCACAGTGAGGTCCTACAAAAGACGTTTCGGTGACCCGACTTTTACTTAAAATGATCTACGACGGCTGCCGGGTCACGAGAAAACCTCAGCCGTGGCAAGACCTCACCCTGGATATGGGATAAGCTGTTTTAAGGGCGTTGTTTTAAAATACAGACACGGCAACTTCCTTGAGAGCCTGGAAAGTCCAATTATCATCAATTCTCACCCGGATGTGGACAAAATACTGACATTTAAAATAACAGTCGTGCGTTTTAACACACCGACCTTTTCTACGTTTCGGTACTTTTCAAACTATGACACTTTCACTTTCTACCACAAACCGCCCCCCCCCCCCGCCAAGTGAACGAAGGCCAGTGCAGCGTCGCACGCAGCACCCCATGCAGCCGCACACGGCACCCAACACAGCCTCACGCAGCCCCCCACACGGCGCCCCACCCGCCCGCGGCCGGACGCGCCCTCCCCAGGTGCCTCTCGTGCCCCGGCCTCCGTTGGACGCCCCGACATTTTGTTCCGTCCTCTCCCCACGGCCCACGCGGTTTCCCCCTCCCCGGAGCCGCACCGGGGCCCCCCACACCCCCCGAGGCAATCCCGAATCCCTGCACCCGCCCACAGCATGCTGTGATTTCGACCCCACAGGCCCCGGATGGACGGGCCCGCCCGGCAAACAGGCCCTGGGAAAAGCCTCCACGAGAAAGGGAAGAGGAAGGGAGACAGGCGGGGCGGGCAACAGCGAGCTTTTTAAGAGAAACTTGCCGCAGCGGCCGCACAGGGACATCACTCACGGCAGATATGGGGCTCTCGTCCTCCGCAGCGTCGCCTCCTCCGTCGCCCCAGAGGGAACGCGTCTCTGAGCTCTCGTGCGGACGCAGCGTCGAGGGCAAGGGGCGCCACGCGCATGCGTTCCACGCTGGCCCAAGGCGGCGGGTCGGCGCGCCCCCTGCCGGCCTTCAGGGTGCAGCGCACAATGGAAGAGGGATCGGTCATTACGGTGTTTGGACGGAGGGGCCAAGGGATCTCCAAGTTCAAGTGAAAATTCTTCTGATGTGTTCAGGGTGAGAATAGGATAGCAGAGTTAAGTGGCGTCCCAGAGAGCAGGGGTGGCTCCTACCTACTCGATAGGCTGAAGACCCTATAGGCTGACGCCCACTGAGATTGAGACAGGAATGTTTTTGGTTGTGGTGATCCTGAGACCCAGACACGGAAAAGGCAGGGCACGTGCAGACATGTGGAGATGCCCCAAAGCAGTAGGGCCCCTGGGCAGAGGACCTTTTCTGATCCCCAGATCTGTTCCTAATCAGTAGGACTTAGGACCCTGCCCAGGTTCCTATCTCTTCCTCCACCATGACCTGAGATTGAGGGTTTGACAAGGGCTCCAGGAAAGAGGATCATAGAGGCTAAACCAACTGAAGTAAAATAAACCCATTTTAGGATACCTTCCTTTAGAAGATGTCATTTTTTAACATGTTTATTTTTAATGTTTATTTTTGAGACAGAGGGAGACAGAGTGTGAGTGCGGGAGGGGCAGAGAGAGAGGGAGACACAGAATCTGAAACAAGCTCCAGGCCCTGAGTTGTCAGCACAGAGCCGGATGCAGGGCTCAAACCCATGGATCATGAGATCATGACCTGAGCCGAAGTCAGACACTTAACCAAGTGAGCCACCCAGATGCCCCTAAAATGTTTATTTTTGAGAAAGACAGATTGTGAGCGGGGGAGGGTCAGGGAGAGAGGAAGACACAAAATTGGAAGCAGGATCTAGGCTCCCTGCTGTCAGCACAGAGCCCCACACAGGGCTCAAACTCACAAACCAGGAGATCATGACCTGAGCTGAAGTTGATGCTAAACTGACTGAGCCACCCAGGTGCCCCAGAAAATGTCATTGAAAAAAATGTCACAAGGAGGTTCAGGGATGGGTTAAAGAGGTGATGGGAATTCAGGGGTGCACATGCTGTGATGGGCACAGGTGATGTATGGAAGTGTTGAATCACTATATTGTACACCTGAAACTAATATTAAACTATATGTTAACTGAGATTAAAATAAAAACTTAAAGTAAAAAAAAGTAAAATAAATGTCACAAGGAAATTTGACTTTAAAAAATATGTGTAGATTGGGGGTCCTTGGTGGCTCAGTCAATTAAGCATCCGACTCATGGCTCAGGTCATGATCTCATGGTTTGTGGGATCGAGCCCTGCATCGGGCTCTGCCCTGAGCATGGAACCTGCTTTAGATTCTCTGTTTCTCTCCTTCTTTCCCTGGCTCACATTCTCTCTAAACAAACAAACAAACAAACAAACAAACAAACAAAGTACGTGTAGATTAGTTTTCCTAGAATAAAGAACCATTACCCTTCACTCATGTCATTGCCCACTTGGGAAAAGTGGGAGGAAACTCTAAATGGTTCTGGAACATCTGGATGGTGCTGAAGGAAAATATATAAGCCGATCTTTCTTACAGAGGTATGGATCAAGTATTAATTGAAGTAACCAAAATGAAACCAGTAGTAGATTTAAAATAATTGATTATAAACATTTTCTAAGTAATGAACAAATGCTTTATATATTCCTTATTTATTTGAAACACCCCCCCCCCCAATTTGGAAAAAATAAAATGAAACTCTATGTGCCCTTAAGAGACTTTCAAAAATTACCAACAATTAGCGGTGCTGTATAACTCATTCCAAACTCAGCTTAGTTGGTGAGTAGGTGGGGGGAAGAACCTAGATTCTTGAAAGCAAACCTGGAATTATATTATTCTTTCCATAAATAATGTACTAGTGAGGAAAAAGTGATCGGATGTGAAAATACATCTGGAAAACCACCTGTCATTCAGGCACACTCTTAATATTAGTTCATTTGTGTGTGTGCGTGTGTGTGTGCATGTGTGTCATTCAGGGAGATATGTCTCCTTGAAAGCCTGATGCAGGGACATTACCCCACTCGCCGTCCTCTGAAGCCCCCGCCCTCATGCTTAACATTAAGGCTCTAGCACTTTCTCAGCCCTCCCTTCCCTGCTGCCCCTTCCTATCACCTGCTCTTCCCTATCACTTTCAGGTCAGGATTTATGAGATTGTGCTTTTTAGCCTGGAGCTGTTGACTAGCAGCCACATCGGTTCCTCTTTGCTGTGCATGGTGCTTCCAGTCCAGTAAGGGCTTATACAGGAGGGCAGGAAAAGCAGTTCCATGGTTCTGGGGCATACCTAGAAATACTGCAAATGCTCCAGAGGGTGGGGACCTCCTCTCTAGCCTCCCATACTTGTTCCATCTATTCCTGGTTCTCTATGGGTCTTAGGAAAATTTTCATTGAGCCTGACGGGCCATGGCTGCCCAGCCCCCCAGGTCTTATAGACAGTCACAAGTGGCTGCTGCTCCCAGGAGTGACTCGTAATGTTTCTCAGAGGCTCAGGAAGGCCAAGATACCCTCACCAAGCTTCCACTGTCAAAATGACTACTCCAGGACCCTGGAAGGAAACTTGGAAAATTTGTGGATGCTCATATCAGTAAAGGGAACCAGGAGTGACCTGGAAGCATCTGTCAATTTGTATGTATTTTTGGGAAATCTCCATCATCCTCTTCAGTAAACCAGACACCCTTCCTGGATAGAGCAAATTGACTCAGGGTTTTCTATCAGCAGCATCAACAATAATAAATCATAGTTGCTGTAATAATTATGACCATGGTGATTAACAACAATAATGACAATAGTCTTTATAATGGCAGCAGTAATAATAATAATAATAATAATAATAATATGGAAGAATAGACTATAAACCACCACAATGTAGGAGAACATGAACTTTCAATGTGACAAGAAAGACAAAGACTTTCAGTAGTTTAAAATTACTTTCAAAAATGTAAAAATGTTTCAATCTCCACAGACTGAAAACATGAACCAGAGTAAAACTCCTCCTTGATAGGATGGTACAAGAAAATATCCTTATCTTGTAATCCCTATCAAAATAACATCAGCATTATTCACAGAGCTAGAAAAAACAATCATAACATTTCTATGGAAGCAGAAAAGACCCTGAGTAGCCAAAGCAATCTTGAAAACGAAAACCAAAGTGGGAAGCATCACAGTCCCAGACTTAAAAGCTGATTACAAAGCTGTAATCATCACGGCAGTATGGTACTGGCACAAAAACAGACACTCAGATCAATGGAACAGAATAGAAAACCCAGAAATGGACCCACAAATGTATGGCTAACTAATATTTGACAAAGTAGGAAAGAATATCCAATGGAATAAATACAGTCTCTTCACCAAATGGTGCTGGGAAAACTGGACAGTGACATGCAGAAAAATGAACCTGGACCACTTTCTTATACCATACACAAAAATAAACTCAAAATGGATGAAAGACCTGAAAGTAAGATAGGAAGCCATCAATATCCGTGAGGATAAAGAAGGAAAAAACCTCTTTGACCTTGGCTGCAGCAACTTCTTACTCAACACATCTTCAGAGGCAAGGGAAACAAAAGCAAAAATGAACTATTGGGACCTCATCAAAACAAAAAGCTTCTGCACAATGAAGAAACAATAAGCAAAGCTAAAAGGCAACCCATAGAATGGGAGAAGGTATTTGCAGGTGACATATCAGATAAAGGGTTAGTATCCAAAATCTATAAAGAACTTATCAAACTCAACACCCAAAGAACAAATAATCCAGTGAAGAAACGGGCAAAAGACATGAATAGACACTTTTCCAAAGAAGACACCCAGATGGCCAACTGAAACATGCAAAAAAGCTCAATATCACTCATGATCAGGGAAATACCACAATGAGATACCACCTCACACCTGTCAGAATGGCTAACATTAACAACTTAGGCAACAATAGATGTTGGCGAGGATGCAGAGAAAGAGGATCTCTTTTGCACTGCTGGTGGGAATGCAAACTGGGACAGCCATTCTGGAAAACAGCATGGATGTTCCTCAAAAAATTAAACATAGCACTACCCCCATGACCCAGCAATTGCACTACTAGGTATTCATCCAAGGAATACAGGTGTGTTGTTTTGAAGGGGCACACGCTCCCCAATGTGTATAGCAGCGCTATCGACAAGAGCCAAAGTATGGAAAGAGCCCAAATGTCCATCGATGGATGAATGGATAAAGAAGAGGTGGTATATACACACAAAGGAGTATTACTTGGCAGTCAAAAATGAAATCTTGCCATTTGCAACTACATGGATGAAACTAGAGGGTATTATGCTAAATGAAATAAGTCAGTCAGAGAAAGACAAATATCATATGACTTCACTCATATGAAGAATTTAAGATACAAAACAGATGAGCCTAGTGGAAGGTAAGCAAAACTAATATAAAAACAGGGAGGGGGACAAAACATAAGAGACTCTTAAATACAGAGAACATACAGAGGGTTGCTGGAGGGGTTGTGGGAGGGGGGATGGGCTCAGTGGGTAAGGGGCATTAAGGAATCTACTCCCGAAATCATTGTTGCACTATATGCTAACTAATTTGGATGTAAGTTTAAAAAATTAATTAATTAATTAAAAACAAAAGAAAAGTCTATCTTCCTCCACTGAGATGGAATATGTGGTGCTCAATTGGTTTAGCAGCCAGAGAGACTGATTCACGCTGAAAACACAAGCAAGCCCACAACCAGCAAAACACCTGTGACTCTCCCTCAAAATAATAAACCTACTACTAATTAAGCATATTGGACAAAGACATTCAGTTTGACATCGTTGTAAGAGGTACAGAAAGGATACAAACATGTTAGCTGAGCACTGAGCAAGCAGTGAAATAATTTGAGGTTCACTTTTGCATGGCAACAATCATGTAAGGAATGAACTGTCTCAGACAGAGGACCCAGAAAACATTTCAGCCTGTGATTCTTTTCATTATTTTTAGAAGATTATGTATCGTAACATTATCAATCTTAACAATTTTGGATTAAACAGTTCAGTGATATTACATTCGTACTGTTGTCCAACCATTACCACCATCCACCACCTGAACTCTTTTCATTTTGCTAAACTGGAACTCTACCCATTATACACAAACTCTCCGTTTCCCCCTCCCCCGTCCCCTGGTGACCACCATTCTACCTTCTGTCTCTGTGAATTTGATTATTCCAGGCACCTCGTATAAGTGTAATCACACAGTATCTGTCTTTTTGTGACTGCCTGATTACACATAGTTTAATGTCCTCCAGGTTTATGTGTGTTGCAACATGCATCAGAATTTCCTTTCTTTCCTTTCTTTTAAGGCTGAATAATACTCCATTGTATGGATAGACCACATTTTGCTTATCAATTTATCTTTAGCCTATGATTTTAACTCAGAAACGTAATATGAATTGATGCTTCTAAAAAGTGTGGAGGTGTGTTAAATGAATGATGGCTGGCTCTAACTCTGTGTGTGGTGACAAATTTTTAGCTTGGATGAAATTTTTAGCTTGGATGAAATGGAGAGGGATCAGGAAAGAGAAGAAATATGAGATAAGTCCACCATCTCTACAGAAAGACATCACTTCGTACAAAAAAAAAAAAATCTCAAGCAGACAAACATTTTTCTAAAGGATCAGTCTGGCAAAGGAAATCCTCCTCAGGGTTCTACTATCATATCATCACAGACGTGTCAATGCCTCTAGAGAGGGACTTGCAATATTTCAGGAGGCTCACTGGAGAAACACACTTTAACTCATACAGTGGGGACATAGAAGCGAGTGTGTGAATTGTAGGTCTTCTGGAGAATCCTTTATAATCATCATCAAAAAGTCTGACCCATTTTATGAAAAGAGAGACTATAGGGGAGCATGGGTGGTTCAGTCAATTAAGTGTACAACTCTTGATTTTGACTCAAGTCATTATCTCACGGTTTGTGAGATTAAGCCCCATATTGGGCTCTGCGCTGACAATGCGGAGCCTGGTTGGGATTCTCTTTCTTCTTTTCTCTCTCTGCCCCTCCCCCACTCATGCACACACACATTCTCTCTCCCTCTCTCTCTCTCTCTCTCTCTCTCTCTATCTCTCAAAATAAAGAAACAACTTTAAAAAAAAGAGAGACTATATAATGTAGTATGGCATCAACAAAAATAATTCATGATAAAAAATTTACTGATAAAAATAAAGAATTACAATAGTCATCATTAGTAATATTAATTAGACTGCTATTAATATGGGAAATACTGAAAATTAAGCAAGTTGGGTGTAGAATCCCCTAAGTGAATGACAAAGTGACTGTACCAAGCTTTATGGGATGGATTGTGTTCAGAGCCCTAGGTCTGAACATGAAATCTGTTACATGAGGAAAAGGTGAACAACCAGAGGGGGGAAAAAGCCAGCCTGGAGAAGGGTCTGGGACAAATTGGAAAACTGCATGCAAATCCGATTGGGAGGGGAGCAGGGGGAGGGGGATCCTGAGTATGCTTGCAACAGGATGGCCACCAGATTTCACGAGTTTGGTCCCCATTGAAGAAGGGAGGACTGCATGCCCACACTGGCACAAAAAATCCCAGTGTCAAATGGACACTCAACCTGTCATTACTATTTTAGCCCCCACTGCTCGGGACCAGTTCTGCATTTTCTCCACTCAGCCCTTGGAGCTCCAGACTTCTCAGTTCACACCTTCAAGGTCACTTAAAAATATTTGCAGAGGATCAGATGGGACTGGGCTGTAGGAGGGTATCACCTACAGTGCCCCTATACCAACAGGGAGGACAGAGCCTTCAGTGTGGTCCCTAGATTCCTATGGAAGACTCAGAAAAGTTGTGGGGTGTACAGGATGGAAGCTCCCAGTCTCCAAAGTGTCTTCGAGTACTGCACCAGTGTACCCTGGACTTAGATGACGTCCAGAGACTCAGGCTAGGCAAGAAAGCCATTCTTATACCACGATGTTTAGCTATGGTGGTTCCAGGGCTCCAAATCACATACAGCAGCTTCTGTGGTGGTTCACATGAGCGGAGACACCATCTCCCATTTTTCAAAAAAGAAAGAGTGGTTGTGGGGCCCCGTTTGGACTAAAATAACATTGTGGTAGTTCAGTTGGTCAAGGAAAACTTTCTGGGGCTTCTAGGCTGGCATTAGCAGTTGGTGGGCCATAGAAGGGATTTTAAATTTCAACGGAAGAAGTGTGCCAGGGATACCGTTCCACAAGCTTCCATGGTATCAAGGGTTGATCCCACTTCTGGAGGACGACTTGGAATATTTAAGGATGCTCCTCAGAAAAATAAATAAATCGTATGAGGTACAGCAGGAATTACCCGAACAGTTGGATGCTAAAAATGCCTATCATCATAGTACTTTTCTAAACAAGGTACCTGCTCCCAAGACGTTGCCTTTGCACACTTGCTCCAAGGTCCTGATGCTGGTATTGAAACGATTCTGCCATTTCACGGGCAGCAAACTGGCTAAGGAAGTGCAATATCCTGAGCGCCTTGACATGCGACGCTACGCGTCTGGGCAGGACGGGGGGTCGCTGACTTATGTGCTCTATGCCGTGCTGGTGCACGCGGGCTGGAATTGTCACAGCGGACATTACTTCTGTTACATCAAAGCTGGGAACGGCCAGTGGTACAAAATGGACGATGCGAAGGTGACCGCCAGTGATGCGACGTCTGCCCTGAGCCAACACGCCTATGTCCTCTTTTACATCCAGAAGAGTGAATTGGAAAGAGAGCGTGCGAGTGAGCCAGGTGCTGGGGAATCCACATGCCTCCAGGCTGACCACGCAGGCACGGCTGCGGCCCAAGGGGGGCCTGAAACCGACCCCAACATCGAGGTGCCACAATTGGAGGATCACGTGGAAGAGACACCACTGCCAGCAACCACGTTAGACCAGTGGAGATTCCTCCAAGAAAGCCACCGTCCCAAGTCTGAATTCAACCTCAGGAAACTAGAATTTGCTCTTCCCCCCGACGCAGTCCTAATTCACCAGTCCAAATACAGAGATGAGATGGGAAAGGATCACCGTGAACCAAGCATCTACCGGCTCAACAGTTCAGCCAGGGACATCCCCCCTCAGAGGGCAACGGCCATTCACCAAGTCCCTTGTCTCACCGGCAGAGCCAGAGCTACCAAGAGGAAGAACAAGAAGGGACAGAGGTCTCAGGAAGCAGTGCAGGGATCCCACTACGGGCTTTGAGATACACGCCTGCCCACGTGCACACTCACCCGCCCTCACTCACTACTCACTCACTCACTCACAGTCCCTTGTAGGCCACATTTTGTGTGTTGTAGGTGGGTGTGATCGGGACATGTGGAGGGACCATGAATCTGGCTGTATTCATGGGGTATGGCGTTCCAGTTGACCTGGAGAATCCTGAGCTTTAAGGCTGGCTGGCTGTAATGATGTTATTGGAGAGGTGTGGATTATGCTGGGTATTTATTTGGAAGGTTTCTCCCCTCCATCAGCACCGAGGATCATTGGGCACTCTCAGAGCCTGAAAGGGTCAGAGGAAGTGGCCAATGAGGCATGAAGGTGGAAACAAGGCAGAGCACCGGGAGTCCCTGTGAAAATGCCTGGGACTCACGGTCCCATCATCCCATTCCCTACTCCCTGTGTATTGGTAAAGTACATGTGCCCAAACATGTGCGTGTGGGGACTCTCGGTGATATCCAAACATGCACCGGCAGGGGAAGGAGTTTGAAACAATCTCAGGGCTTCCACACGGAGGAGTGGCAAATGACCAGGAAACTGGAAGAACTCTAGCTCTACGTGGGAGCAGACAGCCTTTTCAGGAATGTCTTGTGTCGGAAGGAGAGGAGCAGAAGGAAACACGAATTCATAACTGTGCAAAGTGTTTCCTTGTATACATAATATATTTTGTAAAGTCTCCACATGTTCATGTGA
The DNA here is from genome assembly GCF_027475565.1 of Acinonyx jubatus. NCBI lineage: Eukaryota > Metazoa > Chordata > Mammalia > Carnivora > Felidae > Acinonyx > Acinonyx jubatus. The sequence goes on along the minus strand of NC_069382.1, from coordinate 6,610,082 downwards.
ACATTGGCTATTTGCCTGGAGATGGCAAGGAGCAAATAAATGCTCATGTCTCTGGACACGGGTGGGTGGAGCCTTCCTGGCCCATGTTCGTTAGATGAGGTTCCCTTAACAATCCCCCTCCCATGAGGCTGCAGAGCAAACGGGCGAAAGGAACCTTCTTCCACCGCTTCTTGCTGAGCCGCCAAGCAGCTCTACCTTGTTCCGCAGAGTTGACCACCATCCCCCCATCGGACAATCTCCTCCACAAGGGAGGAGGCTCAGGGATTTCTGCTCAGTTGCATTGCAATCTTGGTCCTCGGTTGTACACCTCAGAAAAACAGTCTCAAGTGGACACCGAGGCAACAATGTGGTATTTCAGGTCAGGGTATGGATGGATGCTCTCAGTCACACCTGTATTTCTTAGGAGCGAGACTCACTAAATACACTGTTGAATGGGAATTAGTGCATGATCCTTCAATTCCCCCTAGGGGAGGGGGGCCATATAGGAGATCTCTGGTCGTTTGCCAATGGCACTGACAGGGTAAAGCCTGTTGTTGCTGTCGTCGTCGTCGTCGTCGTCGTCGTTGTTGTCGTTGTTGTTGTTTCCAGTCTGCATTAAACATACACATCACACGCAGTGGGAACTAATGTCAGTATGTGAATTTTGTACAGCAAATCATATTGAAGTCTGGATGTTCAAATATCAGAGCCGATAGAGGAAAAATACTTTTTCTTAATCTACTTTTAAAATTTATTGGTCTGTTGTTTTCATGTTTTAAACATGAAGTAAAATGTTTAAATAAACAGAGAGGGACACACACACAAAACAGAGACAGAGTGTGAGCATGGGAGGGGGAGAGAGTGAGAGACACAGAACCCAAAGCAGCTCCAGGCTCTGAGCTGTCAGCACAGAGCCCAACGTGGAGCTCAACCCCACGAACCATGAGATCCTGACCTGAGCTGAGGTTGGACACTCAACCGACTGAGGCACCCAGTCCCCCCTCCATTTTCCAAATTTAAATCAAATTCAGTTAACAGTGAGTGTAGTCTTGGTTTCAGGGGTGGAACTTAGGGCTTCGTCCCTTACATGAAACACCCACTGCTAACCCCCACAGGGGCCCTCCATAACGCCCGTTTTAAATGGAGCCCACCCACTCCTCCCCTCTACCAACCCTCACTTTCTTCTCTACACTGAAGGGTTCTCCTGGGGCACGTGGGTGTCTCAGCCGGTTCGGACTCTGATTCAGTCAGCTCATGATCTCAGGGTTTGAGACTTCAAGCCCCGTGTCCGGCGCTCTGATGACAGCTCAGAGCCTGGAGCCTGCTCTGGATTCTGTGTGCATGCCTCTCTCTGCCACTCCCCTGGTCATGCGCTCTCTCTCTCTCTCTCTCTCTCTCTCTCTCTCTCTCGCTAAGATAAAGAGAAAACAAAATTTTTTGAAGAGTCTCCTATGGCTTGCCTCCCGCTGTGATTTTATCTTATGTTATTTATTCTTCGCTTGCCCTATGTTCTTCTGTTTTGTTTTTTATTCCACACATGAGTGATGACATGGCACTTTCGCAGTGAAAGAGTTCAACAGGGCTAGCTGGATGTTAGAGCTCAAAAGACATGCACACGAGACATCTATCTTTCCTGTGGATTTGATTCTAAAGTGGGCAGAATCGTGGGTAAAATGCAAACAGTGTATGTGCAACTGAGCCACCAAGGGAAAAGCCACAGAAAATAACCACGCCAGGTCATCCTGTAGAAATTTTGGGATCCAACTTTCTCTTCCTGGATTAAAACCTGTATATCACACGCACACACACACACACGCACACACGGACAATATTGGATCTGGATCTCAAGACGGCCTCCATAAGCATCCAGTCAGCTCCCCAGACGACTATGACCAGCTCTTCCTGGGTGGCCGTGTGTCACGTGTTCCACCCACACATGATGAAGTCCACACCCCTGGCTCTGCAATCCGTCGGGGAGGTCACAAGGGGGAGTCTTGCCACACTGCTCTCTGTCCAGCAGGGGGCGCCGCTGGCCAGCACGGGCACTGCCTAGACTTCCAGGAGGACCTGGCATCGGGCACTTGCTCAGGCTGGCAGGTCGGAGTCTCCGTGCCTCGCACTGCAGCCTGAGCATTTCGTGGGGCATAAAGGCGACCATGAACATTTACAGAAGGTCTGGTGGGTCTAGGATTCCCTCCTTGTGACTTAACTTTGGCCGTGCTGGACCCTGGACCCTGAGCTAAAATTGACCACCTTGAGCTGCTCGGGCCACTGGTGACGATCTATTTTCCAGACATTCCAGGAACTTTTCTTTCAAAATATAAATCCAGTTAAGTCAAGACATTCAATTTTAAACACTGTTGACAATTAGCAAAGAAGATTGCATAGGGGAAAACCAGGAGGCAGGTGGCCTCACGTGCGGCGATGTGGGAGCAATCACGGCAATAGGAACAGCGTTACTGGGTCTCGCCAAATCCAGCCAGCCTAATCTGGATTTGTCACGGAGAGCTTAATTCAGAGATGTCACCCTGCGAGTCGTAAGGGTATTCATGAGGATACAGAAAAGGCAGTGTGGGGGGAGGGGCCAAGATGGCAGAAGAGCATGGAAGTTTTTTTTGCGTCTTGCATCCATAAAATGCAGCCACATCAACACAAAAGCATCCTGCACACCTCGAAAACTGATCTGAGGATTCACGCAACAGGTTGCCCAACCTGAACCCCAGAACTCCGTGGGGACGCGGCGCAGAGAGGTGAACTGGGGAAGGGAGAAGCCACAGAGGGCAGGGAGCTGTTTTTGCCTGCAGAGAGAGGACGGAGACAGGGGCAGAATATGGGGAAAGCAATCCCCTCGCCCTCCCCTCCCCCCGCCAAAAGCAGCTGGGGAGAAAGTGGAAATGTGGAAAGAGCCACAGGCACTGAACCAAAACGGGAGGAAGGAGAAAGGAGCGGGTTTAAATTCCATGAAGACTGTACAAACGGGGGGAGGGCAGAGTGCGAAACTCCGCATGTGATACCTGGCGGTGCTCTGGTCGGAAGGGCGAATCCCCGAGAGCAGAGTGAAGACTGGGGGTGTGGAGGAGGGGTGTCTGGAACCACACGGAGAAAAGCGGTTCCCCTGCTGCGAGGACACGAGGTAGAGTCTGTGTGGCCACCCCAGCCGACCCCAGAGGTCCCAGCAGACCCCGGAGAACAGCCACATTCGCTGGTGCTGGAACAAGGTCGTTAAGGGGGAAGCCCGGTACCGGAAGGGTGTGGTGATGGTCCATAACCCTCGAAACGCTGCTGCTACACCATCGCGTGAACGTTTTCGGGCGCAGGCTGGCACCCAGCCGCAGTCTCTGGGCATCGGCAGCGGCACGGTGTTGCCAATGTTCCTGGGTGCGGCCGGCACCCGGCCACCGCTCGCTGAGACCCTGACGCAGAGGATCTGAGCAGGTCTCAGCCGCGGGCCCTCAGAAGTGAGGGGTCGGGGAACACAGCCGCCTGGGAGGTAAATCCCAGGAGGGAGGTGTCTCCTGGCAACCTGACGGCTGGGCCACGGACAGTGTCAAAGCGGCGAGTGGACAGAAGCCGGCGACAAAGGACGGGGGCAGGATTGCTGATCGCAGACAGCCGAGTTCAGATACTACAGACTGGGCACCTGAGTGACGCCAAGGGCTCCGCGCCCGCGCATGCGCATATGCACCTCCAAGCGCCCCAGCAGTCCGCGCTTGTAGGCTAGCTGCGCCATCTAGTGGAGAACAGAGCCGTGACCTCTAGGGCACAACAATGTAACTTCAATCGTATTTCAGTCTGTTCGCGGGTCCATCTCTTTTCTTTTCTCTTTCATTTCTTTTCTTTTTCATGAAGACAGAAAGAGAAAACATATGTTGTTATTTTCCATGGTTTAAAATAATTTCCTTGAGTGTTTTTCGACTATATTCGTTTAATTTTTTGTAAATGTGTCAAATTCTAGTTGAATTCCATCATTTCATTTTTATCCTATTTCATTGTGTTCTTTTTTCCAAATGTTCAAACGGTTTCCTTGTTTCATGTTCTTTCCCTTTTTCCTCTAATCTTTCAAGCCCATTTCAACAACCAGACCAAAACTCACCTAGGATCTAGCATCATTTGTGTGATTTGTGTGTGTGTGTGTTGTTTCTTATTTTTAAATTTTGAATTCTTTTGTCTCATTCATTCCTTTCCTTCCTCCAAAATGACGAAGCAAAGGAATTCACCCCAACAGAAAGAGCAGGAAGAAAGGACAGCCAGGCCCTTAACCAACCCAGATACGAGCAAGACGTTTGAACCAGAATTTAGAATCACGATAATAAGAATACCAGCTGGGGTCGAAAGTAGATGAGAATGCCTTTCTGTGGGGATAAAAGAAGTAAAAGCTAGCCAGGATGCAATAAACAATGCTAAAAGCGAGCTGCGATCTGGAACAGATGCCACAGCGGCAAGGATGATAAGGCTGAGCAGGGAACCAGCGATAGAGGGGACAAAGCAATGGAGAATAACGAAGCAGAAGGAAAGAGGGAGACTAAAGCAAACGAGCAGGGTTTCAGAATTCGGGAACTCAGCGACTCATTGAAAAGGAATCACATCACAATCATAGGGGTCCCAGAAGACGAAGAGAGAGAGAGACAAGGGGGCAGAGGGGTTATGTGAGCACATCACAGCAGAAAACTTTCCTAACCTGGGAAAGACACACAAAATCCAGGAAGCACAGAAGACTCCCATTAGATTCAACAACGTCCAACCATCAACAAGGCAGAGCCTAGTCGAGTTCACAAAATGCTCAGGCGAGGAAAGAATCATGAAAGCAGCAAGGGAAACAAAAGTCCTTCCCCTACAAGGGACGACTGACCACATTTGCAGCAGACCTATCCACAGAAACCTGGCAGCCCAGAAACGAGTGGCAGGATATATTCATCGCACTGAATCCTAAAAGGACGCGGCCAAAACTTATTTGTCCAGCAAAGCTGTCATTCCAAATAGAAGTAGAGATGGAAAGTTTCCCAAGCAAAAAGTAAAGGGGTTCCTGACCACTCAACCAGCCCTGCAAGACATTTGAAGGCAGACTCTCCCAGGGGACAAAAGACATAAAAGAAAAAAACAGACCACAGGCAGAAAACACTGGCAAGCATCGGCGAACACCACCAGAAACTCCAACTCTACAAGCAACACAATGGCAATAACTTCATACCTTTCAGTACTCACTCTAAACGTCAATGGACTCAATGCTCCAATCAAAACACATAGGGTGACAGAATGGGTGAGAAAAGAAGGTCATCCACACGCTGCTTACAAGGGACCCACTTTAGATCTAAAGACGCCTTCAGGTTGAAAGCAAGGGGATGGAAAACCATCTCTCATGCTCATGGTTGACAAAAGAAAGCAGGAGTAGCCATACTCATATCGGAATACTAGAATTTGTACGGACCCAGAAAAGACCCTGAAGAGCCAAAGCGCTGTTGAAAAAGAAAGGAAAGCTGGATGCATCACAATCGCAGACCTCAGGCTGTAATTACACAGCTGTAATCATCAAGACAGTATGGTCCTGGCACAAAAACGGACACTCAGCTCAAGAGAACAGAAACGGACCCACAAATGGATGGCCAACTATTCCTTGACAAAGCAGGAAAGAATATCCAGTGGAATAAAGACAGTCTCTTCAACAAGTGGTGCTGGGAAAACTGGACAGCGACATGCGGAAAAAGCAACCCGCACCACTTTCTTACACCGTACACATAAAGAAACTCAAAAGGGAGGAACGTCTGAAGTGTAAGACAGGAAGCCATCAAAACCCTCGAGGAGAAAGCAGGGAAAAGCCTCTGTGATCTGCGCCACAGCAACTTCTTACTCAACCCGTCTCCGGAGGCAAGGGAAACAAAAGGAAACACGGCCTATTGAGAACTCATCAGAAGAAAACTCTTCTGCACCGGGAAGGAAACAGATCAGCTACACTAACAAATCAGCTAAGTCCTCAATGGTAGAAGATATTTGCGAACGACACATCGGAGAAAGGCTCAGTATACAAACCGATAAAGAACTGATCACACTCAACAGCCAAAAACCAACGAATCCAGTGAAGAAATGGGCAAAAGTCATGAATAGACACTTCTCCAAGAAGACATCCACATGGTCAACTGACACATGAAAAAATGCTCAACCTCACTCATCATCAGGGAAATCCGTATCAAGATCACAATGAGCTACCACTTCACACGTGTCATAACGGCTAACATTAACAACTCAGGCAACAACCGAGGTTGGCGAGGGTGCGGAGCAACAGGATCTCTTTTGCACTGCTGGTGGGAAGGCAAACTGGCGCCGCCACCCTGGAAAACAGTATGGAGGTTCGTCAAAAAATTGAAAGCACAGCGACCCTATGAGCCAGCAACTGCACGACTAGGTATTTATCCAAGGGATATGGGTGTGCTGTTTCGAAGGGGCACCTGCGCCCAAACGCCCCCAAAAGCCTCTAGCAGCACTACCAACAATAGCCAAAGCGTGGAAAGAGCCCGAATGTCCATAGATGCATGGAATGGAAAAAGAAGAGATGGCACATATATATACAGTGGAACATTACGCGGCGATCGAAAGGAAAGACAGGGTGCCATTCGCAACTATGTGGCTAGAAGTAGAGGGTATTCTCCTCAGGCGAAATTAGCCAGAGAAAGACAACTAGCATATGACTTCACTCATATGAAGGCTCTACGGTGCCAAACAGATGAGCATCAGGGAAGGGAAGGAAAAATAATATAAAAACAGGGAGGGGTACAAAACCAAGCAGGGAGGGGGCCGACGGATATTTGAAGAACAGGGAAAGGTGTGCTTGTGCCCTGGCCTCGCTCGCCCCCTCCCCCGCCCACTGTCTGGGGGCTTCTCCCTGGGGAGTGGTCCTGAGAGTGGCCGGCGCCAGGCTGGCCCCGTGGAGCCACGGCCTGGAAGCGAGGCCAAGCCAACGGGGAGGTTTGAGAGCATTGGGAAAGGGTGTGGGCATGGGTGTGGCAGGGGGTAAGGATGCTGCGTGTAAACGGGGTGGGGCCGTAGGATGGTGCCATGGAGTGAGGAGGCCAGGCAGAGGCTGCAGGAAGCGGTGGGCGGGGCTGGAGGGCACCAGGTGGGGGGAGGGCCATGCCTTGAGGGCAGTGGACAGAGGCCACAGGAGCAGCCTCCCGGAGAAGATAGGAAAGGCCAAATGAAAAGCGCACACGACACCCAACACAGGCCAACGTTCAAGGAGGGAAACCATCCAGGGTGCCGACGGCACTGCCGACGCAGGCCCTCCACCTCGGCCAGTGGGGCCGCTAGCTTTTGCACTGCTGTGGGAGAAAGGTGCTCGCTTGCATGACACTCAGGAATGCCCCGCCGATGGGGTTGCACCTTGTCCCGTGGGTCTGGCCCTTCAGGATCCCAAAGACATCTCCCTGACACAGTGTCCGTGGCTGAGGCCAGCCAGGCCAGGCCAGGAGAAATGGTGGCAGTCACACCAACATCCCCCAATGGGAGCAAAAGCTAAACAGAACGTCCGAGTTGATGGGCAAGAACAAAGAGCCCCAAACGGGGGGCGTCGGCCACAGGGAGCCCCCTGCGTCAACACAGGGACTTGTCAGGAACAGCGACTTGGGTCCCGAGACCAAGTGCCAAGGCAGCTAGTTCCCAGGGGACACGGGACATAGGATCCCATTCCTCCGAAGGTCCCAGCGAGCGCAGTCACCGCCCTAGAGACAGAAAGGGGAACGGGGAGGGCAGGGCAGGGTGTGGAGTGAAGGGACACTGCAAATAGGTCATGGACACACCGCTCCCGTTGGGAAAGGGAGAAGCTTGGACACGGAGGACGCCGAAGGGGCCCCCAACCACAGGAACGTACGTGGGGCCAGGGGCCCCGCAAGCTTCCCTGGAGACCCACGAGAAACACCAGTTTACGAATGCAACAGGCATGCACACGCGAGTGTCTTTGTCCAAGGGTGAAGATGTGTTCTGAGACGTCTATCTCCACATGCATGCACACCAGTTACAACGGCAAGCAATCGCTAAACCTCCGGGATTCGTTCCTAGTGTGGAGACGTGAGGAGCACCAAGGTGATGGGCTGCATGGGATTAAAGTGCCCGAGAGGTCACGTGACCTTGGGCGGGTCTAAGAGTCCGGGAAGGAGGGAAGTGTCCCTCACTGACCGTCCCTCGGGCACGCCGGACGCTGAGTCTCCTCCACGGCAGTCCGCCTGCCACCCGCCGCTCTGGACGTCTCCTGACACACAGCAGGAGCACATTGGCGTTTCAGGTGGGTTGGGACGATCTGGGGCTCCCACGAGCTGGCGCAGATGTGGGACAGGGAGGAAATGGAGGTGGTGATGCGCCTCGACTCACCAGGTGAAGGACGCTTTAGTGTTGAAGACTATTGTGAGAACAGAGACTGAGGAAAGGCGTGGCTCTCGGTGTTCCTGAGCACATGAGGTTCTGCTTCCAAAGGAACCGAACCCCAGAGTCTGACTGGTGTGAGGGCGTGCGGGAGCAGTGACAGCATCCTGCTCCATGTCGCCGTGGGGCCCCAGAGCCTAAGGAATGTTCTTGTTCACCCGAATTTCACGGCAAATGCTCATTTGCCACGGCTGACACGTGAGATCAGCGTGGGGCCCCGTAAAGGCCACGTGAAAGAAAAGGGTTCAGGCCCTGCGTGGGGAAGCTTCCAGTCGAGTCGAGCAGAAACGAAACGTTTTCCTTGACTTTGTCTTTGAGGGTGGTTTCTCTGGGGGTCAAGTGGGAGAGGTACATTCTGGAGAGGCAAGCATCCTTCTCTTTGCACATGCAACCCTGGGTGCCACAGGGAGTATCGCCGTAGCGTGGATTGCGGTGTCCATGGGGGTCGGGCCTTTGTGTGTGGTTTTCCTTCCGGAGGGCGCTGGGAGAGACTTCCGGAAAGTCTCTCCGGCGAGTCATGCAAGACCACCTCCACGGCCTTGCCTGAGGGTGCCGTCCTGCGGGTGGGTCCACGGGAGAGCGCGTAGAACATGCAGGAGGGAGAGGTCCCACCTCCCAGGTGAGGACCGTGTTTGACCTGGTGGGCATGACGCCCCCTCATGCCCGCTGGGGGAGGAAGGTTCACGAAGGAGTCGTTGTGTCTGTGGGAATGACTCTCCTTTTCCCATTGACTCAGGAAGTCCAGAAACCCATCTTCGAGCAAGGCTGACTTGACCCTTCAAGGAGAGGGGGCAGATGGCGGGTGGTCACACCCAGCACGCACCTTCCAGACCCTTGAAAGCCCCAAACGGGAAGAGGCAACGGAGAGCACCCATGGCGCCCAGGGTTCCCAGGCTAGAGGACGAGGATCCTCGGGTAAGTGGAGCCCTGGAGGCGTGGTGAACCAGTGGGCGGGTTGGAGGGGCTGGGTCGGGTGGGGGTGGGGGAGCCATGCCTCTGAAGCCGGGGATCGCACATGAGGAGGGAATGAAGACTCTGTGTCCGGAAGTCGGTCGTCCTTTCCTGGCCCACGGTGGCCTGCCTTGGCATCTCAGCAGCCTGCCCATTGGGATAAGCTCCCTCGGCCGTAGGGTCACGTCCAGCCTGGTGTCTGTCCCCATCGTGGCGTGGGGCTCATTCTACGCGGCCCGAGACCTGCAATCCCAACTCGCGGTCCGTCCCTCACAGAGGCTTGGGTAGAATCCTAGGAACTTCCATCTCCTGGCACCTCCCGAGCCGTCCACGATGTGCCCTGGCCCACCCACACCAGTCCTCTGCTCCCCGAGTGTGTCCTTGTCATGTCCTTTGCAGTTGGACTGTGATTGGTGCTGATTCACTGAGCCCCTCCTCCTTGGTCCGCAGCTCAAGTGTAAGGACTGCGGAGCCTTTGGGCACAACGCATCCAGCACCAGGTGCCCCATGAAGCGCTGGGACGGGTGCCTGGCCCCCCAGGCCTTTGTCCCCAGGAAGCCGAAGGAGAATGTGGAACCACGCCAGCAGCAGGACCAGCACAAGCCCGGGCCCTTCAACCAGGCTGCGAGGGACATGGAAGAGGGACAAAGGTGAGGATGCGGCCGGCTCCGGCCTGCCCGTGGCCTGGCAGCTCAGGTCGCTGTGTCTCTGTACCCGGACACTGGGTGCTGTGTCGTCTTCAGACACACACAGGGGTGGGGGAGGCAGAGAAAGGAGCTCCCCGCCCCCCAGGGGACCTCACGAGCCTATTGAGCTGCTCTGGGGGAGTCCCTGAGGCTGTGTGTCCTGCGGTAGGGAGACAGGGGGAGGCGGCAGATGACAGGCAGTGGCGCACACGGCTCTCAACGCAAGGACGTCTTGGGCCAACCTGGACGGCTCGCTGGAGTGGGAGCCAGGAGGGCAGATGAAGAAAGGAGATCTTGCCCAAGCCCCATCGCTCGCTCCCCAGGTGAAGACACGAGATGCCGCTCCTTCACCTTCCCGTTCTTGGTCGTGCAGGCGAGAAGCCCAGCAGAGGAAGGCGCTGCTGCAGAGATTCCCCAGGATAGGCCCTGGAAGGCAGCAGCGGGCCTGGAGGGACTCCACAGAATCCTGTGACTACGTGAGGGTGAGTGTCCCCCGTCCCTGCTCTCGTTCTCTCCTGGGGACGGGGATGTGACGGGCTTCCCGGCCCTCCTGGCTGAGGAAGGGGGTCCGCCCCGATTCTCAACATTGGGATTTCCGTGCGGGTCCTTTCCAGCCACGTTTGCTGGGTGTCCATGATCCGGCAGGATTCCTTGCATGTGTGCTAACCGGGTGCCGGGTGGGCGTGCCAACATAACTTCGGGACGCTGTGCCCACACCTAGGCCTCTTGGGAGGCACAGGCATCTTTCCCTGGTGACACATACACCCGCCCCATTGGCCATCCAAACTCAGTAGCGCCCCCCCCTCCCCCCCCCCCCCCACCGGCGAACCTCCACCTGCAGGACGCCTGTCCTTTCCCTAGAAGCCTAAATGGACGTGCTTGTCCACTTCGGGAGGCAGGCACGATGCACAACCTTTCTGGTCCGTCGCTCCCGTGGAATCCAAGCATCAAGGGGCTACTGCCCAGTGTTTCTTCCCGATCGACGCGGAGCTGGAGGCCCTTGTCCTCTGTCAGTACAATCCTTTCCCGTCTCTCCCGGTTGTTTGCGTTTCTGTCTGTTTCTTTGCTGTGCTTGTCGTGCATGTGTCCTTGGTGGGGAGGAAGGACTGATGGCCGTTGTCTGTGTGTTGTGTGTTCCCACAGCATCCGCACAGGCCGATGCCCGTGTACACCACCAAGAGGGTGTCCGTGCTGGCGCCGCACGTCCCGGCTGAGCCTCCTAGCGGGACGCCTGACACGACACAGCTGTCCCCGTCGGCTGCTCCTCTCGGGAGACCTGCGGCGAGCACCCTCCCGCCTGCTGGCCGACAGGATGCCCAGCAAGTGGGGACCCCAGCCCCGCCTGCCCCGCCTGCCCCGGCACACCAACGCTCTGCCCGGGATCCAGGCCTCGGTGTCCAGCTGAGACAACACCGGCCCCGATGTGCCTCCCTGGAAGCTTCCAGGGCTGTCTCCAAGGCGCGTGGCATTGGCCACGCCCAGGCACCAGCCAAGCGTCCTGAGGTGAGCCCTGATCCTCCTCCAGCCCGTTTGGCTCCGAGTCCCCAGCCCCACATCCAGACACCAGGCAAGAGATGGGCCCCGCTCCCCGACGACACGTGCCAGAACCCCCGAAAGAAACCACGTTGCAGCCCCTTCCAGCCACCCCACAAGAGCACAGGGAGCACCCACGTGGGGCTGCGCCAGAGTCTGTGTCGTCCAGCAAGGAGAAGTGCATGTGGTCCCACGGGGGCAGCCCAGCTGACCAGGAAGACACCTGCCTCGGTGCAAAGCAGGGGCCTCCAGCCTCCACGCCCCCAACCTCACCTGGACACTCTCCAGGCGTGCACCTTGCCCCCGTGTCCGCCCTGTCCGCAGGCACCCGGCCAGCCCCTGCGAATGGTCTTCAGCCGCCTGGACAAAGGCGGCTGGAGCTCCAGGTTCATAGCAGCTCCCTGTCTGCCACCTCCCGAGAGGCCAGTCCCCCCTGGCCAGGGCCCGCCCGTCACACACCAGTCTGAGGGAGGCTGTGTGCCTGTCTCCCGGAGCATCCTCCACGATGACCTGCAGCTTTCCTCGTCCTCGGAGGAGAGCGACCGCGAGTGAGACACCTCATGTCCTCGGACACTCGTCCTCTGGCTCTTGTGACCCCGAGCAGGTGACTGCGGCGCGGCGGGCAAGGCAGGGCCGTGACCTATTTTTGCTAACGCAGCAACTCCCCCAAAGACCTGCAAGGACAAAAACTTGCGTCCACACCGTGTTTGGTGTCCTGCTTGGGGCGGGGAGTGGGTTGAGCGCCCACGTGCAGACGCTCATGGCGCACTTTTCCTTTATGCATCTACACCTTCTGGTTCACCTGCTCCGTCTCAATCAACAAGGTCTCGTTTCTTTCGTTTCAATAGATTCTATGAGAAATCCAGCCAGGAGAGCAAGAGGTCGTCCACTCGAATGTAAAGTTAAGGATCTGTGAAATGAATGTGTAGTGGGTTTGCGAATGTCTCAATTTGGGGACACCGGAGGAATGATTCCAGTCTGGGCTGGGCAAGTGGAGGCAATCTTTTGTTTTAGAACAGTTCACTGATATCGTTTTTCTGCAGATCATATCGGGGAATATTTTACATGCTGTCTGCATTTTTGTTTTTCCCTGATAGTGCAACGTTGTGTGTAGTGTTACCACAGCTAATAAAATTTGCTCAGACACGACCGAATGTGCATGGTTTTCTTTTTTGTGTGCACACTGTAGTTTCCCGTCACTTAGAGTAGAATCCTGCATTGGTTCCCAAGTGCACTTGGGACTTGGATCCTCACCTAGTGGGGAACAACTAAGTATTCAGAAGCAGCAAAGAAACACGGGTTAACCTCTCTTCCCCTTTCAAGATAAAGTCTCTCCAAGTGTCCTGGGAACAAGACAATGCTAGAGGTGAATTCGAAACCGATGAGGGTCGGGATGCCTGGGTGGCTCAGTCAGAGAAGTGTCTGACCTGGAGGCGGCGGCTCACGTCATGATCTCAGGGTTGGGGAGATTGAACTTTGAGTTTCCCTCCCTCCTCGGGATTGCCTCTCTCCTTTTCTCTCTAACCCTCCCCCACATTCTCCCTCCCTCCCTCCCTCCCTCCCTCCCTCCCTCCCTCCCTCTCTCCCTCGCTCTGTCTCTCTCTCTCTGTCTGTCTCTCTCTGTCTGTCAACATAAAAACCCATGAACTGAAAGAACATGTGCGTGGGAAATCAATCAGCATTAGGGGCTGCTGTCCACATGTCTCTCAAAGGCATTTTCATTCACAAGTCACGTCAAGGAGGGTGGCATAGAAGAGATACAAAGGAAAGGATGAGAAAGACATTCCACAGATAGATACTAGAGAGGGGGAAGGAGACACGAGAGTTAGGAGATAGACACATAGAGTGATGAGCGATTGATGAGAGAGGACAGAGAATTAGGTGGTCAAAGGGTTCTTTGGAAGCAATTCTGCAGGCCTCTTTGCCCACGTGGCAGGTGGCCGGGGCTGAGGCTCCAGAAGCAAGGGGGTGTTCGTGGAGTCTGAAGACGGGCAGGCTCCAGACCCGGGGAGAATGGACTTGTCGGGGCCAGGCACTCAGACAGGAGCAGGTGTCTCGTCTTGGGACAGGGGTCAGCTTTATGCTCCAGGAAGGTCTGGAATGGACTGGCTCAAGTCACTACGTTAAATAGGGCAACTTGCTTTGCTCAGACCAGTCACGTGAGAGTTCCTACCATCTAACACCGTCCAGTGAAAACACAACCGGTTTTCTAGGAGGAGATGACAACCAAAGGGAGAGATGATTCCTTGCAGAAACAGGTCCAAACTTGGCGCCTGCCAACGGACATTTGAAGAACAGGGAAAGGTGTGCTTGTGCCCTGGCCTCGCTCGCCCCCCTCCTCTGCCCACTCTCTGGTAGATTCTCCTTGGGGTGTGGTCCTGAGAGTGGCAGGCGCCAGGCTGGCCCCGTGGAGCGACGGCCTGGACGTGAGGCCGGGCCAACTGAGGGCGGAGAGCATTGGGATGAGGTGTGGGCATGGGTGTGGCAGGGGTAAGGATGCTGCGGGTAAGGGTGGGGCCGTGGTCCGGTCCCATGCAGTGAGGCCAGGCAGAGGCTGACGGAAGCCGTGGGTGGGGCTGGAGGGCACCAGGCAGGGAGAGGGCCGTGTCTTGAGGCTGTGGTCACAAGAGTCTGAAGACTCCTTTTGTGCATCCCATTGGGTGTCCTCCTTGACCCCTTGCCCCTTTCCTTCCCCTCACATGAGTGTGTTTGGCAGTGAGACACCTCACGTGCTCGCAGCCTTTTCCTCCTAGTTGGTGACCCCGAGGAGGTGACTGTTTCATTGAGGATCCTCTCTCCCTCTCTCTCTGTCTCTCCCTGGCTTGTCCACATGAGCGCTCTCTCTCGCTCTCTGTCTCTCTCTGTCTCTCTCTCTCTCAAAATAAATCAATTAAAATGTTAAAAGTGAAAAACAAACAAACATTAGAGAAGAAAGCACAATGTCAGTAGACCTGGTCAGTTCTGAAATCTGGTCTAGAGATACTGACACCCTAAAGCCACAGTTTCCACGAGGGGACATTGGTCCACGCATGTCTAAATTCCAATGTCAAACCGTCTATAAATGTCACAAACCCACAACCAACATGTCCTGAACCACGGGAACCTATACCTACCTTGCTATGTGATTTGCTAGTAATACCAGGGACAATTTGGCAAATGATGGGTTTAGGATTTGTTCTCCTATTGGGAAGGGAGCTACAAGATGAAGAAAGCATTTACAAAGCCCGAAACCAGGCAAAGGGTATTTCTTGGGACAATTTCTCGGCCACCCCTTGGTAGACAGACATGTTGCAAAGGACCTTCATGATAGTTGTAGACACAGATCCCGTGGAGACAGTTCAGGAGTTTTAGAATCAAATCCATGGACAGTAATCATTCCAGAATAATTTGCTGGTGTCACATACATTCTGGCTGACGGACAGGAGGTGCTCCTACATGATACCAGAGCTCAATTGGTAAAATGATTTCCATGGCCTAAAAAATTCATGGCCGTCATTCCCCGACACTTTGTGTTATCTAAGAGCAAAGTGGATACTCAAAGAAGGATTTCCTCTAGGTTGGAAATGCTCAAGTCCGTCTGTCCAGAGAGGGAGCAATGGAAATGAGGGAGGTGGAGAAAGTGGTGAGACGTGTGTGTGCCTCTTGAGGAGGCAGGGGCAGGAGGAAGGCTGGGCTGAGTGGTCTGTCTGCAGAAGAGTGGCCACACCCTAAGACCCTTCGTCCAACTCCAGCTGGTAGCTGATTGGATGACGTGGTCCTAGTCAGGTGGGTGGGGCGAGCTTTACGAGGGCTGAGGAGAGGGCCACAGCCATCATTCTGAGACTGGCCTCCTGAGAGAAGCATCGCTCTGCAACGTGAGGCTCCACGTTTCAGGAGACATGGAGACGCCCTCTTCCCACTGCCGAGAGGAGTCTCAGTTCCATGTCTTTCCAAACCTCAAACCTTGCGGATCAAAAACGGGTGGTGCTGAAGGCCACGGAGGACCCACTCTGCCTGAGAAGCCGTCACCGTCATCGCACACACCCTGCGACCTGCCTAACGGTTGGGCTCCCACGTCGACGGGTCTGCCCCCCGCAAAGAAACCTGTGAGTTGGAGGAGACCTTCTGTGGTTGGGGCTGGCCTGCAGAACCTGGGGAACACGTGCTATGCGAATGCGGCCCTGCAGTGTCTGACGTACACACCACCCCTCGCCAGCTACATGCTGTCCCAGGAGCACTCCCGAAGCTGTGGGAGGCAGCCATTCTGCGTGCTGTGTGCTCTGCAGGCTCACGTGACCCGGGCCCTCTGCCGTCCGGGAGACGTGATCCGGCCTCCGCCAAAACTGCTCGCTGCCTTCCACACACACAGGCAGGAGGATGCCCATGAGTTTCTGATGTTCACTCTGGATGCTATGCAGCAAGCGTGTTTGCGTGAGGACAAGCCTTCAGAGCCTCAGGCTCAGGACGCCACCCTCATCCGGCAAATCTTTGGGGGGTACTGGAGGTCTCAAATCCAGTGTCTCCACTGCCAGGGTGTCTCCAGCACTTTGGACCCTTACCTGGACATTAGCCTGGATATCAGGGCAGCTCAGAGTGTGAGCCAAGCTTTGCAACACTTGGTGAAGCCCGAACAGTTGGATGGTGAAAATGCCTATCGTTGTAGTACTTGTCTCGACAAGGTACCTGCTTCCAAGACGTTGACTTTGCACACTTGCTCCAAGGTCCTGATGCTGGTATTGAAACGATTCTGCCATTTCACGGGCAGCAAACTGGCTAAGGAAGTGCAATACCCTGAGCGCCTTGACATGCGACGCTACGCGTCTGGGCAGGACGGGGGGTCGCTGACTTATGTGCTCTATGCCGTGCTGGTGCACGCGGGCTGGAATTGTCACAGCGGACATTACTTCTGTTACATCAAAGCTGGGAACGGCCAGTGGTACAAAATGGACGATGCGAAGGTGACCGCCAGTGATGCGACGTCTGCCCTGAGCCAACACGCCTATGTCCTCTTTTACATCCAGAAGAGTGAATTGGAAAGAGAGCGTGCGAGTGAGCCAGGTGCTGGGGAATCCACATGCCTCCAGGCTGACCACGCAGGCACGGCTGCGGCCCAAGGGGGGCCTGAAACCGACCCCAACATCGAGGTGCCACAATTGGAGGATCACGTGGAAGAGACACCACTGCCAGCAACCACGTTAGACCAGTGGAGATTCCTCCAAGAAAGCCACCGTCCCAAGTCTGAATTCAACCTCAGGAAACTAGAATTTGCTCTTCCCCCCGACGCAGTCCTAATTCACCAGTCCAAATACAGAGATGAGATGGGAAAGGATCACCGTGAACCAAGCATCTACCGGCTCAACAGTTCAGCCAGGGACATCCCCCCTCAGAGGGCAACGGCCATTCACCAAGTCCCTTGTCTCACCGGCAGAGCCAGAGCTACCAAGAGGAAGAACAAGAAGGGACAGAGGTCTCAGGAAGCAGTGCAGGGATCCCACTACGGGCTTTGAGATACACGCCTGCCCACGTGCACACTCACCCGCCCTCACTCACTACTCACTCACTCACTCACAGTCCCTTGTAGGCCACATTTTGTGTGTTGTAGGTGGGTGTGATCGGGACATGTGGAGGGACCATGAATCTGGCTGTATTCATGGGGTATGGCGTTCCAGTTGACCTGGAGAATCCTGAGCTTTAAGGCTGGCTGGCTGTAATGATGTTATTGGAGAGGTGTGGATTATGCTGGGTATTTATTTGGAAGGTTTCTCCCCTCCATCAGCACCGAGGATCATTGGGCACTCTCAGAGCCTGAAAGGGTCAGAGGAAGTGGCCAATGAGGCATGAAGGTGGAAACAAGGCAGAGCACCGGGAGTCCCTGTGAAAATGCCTGGGACTCACGGTCCCATCATCCCATTCCCTACTCCCTGTGTATTGGTAAAGTACATGTGCCCAAACATGTGCGTGTGGGGACTCTCGGTGATATCCAAACATGCACCGGCAGGGGAAGGAGTTTGAAACAATCTCAGGGCTTCCACACGGAGGAGTGGCAAATGACCAGGAAACTGGAAGAACTCTAGCTCTACGTGGGAGCAGACAGCCTTTTCAGGAATGTCTTGTGTCGGAAGGAGAGGAGCAGAAGGAAACACGAATTCATAACTGTGCAAAGTGTTTCCTTGTATACATAATATATTTTGTAAAGTCTCCACATGTTCATGTGAACATTGGCTATTTGCCTGGAAATGGCAAGGAGCAAATAAATGCTCATGTCTCTGGACACGGGTGGGTGGAGCCTTCCTGGCCCATGTTCGTTAGATGAGGTTCCCTTAACAATCCCCCTCCCATGAGGCTGCAGAGCAAATGGGCGAAAGGAACCTTCTTCCACCGCTTCTTGCTGAGCCGCCAAGCAGCTCTACCTTGTTCCGCAGAGTTGACCACCATCCCCCCATCGGACAATCTCCTCCACAAGGGAGGAGGCTCAGGGATTTCTGCTCAGTTGCATTGCAATCTTGGTCCTCGGTTGTACACCTCAGAAAAACAGTCTCAAGTGGACACCGAGGCAACAATGTGGTATTTCAGGTCAGGGTATGGATGGATGCTCTCAGTCACACCTGTATTTCTTAGGAGCGAGACTCACTAAATACACTGTTGAATGGGAATTAGTGCATGATCCTTCAATTCCCCCTAGGGGAGGGGGGCCATATAGGAGATCTCTGGTCGTTTGCCAATGGCACTGACAGGGTAAAGCCTGTTGTTGCTGTCGTCGTCGTCGTCGTCGTCGTCGTTGTTGTCGTTGTTGTTGTTTCCAGTCTGCATTAAACATACACATCACACGCAGTGGGAACTAATGTCAGTATGTGAATTTTGTACAGCAAATCATATTGAAGTCTGGATGTTCAAATATCAGAGCCGATAGAGGAAAAATACTTTTTCTTAATCTCCTTTTAAAATTTATTGGTCTGTTGTTTTCATGTTTTAAACATGAAGTAAAATGTTTAAATAAACAGAGAGGGACACACACACAAAACAGAGACAGAGTGTGAGCATGGGAGGGGGAGAGAGTGAGAGACACAGAACCCAAAGCAGCTCCAGGCTCTGAGCTGTCAGCACAGAGCCCAACGTGGAGCTCAACCCCACGAACCATGAGATCCTGACCTGAGCTGAGGTTGGACACTCAACCGACTGAGGCACCCAGTCCCCCCTCCATTTTCCAAATTTAAATCAAATTCAGTTAACAGTGAGTGTAGTCTTGGTTTCAGGGGTGGAACTTAGGGCTTCGTCCCTTACATGAAACACCCACTGCTAACCCCCACAGGGGCCCTCCATAACGCCCGTTTTAAATGGAGCCCACCCACTCCTCCCCTCTACCAACCCTCACTTTCTTCTCTACACTGAAGGGTTCTCCTGGGGCACGTGGGTGTCTCAGCCGGTTCGGACTCTGATTCAGTCAGCTCATGATCTCAGGGTTTGAGACTTCAAGCCCCGTGTCCGGCGCTCTGATGACAGCTCAGAGCCTGGAGCCTGCTCTGGATTCTGTGTGCATGCCTCTCTCTGCCACTCCCCTGGTCATGCGCTCTCTCTCTCTCTCTCTCTCTCTCTCTCTCTCTCGCTAAGATAAAGAGAAAACAAAATTTTTTGAAGAGTCTCCTATGGCTTGCCTCCCGCTGTGATTTTATCTTATGTTATTTATTCTTCGCTTGCCCTATGTTCTTCTGTTTTGTTTTTGATTCCACACATGAGTGATGACATGGCACTTTCGCAGTGAAAGAGTTCAACAGGGCTAGCTGGATGTTAGAGCTCAAAAGACATGCACACGAGACATCTATCTTTCCTGTGGATTTGATTCTAAAGTGGGCAGAATCGTGGGTAAAATGCAAACAGTGTATGTGCAACTGAGCCACCAAGGGAAAAGCCACAGAAAATAACCACGCCAGGTCATCCTGTAGAAATTTTGGGATCCAACTTTCTCTTCCTGGATTAAAACCTGTATATCACACGCACACACACACACACGCACACACGGACAATATTGGATCTGGATCTCAAGACGGCCTCCATAAGCATCCAGTCAGCTCCCCAGACGACTATGACCAGCTCTTCCTGGGTGGCCGTGTGTCACGTGTTCCACCCACACATGATGAAGTCCACACCCCTGGCTCTGCAATCCGTCGGGGAGGTCACAAGGGGGAGTCTTGCCACACTGCTCTCTGTCCAGCAGGGGGCGCCGCTGGCCAGCACGGGCACTGCCTAGACTTCCAGGAGGACCTGGCATCGGGCACTTGCTCAGGCTGGCAGGTCGGAGTCTCCGTGCCTCGCACTGCAGCCTGAGCATTTCGTGGGGCATAAAGGCGACCATGAACATTTACAGAAGGTCTGGTGGGTCTAGGATTCCCTCCTTGTGACTTAACTTTGGCCGTGCTGGACCCTGGACCCTGAGCTAAAATTGACCACCTTGAGCTGCTCGGGCCACTGGTGACGATCTATTTTCCAGACATTCCAGGAACTTTTCTTTCAAAATATAAATCCAGTTAAGTCAAGACATTCAATTTTAAACACTGTTGACAATTAGCAAAGAAGATTGCATAGGGGAAAACCAGGAGGCAGGTGGCCTCACGTGCGGCGATGTGGGAGCAATCACGGCAATAGGAACAGCGTTACTGGGTCTCGCCAAATCCAGCCAGCCTAATCTGGATTTGTCACGGAGAGCTTAATTCAGAGATGTCACCCTGCGAGTCGTAAGGGTATTCATGAGGATACAGAAAAGGCAGTGTGGGGGGAGGGGCCAAGATGGCAGAAGAGCATGGAAGTTTTTTTTGCGTCTTGCATCCATAAAATGCAGCCACATCAACACAAAAGCATCCTGCACACCTCGAAAACTGATCTGAGGATTCACGCAACAGGTTGCCCAACCTGAACCCCAGAACTCCGTGGGGACGCGGCGCAGAGAGGTGAACTGGGGAAGGGAGAAGCCACAGAGGGCAGGGAGCTGTTTTTGCCTGCAGAGAGAGGACGGAGACAGGGGCAGAATATGGGGAAAGCAATCCCCTCGCCCTCCCCTCCCCCCGCCAAAAGCAGCTGGGGAGAAAGTGGAAATGTGGAAAGAGCCACAGGCACTGAACCAAAACGGGAGGAAGGAGAAAGGAGCGGGTTTAAATTCCATGAAGACTGTACAAACGGGGGGAGGGCAGAGTGCGAAACTCCGCATGTGATACCTGGCGGTGCTCTGGTCGGAAGGGCGAATCCCCGAGAGCAGAGTGAAGACTGGGGGTGTGGAGGAGGGGTGTCTGGAACCACACGGAGAAAAGCGGTTCCCCTGCTGCGAGGACACGAGGTAGAGTCTGTGTGGCCACCCCAGCCGACCCCAGAGGTCCCAGCAGACCCCGGAGAACAGCCACATTCGCTGGTGCTGGAACAAGGTCGTTAAGGGGGAAGCCCGGTACCGGAAGGGTGTGGTGATGGTCCATAACCCTCGAAACGCTGCTGCTACACCATCGCGTGAACGTTTTCGGGCGCAGGCTGGCACCCAGCCGCAGTCTCTGGGCATCGGCAGCGGCACGGTGTTGCCAATGTTCCTGGGTGCGGCCGGCACCCGGCCACCGCTCGCTGAGACCCTGACGCAGAGGATCTGAGCAGGTCTCAGCCGCGGGCCCTCAGAAGTGAGGGGTCGGGGAACACAGCCGCCTGGGAGGTAAATCCCAGGAGGGAGGTGTCTCCTGGCAACCTGACGGCTGGGCCACGGACAGTGTCAAAGCGGCGAGTGGACAGAAGCCGGCGACAAAGGACGGGGGCAGGATTGCTGATCGCAGACAGCCGAGTTCAGATACTACAGACTGGGCACCTGAGTGACGCCAAGGGCTCCGCGCCCGCGCATGCGCATATGCACCTCCAAGCGCCCCAGCAGTCCGCGCTTGTAGGCTAGCTGCGCCATCTAGTGGAGAACAGAGCCGTGACCTCTAGGGCACAACAATGTAACTTCAATCGTATTTCAGTCTGTTCGCGGGTCCATCTCTTTTCTTTTCTCTTTCATTTCTTTTCTTTTTCATGAAGACAGAAAGAGAAAACATATGTTGTTATTTTCCATGGTTTAAAATAATTTCCTTGAGTGTTTTTCGACTATATTCGTTTAATTTTTTGTAAATGTGTCAAATTCTAGTTGAATTCCATCATTTCATTTTTATCCTATTTCATTGTGTTCTTTTTTCCAAATGTTCAAACGGTTTCCTTGTTTCATGTTCTTTCCCTTTTTCCTCTAATCTTTCAAGCCCATTTCAACAACCAGACCAAAACTCACCTAGGATCTAGCATCATTTGTGTGATTTGTGTGTGTGTGTGTTGTTTCTTATTTTTAAATTTTGAATTCTTTTGTCTCATTCATTCCTTTCCTTCCTCCAAAATGACGAAGCAAAGGAATTCACCCCAACAGAAAGAGCAGGAAGAAAGGACAGCCAGGCCCTTAACCAACCCAGATACGAGCAAGACGTTTGAACCAGAATTTAGAATCACGATAATAAGAATACCAGCTGGGGTCGAAAGTAGATGAGAATGCCTTTCTGTGGGGATAAAAGAAGTAAAAGCTAGCCAGGATGCAATAAACAATGCTAAAAGCGAGCTGCGATCTGGAACAGATGCCACAGCGGCAAGGATGATAAGGCTGAGCAGGGAACCAGCGATAGAGGGGACAAAGCAATGGAGAATAACGAAGCAGAAGGAAAGAGGGAGACTAAAGCAAACGAGCAGGGTTTCAGAATTCGGGAACTCAGCGACTCATTGAAAAGGAATCACATCACAATCATAGGGGTCCCAGAAGACGAAGAGAGAGAGAGACAAGGGGGCAGAGGGGTTATGTGAGCACATCACAGCAGAAAACTTTCCTAACCTGGGAAAGACACACAAAATCCAGGAAGCACAGAAGACTCCCATTAGATTCAACAACGTCCAACCATCAACAAGGCAGAGCCTAGTCGAGTTCACAAAATGCTCAGGCGAGGAAAGAATCATGAAAGCAGCAAGGGAAACAAAAGTCCTTCCCCTACAAGGGACGACTGACCACATTTGCAGCAGACCTATCCACAGAAACCTGGCAGCCCAGAAACGAGTGGCAGGATATATTCATCGCACTGAATCCTAAAAGGACGCGGCCAAAACTTATTTGTCCAGCAAAGCTGTCATTCCAAATAGAAGTAGAGATGGAAAGTTTCCCAAGCAAAAAGTAAAGGGGTTCCTGACCACTCAACCAGCCCTGCAAGACATTTGAAGGCAGACTCTCCCAGGGGACAAAAGACATAAAAGAAAAAAACAGACCACAGGCAGAAAACACTGGCAAGCATCGGCGAACACCACCAGAAACTCCAACTCTACAAGCAACACAATGGCAATAACTTCATACCTTTCAGTACTCACTCTAAACGTCAATGGACTCAATGCTCCAATCAAAACACATAGGGTGACAGAATGGGTGAGAAAAGAAGGTCATCCACACGCTGCTTACAAGGGACCCACTTTAGATCTAAAGACGCCTTCAGGTTGAAAGCAAGGGGATGGAAAACCATCTCTCATGCTCATGGTTGACAAAAGAAAGCAGGAGTAGCCATACTCATATCGGAATACTAGAATTTGTACGGACCCAGAAAAGACCCTGAAGAGCCAAAGCGCTGTTGAAAAAGAAAGGAAAGCTGGATGCATCACAATCGCAGACCTCAGGCTGTAATTACACAGCTGTAATCATCAAGACAGTATGGTCCTGGCACAAAAACGGACACTCAGCTCAAGAGAACAGAAACGGACCCACAAATGGATGGCCAACTATTCCTTGACAAAGCAGGAAAGAATATCCAGTGGAATAAAGACAGTCTCTTCAACAAGTGGTGCTGGGAAAACTGGACAGCGACATGCGGAAAAAGCAACCCGCACCACTTTCTTACACCGTACACATAAAGAAACTCAAAAGGGAGGAACGTCTGAAGTGTAAGACAGGAAGCCATCAAAACCCTCGAGGAGAAAGCAGGGAAAAGCCTCTGTGATCTGCGCCACAGCAACTTCTTACTCAACCCGTCTCCGGAGGCAAGGGAAACAAAAGGAAACACGGCCTATTGAGAACTCATCAGAAGAAAACTCTTCTGCACCGGGAAGGAAACAGATCAGCTACACTAACAAATCAGCTAAGTCCTCAATGGTAGAAGATATTTGCGAACGACACATCGGAGAAAGGCTCAGTATACAAACCGATAAAGAACTGATCACACTCAACAGCCAAAAACCAACGAATCCAGTGAAGAAATGGGCAAAAGTCATGAATAGACACTTCTCCAAGAAGACATCCACATGGTCAACTGACACATGAAAAAATGCTCAACCTCACTCATCATCAGGGAAATCCGTATCAAGATCACAATGAGCTACCACTTCACACGTGTCATAACGGCTAACATTAACAACTCAGGCAACAACCGAGGTTGGCGAGGGTGCGGAGCAACAGGATCTCTTTTGCACTGCTGGTGGGAAGGCAAACTGGCGCCGCCACCCTGGAAAACAGTATGGAGGTTCGTCAAAAAATTGAAAGCACAGCGACCCTATGAGCCAGCAACTGCACGACTAGGTATTTATCCAAGGGATATGGGTGTGCTGTTTCGAAGGGGCACCTGCGCCCAAACGCCCCCAAAAGCCTCTAGCAGCACTACCAACAATAGCCAAAGCGTGGAAAGAGCCCGAATGTCCATAGATGCATGGAATGGAAAAAGAAGAGATGGCACATATATATACAGTGGAACATTACGCGGCGATCGAAAGGAAAGACAGGGTGCCATTCGCAACTATGTGGCTAGAAGTAGAGGGTATTCTCCTCAGGCGAAATTAGCCAGAGAAAGACAACTAGCATATGACTTCACTCATATGAAGGCTCTACGGTGCCAAACAGATGAGCATCAGGGAAGGGAAGGAAAAATAATATAAAAACAGGGAGGGGTACAAAACCAAGCAGGGAGGGGGCCAACGGATATTTGAAGAACAGGGAAAGGTGTGCTTGTGCCCTGGCCTCGCTCGCCCCCTCCCCCGCCCACTGTCTGGGGGCTTCTCCCTGGGGAGTGGTCCTGAGAGTGGCCGGCGCCAGGCTGGCCCCGTGGAGCCACGGCCTGGAAGCGAGGCCAAGCCAACGGGGAGGTTTGAGAGCATTGGGAAAGGGTGTGGGCATGGGTGTGGCAGGGGTAAGGATGCTGCGTGTAAACGGGGTGGGGCCGTAGGATGGTGCCATGGAGTGAGGAGGCCAGGCAGAGGCTGCAGGAAGCGGTGGGCGGGGCTGGAGGGCACCAGGTGGGGGGAGGGCCATGCCTTGAGGGCAGTGGACAGAGGCCACAGGAGCAGCCTCCCGGAGAAGATAGGAAAGGCCAAATGAAAAGCGCACACGACACCCAACACAGGCCAACGTTCAAGGAGGGAAACCATCCAGGGTGCCGACGGCACTGCCGACGCAGGCCCTCCACCTCGGCCAGTGGGGCCGCTAGCTTTTGCACTGCTGTGGGAGAAAGGTGCTCGCTTGCATGACACTCAGGAATGCCCCGCCGATGGGGTTGCACCTTGTCCCGTGGGTCTGGCCCTTCAGGATCCCAAAGACATCTCCCTGACACAGTGTCCGTGGCTGAGGCCAGCCAGGCCAGGCCAGGAGAAATGGTGGCAGTCACACCAACATCCCCCAATGGGAGCAAAAGCTAAACAGAACGTCCGAGTTGATGGGCAAGAACAAAGAGCCCCAAACGGGGGGCGTCGGCCACAGGGAGCCCCCTGCGTCAACACAGGGACTTGTCAGGAACAGCGACTTGGGTCCCGAGACCAAGTGCCAAGGCAGCTAGTTCCCAGGGGACACGGGACATAGGATCCCATTCCTCCGAAGGTCCCAGCGAGCGCAGTCACCGCCCTAGAGACAGAAAGGGGAACGGGGAGGGCAGGGCAGGGTGTGGAGTGAAGGGACACTGCAAATAGGTCATGGACACACCGCTCCCGTTGGGAAAGGGAGAAGCTTGGACACGGAGGACGCCGAAGGGGCCCCCAACCACAGGAACGTACGTGGGGCCAGGGGCCCCGCAAGCTTCCCTGGAGACCCACGAGAAACACCAGTTTACGAATGCAACAGGCATGCACACGCGAGTGTCTTTGTCCAAGGGTGAAGATGTGTTCTGAGACGTCTATCTCCACATGCATGCACACCAGTTACAACGGCAAGCAATCGCTAAACCTCCGGGATTCGTTCCTAGTGTGGAGACGTGAGGAGCACCAAGGTGATGGGCTGCATGGGATTAAAGTGCCCGAGAGGTCACGTGACCTTGGGCGGGTCTAAGAGTCCGGGAAGGAGGGAAGTGTCCCTCACTGACCGTCCCTCGGGCACGCCGGACGCTGAGTCTCCTCCACGGCAGTCCGCCTGCCACCCGCCGCTCTGGACGTCTCCTGACACACAGCAGGAGCACATTGGCGTTTCAGGTGGGTTGGGACGATCTGGGGCTCCCACGAGCTGGCGCAGATGTGGGACAGGGAGGAAATGGAGGTGGTGATGCGCCTCGACTCACCAGGTGAAGGACGCTTTAGTGTTGAAGACTATTGTGAGAACAGAGACTGAGGAAAGGCGTGGCTCTCGGTGTTCCTGAGCACATGAGGTTCTGCTTCCAAAGGAACCGAACCCCAGAGTCTGACTGGTGTGAGGGCGTGCGGGAGCAGTGACAGCATCCTGCTCCATGTCGCCGTGGGGCCCCAGAGCCTAAGGAATGTTCTTGTTCACCCGAATTTCACGGCAAATGCTCATTTGCCACGGCTGACACGTGAGATCAGCGTGGGGCCCCGTAAAGGCCACGTGAAAGAAAAGGGTTCAGGCCCTGCGTGGGGAAGCTTCCAGTCGAGTCGAGCAGAAACGAAACGTTTTCCTTGACTTTGTCTTTGAGGGTGGTTTCTCTGGGGGTCAAGTGGGAGAGGTACATTCTGGAGAGGCAAGCATCCTTCTCTTTGCACATGCAACCCTGGGTGCCACAGGGAGTATCGCCGTAGCGTGGATTGCGGTGTCCATGGGGGTCGGGCCTTTGTGTGTGGTTTTCCTTCCGGAGGGCGCTGGGAGAGACTTCCGGAAAGTCTCTCCGGCGAGTCATGCAAGACCACCTCCACGGCCTTGCCTGAGGGTGCCGTCCTGCGGGTGGGTCCACGGGAGAGCGCGTAGAACATGCAGGAGGGAGAGGTCCCACCTCCCAGGTGAGGACCGTGTTTGACCTGGTGGGCATGACGCCCCCTCATGCCCGCTGGGGGAGGAAGGTTCACGAAGGAGTCGTTGTGTCTGTGGGAATGACTCTCCTTTTCCCATTGACTCAGGAAGTCCAGAAACCCATCTTCGAGCAAGGCTGACTTGACCCTTCAAGGAGAGGGGGCAGATGGCGGGTGGTCACACCCAGCACGCACCTTCCAGACCCTTGAAAGCCCCAAACGGGAAGAGGCAACGGAGAGCACCCATGGCGCCCAGGGTTCCCAGGCTAGAGGACGAGGATCCTCGGGTAAGTGGAGCCCTGGAGGCGTGGTGAACCAGTGGGCGGGTTGGAGGGGCTGGGTCGGGTGGGGGTGGGGGAGCCATGCCTCTGAAGCCGGGGATCGCACATGAGGAGGGAATGAAGACTCTGTGTCCGGAAGTCGGTCGTCCTTTCCTGGCCCACGGTGGCCTGCCTTGGCATCTCAGCAGCCTGCCCATTGGGATAAGCTCCCTCGGCCGTAGGGTCACGTCCAGCCTGGTGTCTGTCCCCATCGTGGCGTGGGGCTCATTCTACGCGGCCCGAGACCTGCAATCCCAACTCGCGGTCCGTCCCTCACAGAGGCTTGGGTAGAATCCTAGGAACTTCCATCTCCTGGCACCTCCCGAGCCGTCCACGATGTGCCCTGGCCCACCCACACCAGTCCTCTGCTCCCCGAGTGTGTCCTTGTCATGTCCTTTGCAGTTGGACTGTGATTGGTGCTGATTCACTGAGCCCCTCCTCCTTGGTCCGCAGCTCAAGTGTAAGGACTGCGGAGCCTTTGGGCACAACGCATCCAGCACCAGGTGCCCCATGAAGCGCTGGGACGGGTGCCTGGCCCCCCAGGCCTTTGTCCCCAGGAAGCCGAAGGAGAATGTGGAACCACGCCAGCAGCAGGACCAGCACAAGCCCGGGCCCTTCAACCAGGCTGCGAGGGACATGGAAGAGGGACAAAGGTGAGGATGCGGCCGGCTCCGGCCTGCCCGTGGCCTGGCAGCTCAGGTCGCTGTGTCTCTGTACCCGGACACTGGGTGCTGTGTCGTCTTCAGACACACACAGGGGTGGGGGAGGCAGAGAAAGGAGCTCCCCGCCCCCCAGGGGACCTCACGAGCCTATTGAGCTGCTCTGGGGGAGTCCCTGAGGCTGTGTGTCCTGCGGTAGGGAGACAGGGGGAGGCGGCAGATGACAGGCAGTGGCGCACACGGCTCTCAACGCAAGGACGTCTTGGGCCAACCTGGACGGCTCGCTGGAGTGGGAGCCAGGAGGGCAGATGAAGAAAGGAGATCTTGCCCAAGCCCCATCGCTCGCTCCCCAGGTGAAGACACGAGATGCCGCTCCTTCACCTTCCCGTTCTTGGTCGTGCAGGCGAGAAGCCCAGCAGAGGAAGGCGCTGCTGCAGAGATTCCCCAGGATAGGCCCTGGAAGGCAGCAGCGGGCCTGGAGGGACTCCACAGAATCCTGTGACTACGTGAGGGTGAGTGTCCCCCGTCCCTGCTCTCGTTCTCTCCTGGGGACGGGGATGTGACGGGCTTCCCGGCCCTCCTGGCTGAGGAAGGGGGTCCGCCCCGATTCTCAACATTGGGATTTCCGTGCGGGTCCTTTCCAGCCACGTTTGCTGGGTGTCCATGATCCGGCAGGATTCCTTGCATGTGTGCTAACCGGGTGCCGGGTGGGCGTGCCAACATAACTTCGGGACGCTGTGCCCACACCTAGGCCTCTTGGGAGGCACAGGCATCTTTCCCTGGTGACACATACACCCGCCCCATTGGCCATCCAAACTCAGTAGCGCCCCCCCCTCCCCCCCCCCCCCACCGGCGAACCTCCACCTGCAGGACGCCTGTCCTTTCCCTAGAAGCCTAAATGGACGTGCTTGTCCACTTCGGGAGGCAGGCACGATGCACAACCTTTCTGGTCCGTCGCTCCCGTGGAATCCAAGCATCAAGGGGCTACTGCCCAGTGTTTCTTCCCGATCGACGCGGAGCTGGAGGCCCTTGTCCTCTGTCAGTACAATCCTTTCCCGTCTCTCCCGGTTGTTTGCGTTTCTGTCTGTTTCTTTGCTGTGCTTGTCGTGCATGTGTCCTTGGTGGGGAGGAAGGACTGATGGCCGTTGTCTGTGTGTTGTGTGTTCCCACAGCATCCGCACAGGCCGATGCCCGTGTACACCACCAAGAGGGTGTCCGTGCTGGCGCCGCACGTCCCGGCTGAGCCTCCTAGCGGGACGCCTGACACGACACAGCTGTCCCCGTCGGCTGCTCCTCTCGGGAGACCTGCGGCGAGCACCCTCCCGCCTGCTGGCCGACAGGATGCCCAGCAAGTGGGGACCCCAGCCCCGCCTGCCCCGCCTGCCCCGGCACACCAACGCTCTGCCCGGGATCCAGGCCTCGGTGTCCAGCTGAGACAACACCGGCCCCGATGTGCCTCCCTGGAAGCTTCCAGGGCTGTCTCCAAGGCGCGTGGCATTGGCCACGCCCAGGCACCAGCCAAGCGTCCTGAGGTGAGCCCTGATCCTCCTCCAGCCCGTTTGGCTCCGAGTCCCCAGCCCCACATCCAGACACCAGGCAAGAGATGGGCCCCGCTCCCCGACGACACGTGCCAGAACCCCCGAAAGAAACCACGTTGCAGCCCCTTCCAGCCACCCCACAAGAGCACAGGGAGCACCCACGTGGGGCTGCGCCAGAGTCTGTGTCGTCCAGCAAGGAGAAGTGCATGTGGTCCCACGGGGGCAGCCCAGCTGACCAGGAAGACACCTGCCTCGGTGCAAAGCAGGGGCCTCCAGCCTCCACGCCCCCAACCTCACCTGGACACTCTCCAGGCGTGCACCTTGCCCCCGTGTCCGCCCTGTCCGCAGGCACCCGGCCAGCCCCTGCGAATGGTCTTCAGCCGCCTGGACAAAGGCGGCTGGAGCTCCAGGTTCATAGCAGCTCCCTGTCTGCCACCTCCCGAGAGGCCAGTCCCCCCTGGCCAGGGCCCGCCCGTCACACACCAGTCTGAGGGAGGCTGTGTGCCTGTCTCCCGGAGCATCCTCCACGATGACCTGCAGCTTTCCTCGTCCTCGGAGGAGAGCGACCGCGAGTGAGACACCTCATGTCCTCGGACACTCGTCCTCTGGCTCTTGTGACCCCGAGCAGGTGACTGCGGCGCGGCGGGCAAGGCAGGGCCGTGACCTATTTTTGCTAACGCAGCAACTCCCCCAAAGACCTGCAAGGACAAAAACTTGCGTCCACACCGTGTTTGGTGTCCTGCTTGGGGCGGGGAGTGGGTTGAGCGCCCACGTGCAGACGCTCATGGCGCACTTTTCCTTTATGCATCTACACCTTCTGGTTCACCTGCTCCGTCTCAATCAACAAGGTCTCGTTTCTTTCGTTTCAATAGATTCTATGAGAAATCCAGCCAGGAGAGCAAGAGGTCGTCCACTCGAATGTAAAGTTAAGGATCTGTGAAATGAATGTGTAGTGGGTTTGCGAATGTCTCAATTTGGGGACACCGGAGGAATGATTCCAGTCTGGGCTGGGCAAGTGGAGGCAATCTTTTGTTTTAGAACAGTTCACTGATATCGTTTTTCTGCAGATCATATCGGGGAATATTTTACATGCTGTCTGCATTTTTGTTTTTCCCTGATAGTGCAACGTTGTGTGTAGTGTTACCACAGCTAATAAAATTTGCTCAGACACGACCGAATGTGCATGGTTTTCTTTTTTGTGTGCACACTGTAGTTTCCCGTCACTTAGAGTAGAATCCTGCATTGGTTCCCAAGTGCACTTGGGACTTGGATCCTCACCTAGTGGGGAACAACTAAGTATTCAGAAGCAGCAAAGAAACACGGGTTAACCTCTCTTCCCCTTTCAAGATAAAGTCTCTCCAAGTGTCCTGGGAACAAGACAATGCTAGAGGTGAATTCGAAACCGATGAGGGTCGGGATGCCTGGGTGGCTCAGTCAGAGAAGTGTCTGACCTGGAGGCGGCGGCTCACGTCATGATCTCAGGGTTGGGGAGATTGAACTTTGAGTTTCCCTCCCTCCTCGGGATTGCCTCTCTCCTTTTCTCTCTAACCCTCCCCCACATTCTCTCTCCCTCCCTCCCTCCCTCCCTCCCTCCCTCCCTCTCTCCCTCTCTCTGTCTCTCTCTCTCTGTCTGTCTCTCTCTGTCTGTCAACATAAAAACCCATGAACTGAAAGAACATGTGCGTGGGAAATCAATCAGCATTAGGGGCTGCTGTCCACATGTCTCTCAAAGGCATTTTCATTCACAAGTCACGTCAAGGAGGGTGGCATAGAAGAGATACAAAGGAAAGGATGAGAAAGACATTCCACAGATAGATACTAGAGAGGGGGAAGGAGACACGAGAGTTAGGAGATAGACACATAGAGTGATGAGCGATTGATGAGAGAGGACAGAGAATTAGGTGGTCAAAGGGTTCTTTGGAAGCAATTCTGCAGGCCTCTTTGCCCACGTGGCAGGTGGCCGGGGCTGAGGCTCCAGAAGCAAGGGGGTGTTCGTGGAGTCTGAAGACGGGCAGGCTCCAGACCCGGGGAGAATGGACTTGTCGGGGCCAGGCACTCAGACAGGAGCAGGTGTCTCGTCTTGGGACAGGGGTCAGCTTTATGCTCCAGGAAGGTCTGGAATGGACTGGCTCAAGTCACTACGTTAAATAGGGCAACTTGCTTTGCTCAGACCAGTCACGTGAGAGTTCCTACCATCTAACACCGTCCAGTGAAAACACAACCGGTTTTCTAGGAGGAGATGACAACCAAAGGGAGAGATGATTCCTTGCAGAAACAGGTCCAAACTTGGCGCCTGCCAACGGACATTTGAAGAACAGGGAAAGGTGTGCTTGTGCCCTGGCCTCGCTCGCCCCCCTCCTCTGCCCACTCTCTGGTAGATTCTCCTTGGGGTGTGGTCCTGAGAGTGGCAGGCGCCAGGCTGGCCCCGTGGAGCGACGGCCTGGACGTGAGGCCGGGCCAACTGAGGGCGGAGAGCATTGGGATGAGGTGTGGGCATGGGTGTGGCAGGGGTAAGGATGCTGCGGGTAAGGGTGGGGCCGTGGTCCGGTCCCATGCAGTGAGGCCAGGCAGAGGCTGACGGAAGCCGTGGGTGGGGCTGGAGGGCACCAGGCAGGGAGAGGGCCGTGTCTTGAGGCTGTGGTCACAAGAGTCTGAAGACTCCTTTTGTGCATCCCATTGGGTGTCCTCCTTGACCCCTTGCCCCTTTCCTTCCCCTCACATGAGTGTGTTTGGCAGTGAGACACCTCACGTGCTCGCAGCCTTTTCCTCCTAGTTGGTGACCCCGAGGAGGTGACTGTTTCATTGAGGATCCTCTCTCCCTCTCTCTCTGTCTCTCCCTGGCTTGTCCACATGAGCGCTCTCTCTCGCTCTCTGTCTCTCTCTGTCTCTCTCTCTCTCAAAATAAATCAATTAAAATGTTAAAAGTGAAAAACAAACAAACATTAGAGAAGAAAGCACAATGTCAGTAGACCTGGTCAGTTCTGAAATCTGGTCTAGAGATACTGACACCCTAAAGCCACAGTTTCCACGAGGGGACATTGGTCCACGCATGTCTAAATTCCAATGTCAAACCGTCTATAAATGTCACAAACCCACAACCAACATGTCCTGAACCACGGGAACCTATACCTACCTTGCT
The DNA here is from genome assembly GCF_027475565.1 of Acinonyx jubatus. NCBI lineage: Eukaryota > Metazoa > Chordata > Mammalia > Carnivora > Felidae > Acinonyx > Acinonyx jubatus. The sequence continues at coordinate 6,577,667 of NC_069382.1, read as the reverse complement.
ATGTGATTTGCTAGTAATACCAGGGACAATTTGGCAAATGATGGGTTTAGGATTTGTTCTCCTATTGGGAAGGGAGCTACAAGATGAAGAAAGCATTTACAAAGCCCGAAACCAGGCAAAGGATATTTCTTGGGACAATTTCTCGGCCACCCCTTGGTAGACAGACATGTTGCAAAGGACCTTCATGATAGTTGTAGACACAGATCCCGTGGAGACAGTTCAGGAGTTTTAGAATCAAATCCATGGACAGTAATCATTCCAGAATAATTTGCTGGTGTCACATACATTCTGGCTGACGGACAGGAGGTGCTCCTACATGATACCAGAGCTCAATTGGTAAAATGATTTCCATGGCCTAAAAAATTCATGGCCGTCATTCCCCGACACTTTGTGTTATCTAAGAGCAAAGTGGATACTCAAAGAAGGATTTCCTCTAGGTTGGAAATGCTCAAGTCCGTCTGTCCAGAGAGGGAGCAATGGAAATGAGGGAGGTGGAGAAAGTGGTGAGACGTGTGTGTGCCTCTTGAGGAGGCAGGGGCAGGAGGAAGGCTGGGCTGAGTGGTCTGTCTGCAGAAGAGTGGCCACACCCTAAGACCCTTCGTCCAACTCCAGCTGGTAGCTGATTGGATGACGTGGTCCTAGTCAGGTGGGTGGGGCGAGCTTTACGAGGGCTGAGGAGAGGGCCACAGCCATCATTCTGAGACTGGCCTCCTGAGAGAAGCATCGCTCTGCAACGTGAGGCTCCACGTTTCAGGAGACATGGAGACGCCCTCTTCCCACTGCCGAGAGGAGACTCAGTTCCATGTCTTTCCAAACCTCAAACCTTGCGGATCAAAAACGGGTGGTGCTGAAGGCCACGGAGGACCCACTCTGCCTGAGAAGCCGTCACCGTCATCGCACACACCCTGCGACCTGCCTAACGGTTGGGCTCCCACGTCGACGGGTCTGCCCCCCGCAAAGAAACCTGTGAGTTGGAGGAGACCTTCTGTGGTTGGGGCTGGCCTGCAGAACCTGGGGAACACGTGCTATGCGAATGCGGCCCTGCAGTGTCTGACGTACACACCACCCCTCGCCAGCTACATGCTGTCCCAGGAGCACTCCCGAAGCTGTGGGAGGCAGCCATTCTGCGTGCTGTGTGCTCTGCAGGCTCACGTGACCCGGGCCCTCTGCCGTCCGGGAGACGTGATCCGGCCTCCGCCAAAACTGCTCGCTGCCTTCCACACACACAGGCAGGAGGATGCCCATGAGTTTCTGATGTTCACTCTGGATGCTATGCAGCAAGCGTGTTTGCGTGAGGACAAGCCTTCAGAGCCTCAGGCTCAGGACGCCACCCTCATCCGGCAAATCTTTGGGGGGTACTGGAGGTCTCAAATCCAGTGTCTCCACTGCCAGGGTGTCTCCAGCACTTTGGACCCTTACCTGGACATTAGCCTGGATATCAGGGCAGCTCAGAGTGTGAGCCAAGCTTTGCAACACTTGGTGAAGCCCGAACAGTTGGATGGTGAAAATGCCTATCGTTGTAGTACTTGTCTCGACAAGGTACCTGCTTCCAAGACGTTGACTTTGCACACTTGCTCCAAGGTCCTGATGCTGGTATTGAAACGATTCTGCCATTTCACGGGCAGCAAACTGGCTAAGGAAGTGCAATACCCTGAGCGCCTTGACATGCGACGCTACGCGTCTGGGCAGGACGGGGGGTCGCTGACTTATGTGCTCTATGCCGTGCTGGTGCACGCGGGCTGGAATTGTCACAGCGGACATTACTTCTGTTACATCAAAGCTGGGAACGGCCAGTGGTACAAAATGGACGATGCGAAGGTGACCGCCAGTGATGCGACGTCTGCCCTGAGCCAACACGCCTATGTCCTCTTTTACATCCAGAAGAGTGAATTGGAAAGAGAGCGTGCGAGTGAGCCAGGTGCTGGGGAATCCACATGCCTCCAGGCTGACCACGCAGGCACGGCTGCGGCCCAAGGGGGGCCTGAAACCGACCCCAACATCGAGGTGCCACAATTGGAGGATCACGTGGAAGAGACACCACTGCCAGCAACCACGTTAGACCAGTGGAGATTCCTCCAAGAAAGCCACCGTCCCAAGTCTGAATTCAACCTCAGGAAACTAGAATTTGCTCTTCCCCCCGACGCAGTCCTAATTCACCAGTCCAAATACAGAGATGAGATGGGAAAGGATCACCGTGAACCAAGCATCTACCGGCTCAACAGTTCAGCCAGGGACATCCCACCTCAGAGGGCAACGGCCATTCACCAAGTCCCTTGTCTCACCGGCAGAGCCAGAGCTACCAAGAGGAAGAACAAGAAGGGACAGAGGTCTCAGGAAGCAGTGCAGGGATCCCACTACGGGCTTTGAGATACACGCCTGCCCACGTGCACACTCACCCGCCCTCACTCACTACTCACTCACTCACTCACTCACAGTCCCTTGTAGGCCACATTTTGTGTGTTGTAGGTGGGTGTGATCGGGACATGTGGAGGGACCATGAATCTGGCTGTATTCATGGGGTATGGCGTTCCAGTTGACCTGGAGAATCCTGAGCTTTAAGGCTGGCTGGCTGTAATGATGTTATTGGAGAGGTGTGGATTATGCTGGGTATTTATTTGGAAGGTTTCTCCCCTCCATCAGCACCGAGGATCATTGGGCACTCTCAGAGCCTGAAAGGGTCAGAGGAAGTGGCCAATGAGGCATGAAGGTGGAAACAAGGCAGAGCACCGGGAGTCCCTGTGAAAATGCCTGGGACTCACGGTCCCATCATCCCATTCCCTACTCCCTGTGTATTGGTAAAGTACATGTGCCCAAACATGTGCGTGTGGGGACTCTCGGTGATATCCAAACATGCACCGGCAGGGGAAGGAGTTTGAAACAATCTCAGGGCTTCCACACGGAGGAGTGGCAAATGACCAGGAAACTGGAAGAACTCTAGCTCTACGTGGGAGCAGACAGCCTTTTCAGGAATGTCTTGTGTCGGAAGGAGAGGAGCAGAAGGAAACACGAATTCATAACTGTGCAAAGTGTTTCCTTGTATACATAATATATTTTGTAAAGTCTCCACATGTTCATGTGAACATTGGCTATTTGCCTGGAAATGGCAAGGAGCAAATAAATGCTCATGTCTCTGGACACGGGTGGGTGGAGCCTTCCTGGCCCATGTTCGTTAGATGAGGTTCCCTTAACAATCCCCCTCCCATGAGGCTGCAGAGCAAATGGGCGAAAGGAACCTTCTTCCACCGCTTCTTGCTGAGCCGCCAAGCAGCTCTACCTTGTTCCGCAGAGTTGACCACCATCCCCCCATCGGACAATCTCCTCCACAAGGGAGGAGGCTCAGGGATTTCTGCTCAGTTGCATTGCAATCTTGGTCCTCGGTTGTACACCTCAGAAAAACAGTCTCAAGTGGACACCGAGGCAACAATGTGGTATTTCAGGTCAGGGTATGGATGGATGCTCTCAGTCACACCTGTATTTCTTAGGAGCGAGACTCACTAAATACACTGTTGAATGGGAATTAGTGCATGATCCTTCAATTCCCCCTAGGGGAGGGGGGCCATATAGGAGATCTCTGGTCGTTTGCCAATGGCACTGACAGGGTAAAGCCTGTTGTTGCTGTCGTCGTCGTCGTCGTCGTCGTCGTTGTTGTCGTTGTTGTTGTTTCCAGTCTGCATTAAACATACACATCACACGCAGTGGGAACTAATGTCAGTATGTGAATTTTGTACAGCAAATCATATTGAAGTCTGGATGTTCAAATATCAGAGCCGATAGAGGAAAAATACTTTTTCTTAATCTCCTTTTAAAATTTATTGGTCTGTTGTTTTCATGTTTTAAACATGAAGTAAAATGTTTAAATAAACAGAGAGGGACACACACACAAAACAGAGACAGAGTGTGAGCATGGGAGGGGGAGAGAGTGAGAGACACAGAACCCAAAGCAGCTCCAGGCTCTGAGCTGTCAGCACAGAGCCCAACGTGGAGCTCAACCCCACGAACCATGAGATCCTGACCTGAGCTGAGGTTGGACACTCAACCGACTGAGGCACCCAGTCCCCCCTCCATTTTCCAAATTTAAATCAAATTCAGTTAACAGTGAGTGTAGTCTTGGTTTCAGGGGTGGAACTTAGGGCTTCGTCCCTTACATGAAACACCCACTGCTAACCCCCACAGGGGCCCTCCATAACGCCCGTTTTAAATGGAGCCCACCCACTCCTCCCCTCTACCAACCCTCACTTTCTTCTCTACACTGAAGGGTTCTCCTGGGGCACGTGGGTGTCTCAGCCGGTTCGGACTCTGATTCAGTCAGCTCATGATCTCAGGGTTTGAGACTTCAAGCCCCGTGTCCGGCGCTCTGATGACAGCTCAGAGCCTGGAGCCTGCTCTGGATTCTGTGTGCATGCCTCTCTCTGCCACTCCCCTGGTCATGCGCTCTCTCTCTCTCTCTCTCTCTCTCTCTCTCTCGCTAAGATAAAGAGAAAACAAAATTTTTTGAAGAGTCTCCTATGGCTTGCCTCCCGCTGTGATTTTATCTTATGTTATTTATTCTTCGCTTGCCCTATGTTCTTCTGTTTTGTTTTTTATTCCACACATGAGTGATGACATGGCACTTTCGCAGTGAAAGAGTTCAACAGGGCTAGCTGGATGTTAGAGCTCAAAAGACATGCACACGAGACGTCTATCTTTCCTGTGGATTTGATTCTAAAGTGGGCAGAATCGTGGGTAAAATGCAAACAGTGTATGTGCAACTGAGCCACCAAGGGAAAAGCCACAGAAAATAACCACGCCAGGTCATCCTGTAGAAATTTTGGGATCCAACTTTCTCTTCCTGGATTAAAACCTGTATATCACACGCACACACACACACACGCACACACGGACAATATTGGATCTGGATCTCAAGACGGCCTCCATAAGCATCCAGTCAGCTCCCCAGACGACTATGACCAGCTCTTCCTGGGTGGCCGTGTGTCACGTGTTCCACCCACACATGATGAAGTCCACACCCCTGGCTCTGCAATCCGTCGGGGAGGTCACAAGGGGGAGTCTTGCCACACTGCTCTCTGTCCAGCAGGGGGCGCCGCTGGCCAGCACGGGCACTGCCTAGACTTCCAGGAGGACCTGGCATCGGGCACTTGCTCAGGCTGGCAGGTCGGAGTCTCCGTGCCTCGCACTGCAGCCTGAGCATTTCGTGGGGCATAAAGGCGACCATGAACATTTACAGAAGGTCTGGTGGGTCTAGGATTCCCTCCTTGTGACTTAACTTTGGCCGTGCTGGACCCTGGACCCTGAGCTAAAATTGACCACCTTGAGCTGCTCGGGCCACTGGTGACGATCTATTTTCCAGACATTCCAGGAACTTTTCTTTCAAAATATAAATCCAGTTAAGTCAAGACATTCAATTTTAAACACTGTTGACAATTAGCAAAGAAGATTGCATAGGGGAAAACCAGGAGGCAGGTGGCCTCACGTGCGGCGATGTGGGAGCAATCACGGCAATAGGAACAGCGTTATTGGGTCTCGCCAAATCCAGCCAGCCTAATCTGGATTTGTCACGGAGAGCTTAATTCAGAGATGTCACCCTGCGAGTCGTAAGGGTATTCATGAGGATACAGAAAAGGCAGTGTGGGGGGAGGGGCCAAGATGGCAGAAGAGCATGGAAGTTTTTTTTGCGTCTTGCATCCATAAAATGCAGCCACATCAACACAAAAGCATCCTGCACACCTCGAAAACTGATCTGAGGATTCACGCAACAGGTTGCCCAACCTGAACCCCAGAACTCCGTGGGGACGCGGCGCAGAGAGGTGAACTGGGGAAGGGAGAAGCCACAGAGGGCAGGGAGCTGTTTTTGCCTGCAGAGAGAGGACGGAGACAGGGGCAGAATATGGGGAAAGCAATCCCCTCGCCCTCCCCTCCCCCCGCCAAAAGCAGCTGGGGAGAAAGTGGAAATGTGGAAAGAGCCACAGGCACTGAACCAAAACGGGAGGAAGGAGAAAGGAGCGGGTTTAAATTCCATGAAGACTGTACAAACGGGGGGAGGGCAGAGTGCGAAACTCCGCATGTGATACCTGGCGGTGCTCTGGTCGGAAGGGCGAATCCCCGAGAGCAGAGTGAAGACTGGGGGTGTGGAGGAGGGGTGTCTGGAACCACACGGAGAAAAGCGGTTCCCCTGCTGCGAGGACACGAGGTAGAGTCTGTGTGGCCACCCCAGCCGACCCCAGAGGTCCCAGCAGACCCCGGAGAACAGCCACATTCGCTGGTGCTGGAACAAGGTCGTTAAGGGGGAAGCCCGGTACCGGAAGGGTGTGGTGATGGTCCATAACCCTCGAAACGCTGCTGCTACACCATCGCGTGAACGTTTTCGGGCGCAGGCTGGCACCCAGCCGCAGTCTCTGGGCATCGGCAGCGGCACGGTGTTGCCAATGTTCCTGGGTGCGGCCGGCACCCGGCCACCGCTCGCTGAGACCCTGACGCAGAGGATCTGAGCAGGTCTCAGCCGCGGGCCCTCAGAAGTGAGGGGTCGGGGAACACAGCCGCCTGGGAGGTAAATCCCAGGAGGGAGGTGTCTCCTGGCAACCTGACGGCTGGGCCACGGACAGTGTCAAAGCGGCGAGTGGACAGAAGCCGGCGACAAAGGACGGGGGCAGGATTGCTGATCGCAGACAGCCGAGTTCAGATACTACAGACTGGGCACCTGAGTGACGCCAAGGGCTCCGCGCCCGCGCATGCGCATATGCACCTCCAAGCGCCCCAGCAGTCCGCGCTTGTAGGCTAGCTGCGCCATCTAGTGGAGAACAGAGCCGTGACCTCTAGGGCACAACAATGTAACTTCAATCGTATTTCAGTCTGTTCGCGGGTCCATCTCTTTTCTTTTCTCTTTCATTTCTTTTCTTTTTCATGAAGACAGAAAGAGAAAACATATGTTGTTATTTTCCATGGTTTAAAATAATTTCCTTGAGTGTTTTTCGACTATATTCGTTTAATTTTTTGTAAATGTGTCAAATTCTAGTTGAATTCCATCATTTCATTTTTATCCTATTTCATTGTGTTCTTTTTTCCAAATGTTCAAACGGTTTCCTTGTTTCATGTTCTTTCCCTTTTTCCTCTAATCTTTCAAGCCCATTTCAACAACCAGACCAAAACTCACCTAGGATCTAGCATCATTTGTGTGATTTGTGTGTGTGTGTGTTGTTTCTTATTTTTAAATTTTGAATTCTTTTGTCTCATTCATTCCTTTCCTTCCTCCAAAATGACGAAGCAAAGGAATTCACCCCAACAGAAAGAGCAGGAAGAAAGGACAGCCAGGCCCTTAACCAACCCAGATACGAGCAAGACGTTTGAACCAGAATTTAGAATCACGATAATAAGAATACCAGCTGGGGTCGAAAGTAGATGAGAATGCCTTTCTGTGGGGATAAAAGAAGTAAAAGCTAGCCAGGATGCAATAAACAATGCTAAAAGCGAGCTGCGATCTGGAACAGATGCCACAGCGGCAAGGATGATAAGGCTGAGCAGGGAACCAGCGATAGAGGGGACAAAGCAATGGAGAATAACGAAGCAGAAGGAAAGAGGGAGACTAAAGCAAACGAGCAGGGTTTCAGAATTCGGGAACTCAGCGACTCATTGAAAAGGAATCACATCACAATCATAGGGGTCCCAGAAGACGAAGAGAGAGAGAGACAAGGGGGCAGAGGGGTTATGTGAGCACATCACAGCAGAAAACTTTCCTAACCTGGGAAAGACACACAAAATCCAGGAAGCACAGAAGACTCCCATTAGATTCAACAACGTCCAACCATCAACAAGGCAGAGCCTAGTCGAGTTCACAAAATGCTCAGGCGAGGAAAGAATCATGAAAGCAGCAAGGGAAACAAAAGTCCTTCCCCTACAAGGGACGACTGACCACATTTGCAGCAGACCTATCCACAGAAACCTGGCAGCCCAGAAACGAGTGGCAGGATATATTCATCGCACTGAATCCTAAAAGGACGCGGCCAAAACTTATTTGTCCAGCAAAGCTGTCATTCCAAATAGAAGTAGAGATGGAAAGTTTCCCAAGCAAAAAGTAAAGGGGTTCCTGACCACTCAACCAGCCCTGCAAGACATTTGAAGGCAGACTCTCCCAGGGGACAAAAGACATAAAAGAAAAAAACAGACCACAGGCAGAAAACACTGGCAAGCATCGGCGAACACCACCAGAAACTCCAACTCTACAAGCAACACAATGGCAATAACTTCATACCTTTCAGTACTCACTCTAAACGTCAATGGACTCAATGCTCCAATCAAAACACATAGGGTGACAGAATGGGTGAGAAAAGAAGGTCATCCACACGCTGCTTACAAGGGACCCACTTTAGATCTAAAGACGCCTTCAGGTTGAAAGCAAGGGGATGGAAAACCATCTCTCATGCTCATGGTTGACAAAAGAAAGCAGGAGTAGCCATACTCATATCGGAATACTAGAATTTGTACGGACCCAGAAAAGACCCTGAAGAGCCAAAGCGCTGTTGAAAAAGAAAGGAAAGCTGGATGCATCACAATCGCAGACCTCAGGCTGTAATTACACAGCTGTAATCATCAAGACAGTATGGTCCTGGCACAAAAACGGACACTCAGCTCAAGAGAACAGAAACGGACCCACAAATGGATGGCCAACTATTCCTTGACAAAGCAGGAAAGAATATCCAGTGGAATAAAGACAGTCTCTTCAACAAGTGGTGCTGGGAAAACTGGACAGCGACATGCGGAAAAAGCAACCCGCACCACTTTCTTACACCGTACACATAAAGAAACTCAAAAGGGAGGAACGTCTGAAGTGTAAGACAGGAAGCCATCAAAACCCTCGAGGAGAAAGCAGGGAAAAGCCTCTGTGATCTGCGCCACAGCAACTTCTTACTCAACCCGTCTCCGGAGGCAAGGGAAACAAAAGGAAACACGGCCTATTGAGAACTCATCAGAAGAAAACTCTTCTGCACCGGGAAGGAAACAGATCAGCTACACTAACAAATCAGCTAAGTCCTCAATGGTAGAAGATATTTGCGAACGACACATCGGAGAAAGGCTCAGTATACAAACCGATAAAGAACTGATCACACTCAACAGCCAAAAACCAACGAATCCAGTGAAGAAATGGGCAAAAGTCATGAATAGACACTTCTCCAAGAAGACATCCACATGGTCAACTGACACATGAAAAAATGCTCAACCTCACTCATCATCAGGGAAATCCGTATCAAGATCACAATGAGCTACCACTTCACACGTGTCATAACGGCTAACATTAACAACTCAGGCAACAACCGAGGTTGGCGAGGGTGCGGAGCAACAGGATCTCTTTTGCACTGCTGGTGGGAAGGCAAACTGGCGCCGCCACCCTGGAAAACAGTATGGAGGTTCGTCAAAAAATTGAAAGCACAGCGACCCTATGAGCCAGCAACTGCACGACTAGGTATTTATCCAAGGGATATGGGTGTGCTGTTTCGAAGGGGCACCTGCGCCCAAACGCCCCCAAAAGCCTCTAGCAGCACTACCAACAATAGCCAAAGCGTGGAAAGAGCCCGAATGTCCATAGATGCATGGAATGGAAAAAGAAGAGATGGCACATATATATACAGTGGAACATTACGCGGCGATCGAAAGGAAAGACAGGGTGCCATTCGCAACTATGTGGCTAGAAGTAGAGGGTATTCTCCTCAGGCGAAATTAGCCAGAGAAAGACAACTAGCATATGACTTCACTCATATGAAGGCTCTACGGTGCCAAACAGATGAGCATCAGGGAAGGGAAGGAAAAATAATATAAAAACAGGGAGGGGTACAAAACCAAGCAGGGAGGGGGCCAACGGATATTTGAAGAACAGGGAAAGGTGTGCTTGTGCCCTGGCCTCGCTCGCCCCCTCCCCCGCCCACTGTCTGGGGGCTTCTCCCTGCGGAGTGGTCCTGAGAGTGGCCGGCGCCAGGCTGGCCCCGTGGAGCCACGGCCTGGAAGCGAGGCCAAGCCAACGGGGAGGTTTGAGAGCATTGGGAAAGGGTGTGGGCATGGGTGTGGCAGGGGTAAGGATGCTGCGTGTAAACGGGGTGGGGCCGTAGGATGGTGCCATGGAGTGAGGAGGCCAGGCAGAGGCTGCAGGAAGCGGTGGGCGGGGCTGGAGGGCACCAGGTGGGGGGAGGGCCATGCCTTGAGGGCAGTGGACAGAGGCCACAGGAGCAGCCTCCCGGAGAAGATAGGAAAGGCCAAATGAAAAGCGCACACGACACCCAACACAGGCCAACGTTCAAGGAGGGAAACCATCCAGGGTGCCGACGGCACTGCCGACGCAGGCCCTCCACCTCGGCCAGTGGGGCCGCTAGCTTTTGCACTGCTGTGGGAGAAAGGTGCTCGCTTGCATGACACTCAGGAATGCCCCGCCGATGGGGTTGCACCTTGTCCCGTGGGTCTGGCCCTTCAGGATCCCAAAGACATCTCCCTGACACAGTGTCCGTGGCTGAGGCCAGCCAGGCCAGGCCAGGAGAAATGGTGGCAGTCACACCAACATCCCCCAATGGGAGCAAAAGCTAAACAGAACGTCCGAGTTGATGGGCAAGAACAAAGAGCCCCAAACGGGGGGCGTCGGCCACAGGGAGCCCCCTGCGTCAACACAGGGACTTGTCAGGAACAGCGACTTGGGTCCCGAGACCAAGTGCCAAGGCAGCTAGTTCCCAGGGGACACGGGACATAGGATCCCATTCCTCCGAAGGTCCCAGCGAGCGCAGTCACCGCCCTAGAGACAGAAAGGGGAACGGGGAGGGCAGGGCAGGGTGTGGAGTGAAGGGACACTGCAAATAGGTCATGGACACACCGCTCCCGTTGGGAAAGGGAGAAGCTTGGACACGGAGGACGCCGAAGGGGCCCCCAACCACAGGAACGTACGTGGGGCCAGGGGCCCCGCAAGCTTCCCTGGAGACCCACGAGAAACACCAGTTTACGAATGCAACAGGCATGCACACGCGAGTGTCTTTGTCCAAGGGTGAAGATGTGTTCTGAGACGTCTATCTCCACATGCATGCACACCAGTTACAACGGCAAGCAATCGCTAAACCTCCGGGATTCGTTCCTAGTGTGGAGACGTGAGGAGCACCAAGGTGATGGGCTGCATGGGATTAAAGTGCCCGAGAGGTCACGTGACCTTGGGCGGGTCTAAGAGTCCGGGAAGGAGGGAAGTGTCCCTCACTGACCGTCCCTCGGGCACGCCGGACGCTGAGTCTCCTCCACGGCAGTCCGCCTGCCACCCGCCGCTCTGGACGTCTCCTGACACACAGCAGGAGCACATTGGCGTTTCAGGTGGGTTGGGACGATCTGGGGCTCCCACGAGCTGGCGCAGATGTGGGACAGGGAGGAAATGGAGGTGGTGATGCGCCTCGACTCACCAGGTGAAGGACGCTTTAGTGTTGAAGACTATTGTGAGAACAGAGACTGAGGAAAGGCGTGGCTCTCGGTGTTCCTGAGCACATGAGGTTCTGCTTCCAAAGGAACCGAACCCCAGAGTCTGACTGGTGTGAGGGCGTGCGGGAGCAGTGACAGCATCCTGCTCCATGTCGCCGTGGGGCCCCAGAGCCTAAGGAATGTTCTTGTTCACCCGAATTTCACGGCAAATGCTCATTTGCCACGGCTGACACGTGAGATCAGCGTGGGGCCCCGTAAAGGCCACGTGAAAGAAAAGGGTTCAGGCCCTGCGTGGGGAAGCTTCCAGTCGAGTCGAGCAGAAACGAAACGTTTTCCTTGACTTTGTCTTTGAGGGTGGTTTCTCTGGGGGTCAAGTGGGAGAGGTACATTCTGGAGAGGCAAGCATCCTTCTCTTTGCACATGCAACCCTGGGTGCCACAGGGAGTATCGCCGTAGCGTGGATTGCGGTGTCCATGGGGGTCGGGCCTTTGTGTGTGGTTTTCCTTCCGGAGGGCGCTGGGAGAGACTTCCGGAAAGTCTCTCCGGCGAGTCATGCAAGACCACCTCCACGGCCTTGCCTGAGGGTGCCGTCCTGCGGGTGGGTCCACGGGAGAGCGCGTAGAACATGCAGGAGGGAGAGGTCCCACCTCCCAGGTGAGGACCGTGTTTGACCTGGTGGGCATGACGCCCCCTCATGCCCGCTGGGGGAGGAAGGTTCACGAAGGAGTCGTTGTGTCTGTGGGAATGACTCTCCTTTTCCCATTGACTCAGGAAGTCCAGAAACCCATCTTCGAGCAAGGCTGACTTGACCCTTCAAGGAGAGGGGGCAGATGGCGGGTGGTCACACCCAGCACGCACCTTCCAGACCCTTGAAAGCCCCAAACGGGAAGAGGCAACGGAGAGCACCCATGGCGCCCAGGGTTCCCAGGCTAGAGGACGAGGATCCTCGGGTAAGTGGAGCCCTGGAGGCGTGGTGAACCAGTGGGCGGGTTGGAGGGGCTGGGTCGGGTGGGGGTGGGGGAGCCATGCCTCTGAAGCCGGGGATCGCACATGAGGAGGGAATGAAGACTCTGTGTCCGGAAGTCGGTCGTCCTTTCCTGGCCCACGGTGGCCTGCCTTGGCATCTCAGCAGCCTGCCCATTGGGATAAGCTCCCTCGGCCGTAGGGTCACGTCCAGCCTGGTGTCTGTCCCCATCGTGGCGTGGGGCTCATTCTACGCGGCCCGAGACCTGCAATCCCAACTCGCGGTCCGTCCCTCACAGAGGCTTGGGTAGAATCCTAGGAACTTCCATCTCCTGGCACCTCCCGAGCCGTCCACGATGTGCCCTGGCCCACCCACACCAGTCCTCTGCTCCCCGAGTGTGTCCTTGTCATGTCCTTTGCAGTTGGACTGTGATTGGTGCTGATTCACTGAGCCCCTCCTCCTTGGTCCGCAGCTCAAGTGTAAGGACTGCGGAGCCTTTGGGCACAACGCATCCAGCACCAGGTGCCCCATGAAGCGCTGGGACGGGTGCCTGGCCCCCCAGGCCTTTGTCCCCAGGAAGCCGAAGGAGAATGTGGAACCACGCCAGCAGCAGGACCAGCACAAGCCCGGGCCCTTCAACCAGGCTGCGAGGGACATGGAAGAGGGACAAAGGTGAGGATGCGGCCGGCTCCGGCCTGCCCGTGGCCTGGCAGCTCAGGTCGCTGTGTCTCTGTACCCGGACACTGGGTGCTGTGTCGTCTTCAGACACACACAGGGGTGGGGGAGGCAGAGAAAGGAGCTCCCCGCCCCCCAGGGGACCTCACGAGCCTATTGAGCTGCTCTGGGGGAGTCCCTGAGGCTGTGTGTCCTGCGGTAGGGAGACAGGGGGAGGCGGCAGATGACAGGCAGTGGCGCACACGGCTCTCAACGCAAGGACGTCTTGGGCCAACCTGGACGGCTCGCTGGAGTGGGAGCCAGGAGGGCAGATGAAGAAAGGAGATCTTGCCCAAGCCCCATCGCTCGCTCCCCAGGTGAAGACACGAGATGCCGCTCCTTCACCTTCCCGTTCTTGGTCGTGCAGGCGAGAAGCCCAGCAGAGGAAGGCGCTGCTGCAGAGATTCCCCAGGATAGGCCCTGGAAGGCAGCAGCGGGCCTGGAGGGACTCCACAGAATCCTGTGACTACGTGAGGGTGAGTGTCCCCCGTCCCTGCTCTCGTTCTCTCCTGGGGACGGGGATGTGACGGGCTTCCCGGCCCTCCTGGCTGAGGAAGGGGGTCCGCCCCGATTCTCAACATTGGGATTTCCGTGCGGGTCCTTTCCAGCCACGTTTGCTGGGTGTCCATGATCCGGCAGGATTCCTTGCATGTGTGCTAACCGGGTGCCGGGTGGGCGTGCCAACATAACTTCGGGACGCTGTGCCCACACCTAGGCCTCTTGGGAGGCACAGGCATCTTTCCCTGGTGACACATACACCCGCCCCATTGGCCATCCAAACTCAGTAGCGCCCCCCCCTCCCCCCCCCCCCCACCGGCGAACCTCCACCTGCAGGACGCCTGTCCTTTCCCTAGAAGCCTAAATGGACGTGCTTGTCCACTTCGGGAGGCAGGCACGATGCACAACCTTTCTGGTCCGTCGCTCCCGTGGAATCCAAGCATCAAGGGGCTACTGCCCAGTGTTTCTTCCCGATCGACGCGGAGCTGGAGGCCCTTGTCCTCTGTCAGTACAATCCTTTCCCGTCTCTCCCGGTTGTTTGCGTTTCTGTCTGTTTCTTTGCTGTGCTTGTCGTGCATGTGTCCTTGGTGGGGAGGAAGGACTGATGGCCGTTGTCTGTGTGTTGTGTGTTCCCACAGCATCCGCACAGGCCGATGCCCGTGTACACCACCAAGAGGGTGTCCGTGCTGGCGCCGCACGTCCCGGCTGAGCCTCCTAGCGGGACGCCTGACACGACACAGCTGTCCCCGTCGGCTGCTCCTCTCGGGAGACCTGCGGCGAGCACCCTCCCGCCTGCTGGCCGACAGGATGCCCAGCAAGTGGGGACCCCAGCCCCGCCTGCCCCGCCTGCCCCGGCACACCAACGCTCTGCCCGGGATCCAGGCCTCGGTGTCCAGCTGAGACAACACCGGCCCCGATGTGCCTCCCTGGAAGCTTCCAGGGCTGTCTCCAAGGCGCGTGGCATTGGCCACGCCCAGGCACCAGCCAAGCGTCCTGAGGTGAGCCCTGATCCTCCTCCAGCCCGTTTGGCTCCGAGTCCCCAGCCCCACATCCAGACACCAGGCAAGAGATGGGCCCCGCTCCCCGACGACACGTGCCAGAACCCCCGAAAGAAACCACGTTGCAGCCCCTTCCAGCCACCCCACAAGAGCACAGGGAGCACCCACGTGGGGCTGCGCCAGAGTCTGTGTCGTCCAGCAAGGAGAAGTGCATGTGGTCCCACGGGGGCAGCCCAGCTGACCAGGAAGACACCTGCCTCGGTGCAAAGCAGGGGCCTCCAGCCTCCACGCCCCCAACCTCACCTGGACACTCTCCAGGCGTGCACCTTGCCCCCGTGTCCGCCCTGTCCGCAGGCACCCGGCCAGCCCCTGCGAATGGTCTTCAGCCGCCTGGACAAAGGCGGCTGGAGCTCCAGGTTCATAGCAGCTCCCTGTCTGCCACCTCCCGAGAGGCCAGTCCCCCCTGGCCAGGGCCCGCCCGTCACACACCAGTCTGAGGGAGGCTGTGTGCCTGTCTCCCGGAGCATCCTCCACGATGACCTGCAGCTTTCCTCGTCCTCGGAGGAGAGCGACCGCGAGTGAGACACCTCATGTCCTCGGACACTCGTCCTCTGGCTCTTGTGACCCCGAGCAGGTGACTGCGGCGCGGCGGGCAAGGCAGGGCCGTGACCTATTTTTGCTAACGCAGCAACTCCCCCAAAGACCTGCAAGGACAAAAACTTGCGTCCACACCGTGTTTGGTGTCCTGCTTGGGGCGGGGAGTGGGTTGAGCGCCCACGTGCAGACGCTCATGGCGCACTTTTCCTTTATGCATCTACACCTTCTGGTTCACCTGCTCCGTCTCAATCAACAAGGTCTCGTTTCTTTCGTTTCAATAGATTCTATGAGAAATCCAGCCAGGAGAGCAAGAGGTCGTCCACTCGAATGTAAAGTTAAGGATCTGTGAAATGAATGTGTAGTGGGTTTGCGAATGTCTCAATTTGGGGACACCGGAGGAATGATTCCAGTCTGGGCTGGGCAAGTGGAGGCAATCTTTTGTTTTAGAACAGTTCACTGATATCGTTTTTCTGCAGATCATATCGGGGAATATTTTACATGCTGTCTGCATTTTTGTTTTTCCCTGATAGTGCAACGTTGTGTGTAGTGTTACCACAGCTAATAAAATTTGCTCAGACACGACCGAATGTGCATGGTTTTCTTTTTTGTGTGCACACTGTAGTTTCCCGTCACTTAGAGTAGAATCCTGCATTGGTTCCCAAGTGCACTTGGGACTTGGATCCTCACCTAGTGGGGAACAACTAAGTATTCAGAAGCAGCAAAGAAACACGGGTTAACCTCTCTTCCCCTTTCAAGATAAAGTCTCTCCAAGTGTCCTGGGAACAAGACAATGCTAGAGGTGAATTCGAAACCGATGAGGGTCGGGATGCCTGGGTGGCTCAGTCAGAGAAGTGTCTGACCTGGAGGCGGCGGCTCACGTCATGATCTCAGGGTTGGGGAGATTGAACTTTGAGTTTCCCTCCCTCCTCGGGATTGCCTCTCTCCTTTTCTCTCTAACCCTCCCCCACATTCTCTCTCCCTCCCTCCCTCCCTCCCTCCCTCCCTCCCTCTCTCTCTCTGTCTCTCTCTCTCTGTCTGTCTCTCTCTGTCTGTCAACATAAAAACCCATGAACTGAAAGAACATGTGCGTGGGAAATCAATCAGCATTAGGGGCTGCTGTCCACATGTCTCTCAAAGGCATTTTCATTCACAAGTCACGTCAAGGAGGGTGGCATAGAAGAGATACAAAGGAAAGGATGAGAAAGACATTCCACAGATAGATACTAGAGAGGGGGAAGGAGACACGAGAGTTAGGAGATAGACACATAGAGTGATGAGCGATTGATGAGAGAGGACAGAGAATTAGGTGGTCAAAGGGTTCTTTGGAAGCAATTCTGCAGGCCTCTTTGCCCACGTGGCAGGTGGCCGGGGCTGAGGCTCCAGAAGCAAGGGGGTGTTCGTGGAGTCTGAAGACGGGCAGGCTCCAGACCCGGGGAGAATGGACTTGTCGGGGCCAGGCACTCAGACAGGAGCAGGTGTCTCGTCTTGGGACAGGGGTCAGCTTTATGCTCCAGGAAGGTCTGGAATGGACTGGCTCAAGTCACTACGTTAAATAGGGCAACTTGCTTTGCTCAGACCAGTCACGTGAGAGTTCCTACCATCTAACACCGTCCAGTGAAAACACAACCGGTTTTCTAGGAGGAGATGACAACCAAAGGGAGAGATGATTCCTTGCAGAAACAGGTCCAAACTTGGCGCCTGCCAACGGACATTTGAAGAACAGGGAAAGGTGTGCTTGTGCCCTGGCCTCGCTCGCCCCCCTCCTCTGCCCACTCTCTGGTAGATTCTCCTTGGGGTGTGGTCCTGAGAGTGGCAGGCGCCAGGCTGGCCCCGTGGAGCGACGGCCTGGACGTGAGGCCGGGCCAACTGAGGGCGGAGAGCATTGGGATGAGGTGTGGGCATGGGTGTGGCAGGGGTAAGGATGCTGCGGGTAAGGGTGGGGCCGTGGTCCGGTCCCATGCAGTGAGGCCAGGCAGAGGCTGACGGAAGCCGTGGGTGGGGCTGGAGGGCACCAGGCAGGGAGAGGGCCGTGTCTTGAGGCTGTGGTCACAAGAGTCTGAAGACTCCTTTTGTGCATCCCATTGGGTGTCCTCCTTGACCCCTTGCCCCTTTCCTTCCCCTCACATGAGTGTGTTTGGCAGTGAGACACCTCACGTGCTCGCAGCCTTTTCCTCCTAGTTGGTGACCCCGAGGAGGTGACTGTTTCATTGAGGATCCTCTCTCCCTCTCTCTCTGTCTCTCCCTGGCTTGTCCACATGAGCGCTCTCTCTCGCTCTCTGTCTCTCTCTGTCTCTCTCTCTCTCAAAATAAATCAATTAAAATGTTAAAAGTGAAAAACAAACAAACATTAGAGAAGAAAGCACAATGTCAGTAGACCTGGTCAGTTCTGAAATCTGGTCTAGAGATACTGACACCCTAAAGCCACAGTTTCCACGAGGGGACATTGGTCCACGCATGTCTAAATTCCAATGTCAAACCGTCTATAAATGTCACAAACCCACAACCAACATGTCCTGAACCACGGGAACCTATACCTACCTTGCTATGTGATTTGCTAGTAATACCAGGGACAATTTGGCAAATGATGGGTTTAGGATTTGTTCTCCTATTGGGAAGGGAGCTACAAGATGAAGAAAGCATTTACAAAGCCCGAAACCAGGCAAAGGGTATTTCTTGGGACAATTTCTCGGCCACCCCTTGGTAGACAGACATGTTGCAAAGGACCTTCATGATAGTTGTAGACACAGATCCCGTGGAGACAGTTCAGGAGTTTTAGAATCAAATCCATGGACAGTAATCATTCCAGAATAATTTGCTGGTGTCACATACATTCTGGCTGACGGACAGGAGGTGCTCCTACATGATACCAGAGCTCAATTGGTAAAATGATTTCCATGGCCTAAAAAATTCATGGCCGTCATTCCCCGACACTTTGTGTTATCTAAGAGCAAAGTGGATACTCAAAGAAGGATTTCCTCTAGGTTGGAAATGCTCAAGTCCGTCTGTCCAGAGAGGGAGCAATGGAAATGAGGGAGGTGGAGAAAGTGGTGAGACGTGTGTGTGCCTCTTGAGGAGGCAGGGGCAGGAGGAAGGCTGGGCTGAGTGGTCTGTCTGCAGAAGAGTGGCCACACCCTAAGACCCTTCGTCCAACTCCAGCTGGTAGCTGATTGGATGACGTGGTCCTAGTCAGGTGGGTGGGGCGAGCTTTACGAGGGCTGAGGAGAGGGCCACAGCCATCATTCTGAGACTGGCCTCCTGAGAGAAGCATCGCTCTGCAACGTGAGGCTCCACGTTTCAGGAGACATGGAGACGCCCTCTTCCCACTGCCGAGAGGAGTCTCAGTTCCATGTCTTTCCAAACCTCAAACCTTGCGGATCAAAAACGGGTGGTGCTGAAGGCCACGGAGGACCCACTCTGCCTGAGAAGCCGTCACCGTCATCGCACACACCCTGCGACCTGCCTACCGGTTGGGCTCCCACGTCGACGGGTCTGCCCCCCGCAAAGAAACCTGTGAGTTGGAGGAGACCTTCTGTGGTTGGGGCTGGCCTGCAGAACCTGGGGAACACGTGCTATGCGAATGCGGCCCTGCAGTGTCTGACGTACACACCACCCCTCGCCAGCTACATGCTGTCCCAGGAGCACTCCCGAAGCTGTGGGAGGCAGCCATTCTGCGTGCTGTGTGCTCTGCAGGCTCACGTGACCCGGGCCCTCTGCCGTCCGGGAGACGTGATCCGGCCTCCGCCAAAACTGCTCGCTGCCTTCCACACACACAGGCAGGAGGATGCCCATGAGTTTCTGATGTTCACTCTGGATGCTATGCAGCAAGCGTGTTTGCGTGAGGACAAGCCTTCAGAGCCTCAGGCTCAGGACGCCACCCTCATCCGGCAAATCTTTGGGGGGTACTGGAGGTCTCAAATCCAGTGTCTCCACTGCCAGGGTGTCTCCAGCACTTTGGACCCTTACCTGGACATTAGCCTGGATATCAGGGCAGCTCAGAGTGTGAGCCAAGCTTTGCAACACTTGGTGAAGCCCGAACAGTTGGATGGTGAAAATGCCTATCGTTGTAGTACTTGTCTCGACAAGGTACCTGCTTCCAAGACGTTGACTTTGCACACTTGCTCCAAGGTCCTGATGCTGGTATTGAAACGATTCTGCCATTTCACGGGCAGCAAACTGGCTAAGGAAGTGCAATACCCTGAGCGCCTTGACATGCGACGCTACGCGTCTGGGCAGGACGGGGGGTCGCTGACTTATGTGCTCTATGCCGTGCTGGTGCACGCGGGCTGGAATTGTCACAGCGGACATTACTTCTGTTACATCAAAGCTGGGAACGGCCAGTGGTACAAAATGGACGATGCGAAGGTGACCGCCAGTGATGCGACGTCTGCCCTGAGCCAACACGCCTATGTCCTCTTTTACATCCAGAAGAGTGAATTGGAAAGAGAGCGTGCGAGTGAGCCAGGTGCTGGGGAATCCACATGCCTCCAGGCTGACCACGCAGGCACGGCTGCGGCCCAAGGGGGGCCTGAAACCGACCCCAACATCGAGGTGCCACAATTGGAGGATCACGTGGAAGAGACACCACTGCCAGCAACCACGTTAGACCAGTGGAGATTCCTCCAAGAAAGCCACCGTCCCAAGTCTGAATTCAACCTCAGGAAACTAGAATTTGCTCTTCCCCCCGACGCAGTCCTAATTCACCAGTCCAAATACAGAGATGAGATGGGAAAGGATCACCGTGAACCAAGCATCTACCGGCTCAACAGTTCAGCCAGGGACATCCCCCCTCAGAGGGCAACGGCCATTCACCAAGTCCCTTGTCTCACCGGCAGAGCCAGAGCTACCAAGAGGAAGAACAAGAAGGGACAGAGGTCTCAGGAAGCAGTGCAGGGATCCCACTACGGGCTTTGAGATACACGCCTGCCCACGTGCACACTCACCCGCCCTCACTCACTACTCACTCACTCACTCACAGTCCCTTGTAGGCCACATTTTGTGTGTTGTAGGTGGGTGTGATCGGGACATGTGGAGGGACCATGAATCTGGCTGTATTCATGGGGTATGGCGTTCCAGTTGACCTGGAGAATCCTGAGCTTTAAGGCTGGCTGGCTGTAATGATGTTATTGGAGAGGTGTGGATTATGCTGGGTATTTATTTGGAAGGTTTCTCCCCTCCATCAGCACCGAGGATCATTGGGCACTCTCAGAGCCTGAAAGGGTCAGAGGAAGTGGCCAATGAGGCATGAAGGTGGAAACAAGGCAGAGCACCGGGAGTCCCTGTGAAAATGCCTGGGACTCACGGTCCCATCATCCCATTCCCTACTCCCTGTGTATTGGTAAAGTACATGTGCCCAAACATGTGCGTGTGGGGACTCTCGGTGATATCCAAACATGCACCGGCAGGGGAAGGAGTTTGAAACAATCTCAGGGCTTCCACACGGAGGAGTGGCAAATGACCAGGAAACTGGAAGAACTCTAGCTCTACGTGGGAGCAGACAGCCTTTTCAGGAATGTCTTGTGTCGGAAGGAGAGGAGCAGAAGGAAACACGAATTCATAACTGTGCAAAGTGTTTCCTTGTATACATAATATATTTTGTAAAGTCTCCACATGTTCATGTGAACATTGGCTATTTGCCTGGAAATGGCAAGGAGCAAATAAATGCTCATGTCTCTGGACACGGGTGGGTGGAGCCTTCCTGGCCCATGTTCGTTAGATGAGGTTCCCTTAACAATCCCCCTCCCATGAGGCTGCAGAGCAAACGGGCGAAAGGAACCTTCTTCCACCGCTTCTTGCTGAGCCGCCAAGCAGCTCTACCTTGTTCCGCAGAGTTGACCACCATCCCCCCATCGGACAATCTCCTCCACAAGGGAGGAGGCTCAGGGATTTCTGCTCAGTTGCATTGCAATCTTGGTCCTCGGTTGTACACCTCAGAAAAACAGTCTCAAGTGGACACCGAGGCAACAATGTGGTATTTCAGGTCAGGGTATGGATGGATGCTCTCAGTCACACCTGTATTTCTTAGGAGCGAGACTCACTAAATACACTGTTGAATGGGAATTAGTGCATGATCCTTCAATTCCCCCTAGGGGAGGGGGGCCATATAGGAGATCTCTGGTCGTTTGCCAATGGCACTGACAGGTTAATAGCTGTTGTTGGCTGTCGTCGTCGTCGTCGTCGTCGTCGTTGTTGTCGTAGTTGTTGTTTCAGTCTGCATTAAACATACACTCAACACGCAGTGGGAACTAATGTCAGTATGTGATTTTTGTTAACAGCAAATTCATATTTGAATTCTGGATTGATTCAATATCAGAGCGATAGAGGAAAAATCTTTTTCCTATCTACTTTTAAAATTTATTGGTCTGTTGTTTTCATGTTTTAAACATGAAGTAAAATGTTTAAATAAACAGAGAGGGACACACACACAAAACAGAGACAGAGTGTGAGCATGGGAGGGGGAGAGAGAGAGAGACACAGTACCCCAAAGCAGCTCCAGGCTCTGAGCTGTCAGCACAGAGACCAACGTGGGGCTCAAACCCACGAACCATGAGATCATGACCTGAGCTGAAGTTGGACACTCTACCTGACTGAGCCACCCAGTCCCACCTCCATTTTCCAAATTTAAAATCAAATTCAGTTCAACAGGGAGTGTAGTCTTGGTTTCAGGGTGGAACTTAGGCTTCGTCCAACTTACATGAAACACACCCACTGCTAAACCCCACAGGGGCCCTCCAATAACGCCCGTTTTCAATGTAGCCCACCCACTCCTACTCTACCAACCCTCCCTTCTTCTCTACATGAAGGGTTCTCCTGGGGCACGTGGGTGTCTCAGCGGTTTCAGACTTTGATTCAGTCAGCTCATGATCTCAGGGTTGAGACTTTCAAGCCTGTGTCCGGAGCTTGTTGACAGCTCAGATAGCCTGGAGCTGCTCTGGTTTCTGTGTGCATGCCTCTCTCTGCCACTCCCCTGGTCATGCGCGCGCTCGCTCTCTCTCTCTCTCTCTCTCTGCCACTCCCCTGCTCTCTCTCTCTCGCTAAGATAAAGAGAAAACAAAATTTTTTGAAGAGTCTCCTATGGCTTGCCTCCCGACTGTGATTTTATTTCTGTTCTTTTTTTCTTCCTTCCCCTATGTTCTTCTGTTTTGTTTTTATTCACACATGAGTGATGACATGGCACTTTTGCAGTGGAAAGGTTCAACAGGGTAGCTGGATGTTAGAGCTCAAAAGACATGCACAGAGACATCTATCTTTCCTGTGGATTTTGATTTAAACAGTGGCGCGATTCGTGGGTACAAAATGCAAACTGTGTATGTGCAAATGAGCCACCAAGGGAAAAGCCACAGAAAATAAACCACGCCAGGTCATCCTGTAGAAATTTGGGATCCAACTTTCTCTTCCTGGATTAAACCCTGTATATCACACGCTCACAACACACACGGCAACACCCGGACAATATTGGTTCTGGTCTTCTCAAGACGGCCTCCTTAAGCATCCAGTCAGATCCCAGAGACTATGGACAGCTTTCCTGGTGGACTTGTGTCACGTTTCCACCCACACATGAGAAGTCCACACCCCTGGCTCTGCAATCGTCGGGGAGGTCACAAGGGGAGTCTTGCCACACTGCTCTCTGTCCAGCAGGGGCGCCGCTGGGCCAGCAGGCATGCTAGACTTCCAGAGGACCTGGCATGTGCACTTGGCTCAGCTGGCAGGTCGGAGTCCTCGTGCCTCGCACTGCAGCAACTGAGTTTCTGTGGGCATAAAGGACGACCATGAACTGTTACAGAAGGTCTGGTGGGTTCTAGGATTCCCTCCTTGTGGATACTTTGGCCGGGCTGGACCCTGGACCTGAGCGAAAATTGACCACCTTGAGCTGCTCGGGCCACTGGTGACGATCTATTTTCCAGACATCCACAGGAAATTTTCTTTCAAAAATATAAATCCAGTTAGAAGTCAAAGGACATTCATTTTTAAACACTGTTGACAATTAGGCAAAGAAGATTGCATAGGGGAAAACCAGGTTGGCAGGTGCCCTCACGTGCGGGCGATGTGGGAGCAATCACGGCAAATAGGAAACAGCGTTATTGGGTCATCGCTCAAATCCAGCAGCCTAAATCTGGATTTGTCAAGGGAGAGCTTAATTCAGAGATGGCACCTGCAGGAGTCGTAAGGGTATTCATGAGGATACAGAAAAGGCAGTGTGGGGGGAAGGGGCCAAGATGGCAGAACAGCATGAAGTTTTTTTTGCGTCTCTCATCCATGAAATACAGCCAGATCAACACTAAACCATCCTGCACACCTAGAAAACTGATCTGAGGATCACGCAACAGGTTGCCAACCTGAACCCCCAGAACTCGTGGGGGACGACGGCGCTAGAGTGGTGAACTGGGGAAGGAGAAGCCACAGAGGTCAGGGAGATGCTTTTGCAGCAGAGAGGACGGAGACAGGGGCAGAATATGGGAAAATCACCCCCCTGCCAAAAGCAGCTGGAGAGAAAGTGGAAAATTGGAAACAGCCTCAGGGACTGAATTAAAAAGGGAGAAAGGAGAGGGTTTAAATTCCATTAAGACTATAAAAACGGGGGAGCACAGAGAGCGAAACCTCCGCATGTGATACCTGGCGGTGCTTGGTCGGATGGGCTGAATCCCCGAGAGCAGAGTGAAGGACTGGGGGTGTGGAGGAGGGTGTCTGGAACCACACAGGGAGAGGCGGTTCCCCTGCTGGAAGGACACCTGGTAGAGGCTGTGTGGGTCCCCCAAAGGCAAGGCCCCAGTGGACCCAGGAGAACAACCACATTCGCTGGTGCTGGAACAAGGTTGTTAAGGGTGAAGCCTGGTGCCAGATGTGTGTGATTTTCCATAATCCCTGAAACGCTGCTGCTACACTATCGCCGTGAACGTTTTCGGGCGAGGCGGCACCAAGATCCGCCGTCTCTGGGCATCGGCAGCGGCACGGTGTTGCCAATGTTCTGGGTGCGGCCGGCACCCGGCCACGCTCGTGAGACCCTGACGCAGAGGATTGAGCAGGTCCTCAGCCGCGGGCCCTAGAAGTGAAGGGGTCGGGGAACACAGGCCGCCTGCGGAGGTAAAATCCCAGGAGGGATGGTGTCTCTGGCAAACCTGACGACCGGGCCACGGACACAGTGTCTAAGCGGCGTGTGGAAAGAAGCCGCGACAAAGGACGGGGGAAGGTGTGCTGATCGCAGACAGACGCGTTCAGATACTACAGACTGGGCACTGAGTGACGCCAAGGGCTCCGCGCCCGCGCATGCGCTTATGACACCTACCAGAAGCGCCCAGCAGTCCGCGTTGTGTAGCTGCGCCATCTAGTGGAGAACAGAGCGTGACCTCTAGGGCATCAAACACAAATGTAACTTCAATCGTATTTCGGTCTGTTCGCGGTTCCATCTCTTTTCTTTTCTCTTTCATTCTTTTCTTTTACATGAAGACAGAAAGAGAAAACATATGTTGTTTATTTTCCACTGTTTAAAAAATTTCCTTGTGTGTTTATCGACTATATTCGTTTAATTTTTTGTAATGTGTCAATTTCTAGTTGAATTCCATCAATTCATTTTATCTATTTTCATTGTGTTCTTTTTTCCACAAATGTTCAAACGGTGTTCTTGCTTTCATGTTTCTTTCCCTTTTTCCTCTAATCTTTCAAGCCCATTTCAAACAACCCAAGACCAAACTCAACCTAGGATCTAGCATCACTTGTGTGGATTTGTGTGTGTGTGTTGTTTCTTATTTTTAAATTTTGAATTCTTTTGTCCTCATTCATACCTTTCCTTCCTCCAAAAGGTCGAAGCAAAGGAATTCACCCCAACAGAATAGAAGCAGCGAAAGAAAGGAAGCCAGGCCCTAAACCAACCAGATACGAGCAAGACGTTGAACAGAATTTAGAATCAATACGATCATAAGAATACCAAGGCTGGGTCGAAAAGTAGATGAGATGCCTTTCTGTGGGGATTAAGAAGTAAAAGCTAGCCAGGATGCAATAAACATGCTAAAAGCGAGCTGCGATCTGGAACAGTGCACACAGCGGCAAGATGATAAGGCTGAGCAGGGAACCAGCGATTAGAGGGGAAAAGCAATGGTGAATAACGAAGCAGAAGGAAAGGGGAGACTAAAGCAAACGAGCAGGGTTTCAGGCATTCGGGACAACTCAGCGAATCATTGAAAAGGAATCACATCAACAAGCATAGGGTCCCAGAAGACGAGAGAGAGGAGATACAAGGGGGCAGAGGGGTTATTGAGCACATCAGCCAGAAAACTTTCTACCTGGGAAAGACACACAAAATCCAGGAAGCACAGAAGGACCTCCAATTAGATTCAACAACGTCCTAACATAAACAAGGCAGAGCCTAGTCGAGTTCACAAAATACTCGGGCGAGAAAGAATCATGGAAGGCAGCAAGGGAAACAAAAGTCTTACCCTACAAGGGGACGACTGACCACATTTGCAGCAGACTATCCACAGATAAACCTGGCAGCCCAGAAACGAAGTGGCAGATATATTCATCGCAATGATCTAAAAGGACGCGGCCAAAACTATTTGTCCAGCAAAGCTGTCATTCCAAATAGAAAGTAGAGATGGAAAGTTTCCACAGCAAAAAGTAAAGGGGTTCCTGACACTCAACCAGCCCTCAAGACATTTGAAGGACAGACTCTCCCAGGGACAAGACATAAAAGAAAAAACAGACCACAGGCTGAAAAAACACTGGCAGCATCGGGGTCGGCCCGAACCCCCCACTTGCATTGCACGTCACCCCCCTGACCCCCCCCCCCGCAGCTAGCTGTTAGGTTAGAAGAAAAAGACAGAGAGTGCGACTCTTAATAAACTCCTATGGTACTCACCTCTCAACCACATAACACCAATAAAACCAGAAAGATAACTTACATATACCCGTGAGACATGTACTCACTCTAAAACGTAAATGGATCAATGCTCAATCAAAACACATAGGGTGACCTCTAGAATGGGTGAGAAAAGCTTGAGGCTGCACACTGCCCCATATCACTCGCTGCTCGTTCTACGGGCACCCCACATCTTCCAGATCTTAAAGACGGCCTCTCTGATTGAATGCTAGGGGATGGAAACACACATCTTCTCATGCACATGGTTGACAAAGAAAAGCAGACTAGCCATACTCATATCAGACAATCTAGACTTTAAAATAAAGACTCTAACGAGACACGTAGAAGGGCGTTATATCATAATTATTGGGTCTGTCCACCAAGAAGACCTCACGATTGTGAACACTTATGCACCAAATGTGGTGCGCCCAATTACATACATAAATTCATCACACACATAAAGACACTCATTGAGAATGATACCATACTAGCAGGGAACCTCAACACCTCACTTACAGCAACGGACAGCTCACCTAAACCTACACTCAACAAGGAAGCAATGGTTTTGAATGACACACTGGACCAAATGGACTTGACAGATATAGTCAGAACATTTCATCCTAAAGCAGGCAAATAGACATTCTTTTCCAGTGCACACGGAACTTTCTCCACAATAGATCACATACTGGGACACAAATCAGCCCTCAACAAGGACAAAAAGATCGAGATCATATCGTGCATATTCTCATACCACAATGCTATGAAACTCGAAATCACGACAAGAAACAATGTGGACATGGAACAAATACTTGGAGACTAAAGAACACCCTACTTAAGAGTGAATGGGCTGACTAAGAAGTTAAAGCGGAAATTAAACAGTCCATGGAAGCCAAAGAAAATGGTAACACCACAGGCCAAAACCTCTGGGACGCAGCAAAGGGGGTCATTCGAGGGAAGTCTATAGCAATCCAGGCCTTCCGAAAGAAAGAAGAAATGGCTCAGAGACACAATCTAACCGTTCACCTTAAAGAGTTGGAAAAAGAACAGCCAAGAAAACCCCAAACCAGCAGAGACAGGATATAATGCAGATTAGAGCGGAAATCAATGCTATCGAAACCAAAAACACAAAACACAAAAACAAAAACAAGTACAAAAAGAAAACAAACAGCAACAACACTAGAACGGATCAATGAAACCAGAGCTGATTCGTTGAAAGAATTCACAAAATTGATCAATCCCTAGCCAGTTTGCTCAAAAAGAAAAAGAAAGGACCCAAATAAAGGAAATCAAGAACGAAAGAGGAAAGATCACAACCAACACAGCAGAAATACAAACAATACTACGAGAATGTTGTGAGCAATTATACACCAATAAAATGGGCAACCTGGGAGAAATGGACAAATCCCAAGAAACGTATAAACTACCAAAACTGAAGCAGGAAGAAAGAAAATTTGAACAGACCAAAACAAGTAAAGAAAATGAATTAGTAATAAAAAATCTCCCCCTCCCCCCACCCCCACGAAAAGAAGAATACAGAGTCCAGGGCCAGATGGCTTTCCAGGGGAATTCTCCCAAACATTTAGAGAAGAGTTCACATCTATACCCTTGAAGCTGCTCCAAAAGAGAGAAACGGAAGGAAAACTTCCAAGCTCTTTCTACGGAGCCAGCGTTTCCTTGATTCCAAATCGAGACAGAGACCCCACAACAAAGGAGAACGATGGACCCATTTCCCTGATGAACATGGATGCAAAACTCCTCAACAAGTTATTAGCCGATCGGATCCAACAATATATCCAAAACATGATTCGCCACGACCAGGTGGGATCTATACCTGGGATGCAGATCTGGTTCAATATGCACAAAACAATCAATGTGATTCATCACATCTGAGAAAAGAAAGGACAAGAACCACACGATCCTCTCAATCGATGCGGAGAAAGCATGGGACAAAATACAACATCCTATCTTTATACAAACCCTCAAGAACGTAGGGCTAGAAGGATCATAGAAGTCATATACGAAAGACCCAACTCGAGTATCATCCCCCATGGGGAAAACCTGAGAGCTTTCTCCCTAAGGACAGGGACCAGACAGGGAGGTCCACTCTTGCCACTGTTATTCACCATCGCATTGGAAGCCTTAGCCTCAGCCATCAGAAAACACAAAGGACTCAAAGACCTCCAAATTGGCCGGGAGAGGTCAAACGTTCCCTCTTGGCGGATGACATGATACTCTATATGGAAAACCCAAAAGATTCCACCAAAAACTGCTAGAACTGATCCATGACTTCAGCAAAGTTGCAGGATGTGAAATCAGTGCACAGAAACGGGCTGCATTCCGATACACCAATGATGAAGCAACAGGAAGAAAAATCAAGCATCGGTCCCATTGACAATTGCACCCAAAATCATAAATACCTACGAATGAATGTAACCAAAGAGATGAAAAATCTATACACTGAAAACTACATGAAATTTTAGAAGGCAGAAAACACAATGGAAAAAATATTCCACGCTCCTGGTTGGGAGGACGAAATACGGGTAAAATGTCAGTACCACCCAAAGCAATCTACATACTCAAAGCAACACCTATCCAAAGAACACCAGCACTCCTCACAGAGCTGGAACAGACAATACTAGAATTTGTATGGACCCAGAAAAGACCCTGAAGAGCCAAAGCACTGTTGAAAAAGAAAAGAAAGCTGGATGCATCACAATCGCAGACCTCAAGCTGTAATTACACAGCTGTAATCATCAAGACAGTATGGTTCTGGCACAAAAACGGACACTCAGCTCAAGAGAACAGAAACGGACCCACAAATGGATGGCCAACTATTCCTTGACAAAGCAGGAAAGAATATCCAATGGAATAAAGACAGTCTCTTCAACAAGTGGTGCTGGGAAAACTGGACAGCGACATGCGGAAAAAGCAACCCGCACCACTTTCTTACACCGTACACATAAAGAAACTCAAAAGGGAGGAACGTCTGAAGTGTAAGACAGGAAGCCATCAAAACCCTCGAGGAGAAAGCAGGGAAAAGCCTCTGTGATCTGCGCCACAGCAACTTCTTACTCAACCCGTCTCCGGAGGCAAGGGAAACAAAAGGAAACACGACCTATTGAGAACTCATCAAAAGAAGACTCTTCTGCACCGGGAAGGAAACAGATCAGCTACACTAACAAATCAGCTAAGTCCTCAATGGTAGAAGATATTTGCGAACGACACATCGGAGAAAGGCTCAGTATACAAACCGATAAAGAACTGATCACACTCAACAGCCAAAAACCAACGAATCCAGTGAAGAAATGGGCAAAAGTCATGAATAGACACTTCTCCAAGAAGACATCCACATGGTCAACTGACACATGAAAAAATGCTCAACCTCACTCATCATCAGGGAAATCGTATCAAGATCACAATGAGCTACCACTTCACACGTGTCATAACGGCTAACATTAACAACTCAGGCAACAACCGATGTTGGCGAGGGTGCGGAGCAACAGGATCTCTTTTGCACTGCTGGTGGGAAGGCAAACTGGCGCCGCCACTCTGGAAAACAATATGGAGGTTCCTCAAAAAATTGAAAGCACAGCGACCCTATGAGCCAGCAATGCATGACTAAGTATTTACCCAAGGGATATGGGTGTGCTGGTTCGAAGGGGCACCTGCACCCAAATGCCCCCAAAAGCTTCTAGCAGCACTACCAACAATAGCCAAAGCGTGGAAAGAGCCCGAATGTCCATAGATGCATGTAATGGAAAAAGGAGAGGTGGCTTATATATACAATGGAATATTATTTGGCAAATGTCCATAGATGCATGGGAAGGAAAAAGAAGAGGTGGCACATATATATACAATGGAACATTACGCGGCGATCGAAAGGAAAGACAGGGTACCATTCGCAACTATGTGGCTAGAAGTAGAGGGTATTCTCCTCAGCGAAATTAGTCAGAGAAAGACAACTAGCATATGACTTCACTCATATGAAGGCTCTAAGTGCAAAACAGATGAGCATAAGGGAAGCCAAGCAAAAATAATATAAAAACTGGTAGTGAAATAACATAAGAAACTCTTAAATATGGAGAACAATTAGAGGGTTTTGGGAGTGGTTGTGGGAGGGAGAGATGGGATAAATGAAATCATTGTTGCTAGCCAACCTGGATGTAAATTTAAAAAAAATAAATGAAATTTAAAAAAGAAAAGAAAAGGCAGTATGAATGTATTTTTACTTGTTCATGTGAGAGCACAGGCATCCTTAAAAGTACACCTGAAAATGGTGAAAACTTCATCTTTCATTAGTTTAAATTGAAATCATGTATTTCCTACACAGTAGATCCTGGACATGGCTCCAATCTATAGGTAAAACATATATTCAGAAGGAGAAAGCAAAAAATGGCTAAAAGAATAAGCTATATTCTATATTCAAAATGAGGATAATCTGTCAAAGAGTCCAGGCTAAAAAGATAATGAGAAACATGAACTTAAAATATATGTAGAATATACTTAGAATATTAAACAATTATGGTTGTCTTCCACATGCATCTCAAAGGCATTTGAATTTATACATCACGCACAAAGTATGGAAAATAACAGATACAAATTCAATAATAGAAATACACTCAATAGATAGATAATAGAGACCCAATGAAGACAGGAAGATACATGATAGACACACAGATAGATGACACATAGACATGAGGAAACAGGTGGTAGAATGGTCTTTTTGAGACAATTCCCCATCCTGACTACTCACTTGGCAGATTCTGGGCCATTCTGAGATATGGAGACCAAGACAAGCTGGGATGTCATTCAAGTACGGAGGCGGGCTGACTCAAGCCCCAGGAAGCACCCACATGTCAGTACCAAAGCATTCAGACAGAGCAAAAGTCTAGTCCTCAGAGGTGGGTCAGCTTCGTGCTCCAGGAAGGCCTGGGATAGACTGGCTGAGGTCACTACACGGAGGAGAGCAAACTGTGACCTCATTCTAATAATGCCAAAGATAGTACTGTCTAAAACTCCATTGAAAACCCAACAATTTTATAGGAAAAGGTGAAAACCCAATGGAATATATAATCATTGAAAAAACAGGTCCAAGCTTGGTGCATGCCAATGGATATTTTAAGAAAAGTGAAAGGTGTGCTTCTCCTCTGGCTCCTACTAACCACCCCCCCCCCCCAAGAATCTGGTCTATTCTCCTTGGGGAGTGGTCCTGAGAGTGGCTGGTGCCAGGCTGGTACGGTGAAGGGATGGGCTGGTTGTGAGGTGAGACCAACTGGGAGTTGAGAGGATGAGAATTGGGAAGGGTGTGGTGATGGGTGGGGCAGGGGTAAGAATGCTGCCAGTAAGGGTGGGGCAGTGGTCCCATGCCATTGAGTGAGGCCAGGTTGAGGCCGGGGGAAGCTGTGGGCAGGGCTGGATGGCACCAGGCTGGGAGAGGGCCATGCCTTGAGGGCAGTGGGCAGAGGCCACAGGAGCAGCCTCCTGGAGAAGATAGGAAAGGCCAAATGAAAAGTGCACATGACGTCCAATACACGCCAATCTTCAAGGAGGGAAACCATCCAGACTGCCGATGGCATTGCACTTGGAGGCCCTCCCCCTAGTCCAATGAGAATTCTTGATGCCTCTCAATGCATCTGTTTGTGATGGATGATATCAGATAACCTATTAATATCATCTAACACAGTTTCCGTGTACGTCATAAAGTCAAAATATTTGGCATAGTAGTTGACCCTCCATGATGCCTTACCGAAGATATTAGACATTTCATATGTAGAACCCCCAGAGAAGACTTACAACATTGATAATATTATCCACAGTTAAATGCGTTGCAAAAGGGGTGTGAGGTTAACAATGTAAAAGAGCAGCCACATGACCTGAATAAAATGAATATTAGAAAACGAGCCCGATTATTACGGTTTTGTCAGAAGGAATAAGACAGTAATGGGGCAGTGGGCAAGGCCTGAGTCAGGGGCCGGGGAAAGGGAACAACAGCCTCTGACTTGAGTCACACAGAGTCTGCGTGGATGGAGTTTTGGGTGGGGCTCACCCTGTGACTCCTGTACTTCTCTCCTGGTTTAAGTGACATTGGATGGCCAACAGCTAGTTGCTCTGCCTTCTGGCTGCACAGATCTGCAGAGAGAGAGAGGGGAGCATTCCCCAAAGAATGTTCTTTAGGGCGAAGGAGAAGGCGTGTGCTCTTCCTAAGGGAGGATTCCTCTCTACACACCTATGGGATTTCCCTGGGTCCTCCTCAGAGTTTGCCCTGAGGGAGAGAAGAAAGATAGCCTGTTCCTAAGGTGATATTTTGACCAGCACCTGCCCAGCCTGTCAAATATTGCTGTGTCACAAAATCCTATGTAGGGCAGTAAATCACAAGCCAGGCCTCCAAAAGGCAGCCAATATGTGCATCTCTTGTCATAGGGTTCTGGCATATGCATACATGAAGCCTCACCAACGGATCCCATTATGGGCCAAAGACAGACTGAGCCTGCCCAGTGCATATTGGAGGTACACAGGATCATATGGAAATATTTTTATAGTTTATTTATTTTATCTTCAGGGAGACCGGGGGGGGGGAGTGGGGGAGGGGCAGAGCGGGAAGGAGAGAGAGAGAATCCCAAGCAGGCTCTGCCCTGACAGTGCAGAGCCAGACACCGGGCTTGAATTCATGAGCTCTGAGATCATGACCTGAAATCAGGAGTCGGACGCTTAACTGGCTGAGCTACCCAGGTGCCCAATCACACAAAAATGATTCTAATAAGCATGTATTTACACACTACAGCTGGGTTTGCCTGAGGTTCTGAAAGTCGAAGCAGACCTAGGTCCTATCAAGCTCCTCTTTCCTGACAGTTAATTAAGCTTTGACAAAGTAAATAATTAAAAGTAATCTTCACAGCTGAGAAAGAAACTAATGCACCTTATGTCCTATTTGGAAAATTTTTATTAAATGTGAAAAAAACATAGCTTCATGATAACATTTAATACCGAAAATGAAGAAAGCGGGTAATATATTCCCCAGTACAATTGGCACAAAACTACCATCACAGAGTCTACCGAATTAATCTCTGCTTCGAATTTGCAAAGGAAACAGTTGGATCCTTTATTCAGAATCCCCAAATTGCACATTTGCAAACCAAACGCATGTAATTTCACAGGTTATATTTACATTGAGGCTTACAACTTATTATTTAATTTCACTAAGTTTCTTAAATATGTATTTACATAAAATAAACTTTACATCCACGTTGATAAATATCATGTGAAAAATAACATATATTACCTCCACTGGCCTGGGAGTCCTGCACACCATGGATACCCTGTGTTGCCTCTTCCATTTTGGGGCATTCAAGGGTCTGTAAAATTCTTGCTTGGTGTGACCTGCTGCCATCTGCCCCACCTCCTTGGAGGGTCAGGTCAGCCTTCCGCGGATAGGGATTTCTGGATTTCCTGAGTCAAAAGAGAAAGGAGAGTCATATTCACATAGATATTT
This sequence comes from Acinonyx jubatus, assembly GCF_027475565.1. Classification (NCBI taxonomy): domain Eukaryota; kingdom Metazoa; phylum Chordata; class Mammalia; order Carnivora; family Felidae; genus Acinonyx; species Acinonyx jubatus. The sequence goes on along the minus strand of NC_069382.1, from coordinate 6,544,134 downwards.
GACTCTTTCATGTACCCCTTCTCCCAACAGGCATGAGGGGGCGTCATGACCTCCAGGTCAAATACAGTCTTCAGCCTGCATGACCTCTCCTTCCTGCATGTTCTACACAGTCTACTGAGGACCCACCCCCAGCAGGGAAACCTTAGGGAAGGCAGGGGAGATGGTCTTGAGTGACTCCATGGAGAGACTTTCATGAAGTCTTTCAAATGTACTCTGGTATGAAAACCACAGGAAATACTGCCCTGACTTACACGAGAAATACTGCCCCAACATACACAAGTATGCTTGACTCTCAAAAAACGGAACTGCCCATTTGACATAAAAGGAAGCCATTTTCAAATACAAAATCAATTCCAAAAACCCAGTATCCCTTCTGCTAGATTGGAATCTTCCAAGGTGAGGGTCTGAACTCTTATTTATCGTTTCTTTCTAGGTCCCCACTCTGAATTTCCTTGTAAACCATGGGAAATGAATATCGAAACTCCGGTGAACTCGGAGTGAATTCTTTAGGCTTTCGGACCCAGTGGTGAAATGGAGCAGGATGCTGTCGCTGCTCCCGCATACCCCACACCAATCAGACTCTGGGGTCCAGTTCCCTTCGAATCAGAACCTCATGTCCTCAGGAATATTGAGATACATGACTTTCCTCAGTCTCTTTCCCCAGAATAGTCATCAACACTAAAGACTATTAACCTGGTGAGTAGAGGCACATCACAACTTCCATTTCGTCCCTGTCCAATTTCTCTTCTAGCTCAGGTGAGGCCCAAATCATCCCAACCCACCTGAAATGCAAATGTGCTCCCCCTGTGTGTCAGAGACGTTCAGAACAATGTGTGGCAGGCAGACTCCAGTGGAGGAGAATCAGCGTCCGAATGCACGAGGAATGGTCGGTGAGAGAAGCTTCCTTCCTTCCCTGACCTTTATATCGGCCCAAGGTCACGTGACCTCTCGATCACTTTAATCCAATTAATTCAATCAGCTGTGTTGTTGTCCCTCCAAGAAACTAGGAATTAACCCTGTGGTTTAGCATTTCCATGCATTAAGAAAAAAAATTTTAATGTTTATTCATTTTTGAGAGACAGAGAGACACAGAGCAGGAGCAGGGGAAAGGCAGACAAAGAGGGAGATACAGAATTTGATATAGGCTCCAGGCTCCCAGCTGTCAGCACTGAGCCTGACACAGGGCTCAAAACCACAGTCTGTGAGATCATGGCTTGAACCGAAGCCCAACACTTAACCAACTGAAAACCCCAGGTGCCCTTCATGCATTTGTAAATAGTATGTATATGGAGATAGACTTTTCAGAATCATCTTTATTCTAGGAAAAAGAGACATGTGTGTGTATGCCTGTTTCATTCATAACCTCGCTTTTCTTATTTGCCTACCCAGAAGCTTTTGGGGCCCCTGGCATCATGTATGTTCCTGTGGTTGGGGGCCCCTTCAGCCCCTTCAGTCCTCTGTGTTCAAGCTTCTCACTTTCCTAATGGGAACAGTGTGTCCATGACCTATTTCCAATGTCCCTTCACTCCACACCCTGCCCTGCCCTCCCCATTCCCCTTTCTGTCTCTAGGATGGTAACTATGCTTGCTAGGACATTCGGAGGAATGGGATCCTATGCTCCATGTCCCCTTGGGACTAGATGCCTTGGCACTTGGTCTTGTGACCCAAATCGCTGTTCCTGACAAGTCCCTGTGTTGATGCAGGGGGCTCCCTGTCTCCGACTCTCCTCGTTTGGGGCTCTTTCTTCTTGCCCACCAACTTGGACATTCTATTTAGCTTTTTCTCCCATTGGGGAATATTGGTGTGATTGCCACCATTTCTCATGTCCTGGCTGGCATTAGCCATGGACACTGTGTCAGGGGGATGTCTTTCAGATCCTGAAGGGCCAGAGCCAAGGAACAAGGTGGAATCCTATCGGCGGGGCATTTCTGAGTGTCATCCAAGCGATCACCTTTCTCCCACAGCAGTGCAAAAGCTAGCGGCCCCACTGGCCAAGATGGAGGGCCTCCATCGGCAGTGCTGTTGGCACTCTGGATGGTTTCTCTCCTTGAAGATTGGCGTTATTGGATGTGGTATGCACTTTGGAATTGGCCTTTCCAATCTTCTCCAGGAGGCTGCTCCTGTGGCCTCTGTCCACTGCCCTCGAGGCATGGCCCTCTCCCAACCTGGTGCCCTCCAGCCCCACCCACCGCTTCCTTCAGCCTCTGCCTGGCCTCACTCCATGGCACCATACCACGGCCCCACCCTTACATGCAGCATCCTTACCCCTGCCACAGCCATCCCCACAGCCCTTCCCAATGCTCTCAACCCTCAGCTGGCCTCACCTCACATCTAGGCCCTCACTCCACCTTGCCAGCCTGGCACGGGCCACTGTCAGGACCACTCCCCAAGGAGAATTCACCAGATAGTGGGCGGGGGAGAAGGCGAGCGAGACCAGGGCACAAGCACACCTTTCCCTGTTCTTCAAATATCCGTTGGTAGGCACCAAGTTTGGACCTGTTTCTGCAAGGAATCATCTCTCCCTTTGGTTGTCATCTCTTTCTAGAAAATCAATTGCATTCTCACTGGACGGTGTTAGATGATAGTAACTCACACATGACTGGTCTGAAAAAAATCAAGTCCCCCTATTTAATGTAGTGACATGAGCCAATCCATTCCAGACCTTGCTGGAGCACAAAGCTCACCCCTGTTCCAGGATGAGACACCTACTCCTGTCTGAGTGCCTGACCCTGACATGTCCGTTCTTCCCGGGTCTGGAGCCTACCATCTTCAGACTCCAATGACACCCGCTTGCTTCTCTCACTGGTTCTGTATCCTCAGCCCCTGCCAGGACCTAGCAAGTGGACAAGGAGGGCTATGCTATTGTTTCAAAAGCAATTCTCCTCTCTTCTGTGAGGGATAAGCTGATGGGTACAGTGCTCTTATATCAGGTGTCATGCTAGGAGGCTCACCCAGGAGGTGTGATTCCAGGACAGATGCCCTCTTGGTGGTATACATGGGCATCAGCCTGTGTGGATGCTGTGGGAACACACAACACAGAGAGAATAGCCACTACTCTTTCCTCACCACCAAGGACGCATTCATGACAAACACAGCAAAGAGAGAAACAGAAACTCTAAGACCTTAGTCCATTCTTTAAAAATGTGAGAAAGAAAAGAATTCAATTTTCATTGGAAGTGGTCCTCCACCTCAGGGTGGTGATGAAAAACTACATGGCTATATCACCTTGATGCTTTGATTCCATCAGAACAACTACTAGAAAGGTTCCGCATCGTGTCTGCCTCCTGAATTGGACAAGCACTTCCATTCTGGCTTCTAAGGAAATTAGAGGCCTCCTGCTGGTGGAGGTTCATGGTGGGGGCTACTGAGTTTGGATAGCCAATGGGGCGGGGGGTGTCACCAGGGAAAGATGCCTGTGCATCCTGAGAGATCCAGGTGTTGGAAGAGTGTCCCAAAATAATATTCGCACACACATATACCCCACACATTGCTAGCACACATACAAACAATCCCTCAAAATCATGGACATAAAGGAAAGTCCGTGAAATGGATCCCCATGGAAATCACTTTGGTTTCATCTAGGTTACCTAATTTGTTAGCATACAAATATTCAAATCATTTTGTAATACTTTTTATATTGTCACTCTGACATAACCCCACTTCATTTCTCATTCTGCTAGTTGAGTCCTCTCTTTATGTGTAATGTACCTAAAATTTTGTCTTTTGTTTTGTTTTCAAATACTGACTTCTAAAATATTTTTTTAATTTTTTAACCTTTATTAATTTTGGGGAGGGTGTGGGGATGAGAGAGAGAGAGGGGGGAGGAGAGGGAGAGAACGAGTGGGGGAATGGCAGAGATGCAAGGGGACAGAGGATCCAAAGTCGACTCTGGGCTGACAGCCCAATGTGAGGCTTGAACTGAATCATGAGATCATGACTGGAGCCAAAGTCAGATGGTTAACTGACTGAGCCACCCCACCTCCCCTAACATATTTCCTATGTCACTTTTCTTTCTTTTCCTCTCCTCTAATCTTTATGATTTTTCTTCATTCTTCTATCCTTAGGTTTAGGTTGCTCATCTTTTCCTGGTTTATAAGGATGTGAAATTAGGTTATTAGGTTTAGATAAGATTTCATTTTATGTGTTTCCATATATGAACTTCCCTCTTAGTGCCGCTTTCACTGCATCACACAGGTTTTAGAATATTGTGTTTTTGTTTCAGTTGTCTCGAGATGTTTTCTAATTTCCCTTGTGATTTCCCCTTTGTCTCATTGGTTGTTAAGAAAATGCTGTTGGGGGGCGCCTGGGTGTTGCAGTTGGTTAAGTGACTCTTGATTTTGGCTCAGGTCATGATCTCACAATTTGTGAGTTTGAGCCCTGCGTCGGGCTCTACACTGAGTGTGGAGACTGCTTGGGATTCTCTCTCTCTCTCTCTCTCTCTCTCTCTCTCATGCTCTTCCCCTGCTCATGCTCACACTCTCTCAAAAATAAGTAAATAAACTAAAAAAAAAAAAGAATATGTTGTTGGAGGGCCTGGTTGGCTCAGTCGGTTTAATGTCTGACTTTGGCTCAGGTGATGATCTCATGGTTAGTGAGTTCAGGCCCCAAGTCAGGTTTTGTGCTAATGCGTGGAGCCTGATTCAGATTCTCTGTCTCTCTTTCTGTCACCGCCCCCTCAAAAATAAGTAAACATTAAAAATTAAAATATATGTATATTGTTTTATTTCCACATATTTGCAAATTTTCCAGTTTTCCTTCTGTCCTCGATTTCTATTTATTTTCCATTATGAGCAGAAACAGTACTTTGTATGATTTCAATCTCTTTAAATTTATTAAAAGTTTTTTGCAGCCAAACATATGGTCTGGTCCAGAGAATGTTCCCCATGTGCTTGATTTGTTATGCTGTTGGTGGTGGAGTGTATCATATATCTGTGAGGACTAACTGATATGCTGCTATTTAAGTCACTTTCTTTCTATACAGAACTTCTATCTGGTTCTTGTATCCATTACTGAAAATAAGTATTGATGTCTCCATTATTGTGGAAGTATTTCCTTTTTTCCCTTTGATTTTGTCAATGTTTGCTTCATATATTTGGGACTTCTAATATTTGTCACATATATATTTATAAGTATTATATCTCCTTATACTACAGATTCTTTAATCAATATATAGTATCCTTGGGTGCCTGTGTGGCTCAGTCAGTTGAGTGTCCAACTTTGGCTCAGGTCATGATCTCGTGGTCTGTGAGTTCAGGCCCTGCATCCGGCTCTGTGCTGACAGCTCAGAGCCTGGACCCTGCTTCAGATCCTGTGTCTCCCTCTCTCTCTGCCCCTCCCCTGCTCATGCTCTGTCTCTCTCTGTCAAAAATAAATAAACATTAATATATATATTCCGTGTTTATCTATTGTAACAGTTTTGGACTTGATGTCTGTTTTGTCTGATATTAAAATAAGTACCTTAGCTCTCTTTTGGTGACTACTTCCATGGCATATCTTTTCCCCCCTTTAACTTTTAACCTAGTTGTAGCTTTAGATTTAAGTTGAATCTCTTGTAGACATTATATAATTGCATCATGATTTTGTTTGTCCTTCTGTTTAAAATTTTTAATCCATTCTGCCATTCTACATCTTTAGTTGGGTAATTTCATTCATTTATATGTCCAGTAATTATTCATAAAGGAAGACTTACACCCTTGGGTTATTAAATATGAATATGAAGTATGAACTAGTATTTTACATCTCTTTGGGTTTTAACTGTAATTATGTACCGTAACACCAGCATGATAGTTTAATAACATAGTACAATTACATTACAGTACAATATATAAACTAACACAGTGGTATGACAGTACATAACCCACGAAGAAGGAAATATATATATATATATATATACACACATATACACACATACGTATGTATATACGTATGTATGTGTGTGTGTGTGTGTGTGTATATATATATATATATATATATATATTTGTGTGTGTTTGTATGCCATACATGAGTTTTTAAAAAAATTAACAGTGCTACACAAAACTTAATCGTTTTTAATCACATGAAAACGTGCCTTTTTTGTTCTTCTGTATCCTTTCCTTTATCTTTAGTTTTCCATCATTTGGGATAACTTTCATTTATCTGAAGAGCGCCTTTCTATGGAAAGTACTATATGTTCTCAGATGAAAATGTCTTTAATACTGTTTTTTTAAAGGGTTTTTCATTAACTTTAGAATTCTGACAGATAATTAACCTTTTTGAGCACCTTATTGATAATTCATTGACTTTTATTCACTTCTGTTGAGAAATTGGTGTAATTCTTACTTTGCTCTTTAAAGGAAGTAAGTTCTCCTTCCTTTGCCTTAATTTGTAACTATATGCATGTCTGGGAAAGGATGAGAAAATACATTTGAATGGAGTCGTTCGGGCTCCTGCAGAAGAGGAAAATCAATTTATATCTCTTTTGAGAAATCTAATGACAATAATATTTAGAAGTGGTCTGTACATAGAGAATAGAAACTATTCCTTGATTTGCCTTGGTGGATATTCTACTGTAAAATTTGCTACCAGATAGCAATCATTTATTTATTCTTATATTTCTGGATATTTATTTATTCTGTTTGCTTTACATGTTTATTTGTGATTTATACTCTTTCATTAATGTATTCAATTTCTGTGTATTTCTCTTTAATGTTCAATGCATGCTTAAAACTATTAATTTCCATAGTTCTTTGCATATCTCATTATTATAGTCTTGTTTATTAAACCTATCTAAGCACAACTATTTACATATTACCTATTTGGATATGGAGGTCCAGACTGAGTGTTTAAAAAAAAAACAAACCCTCGTGGCTTGACCTATGGGACCAGGGCTGTTAATGTGTACTGCTTATTGGTATTCTTCGTCTCTAGAACAGTTCTTATTTTCATTATAAACCTTTTCTTATACTATAAGGCATTTACATTATGTGTATTGGAGTCCCACCCTCACCCCCCAGCTCTTTTTTAGTACTTCTATGTAGGGGAAGGAAGAGAGAGCGAGAGCGAGAGCGAGAGAGAAGCAAACCACAGAGATTTTTAACTGGAGAAAACAAACTGAGGGTTGCTGGAGGAGAGGGAGATGGGGGGATGGGCTAATCAGGTGATGGGCATTAAAGAGGGCACTTGTTGGGATGCTCATCCTAGACACCGGGTGTCATCTGTAAGTGATAAATCCCTGAGTTCTACTCTTGAAACCAATATTACACCATATGTGAACTAACTATATTTAAATAACAATTTGAAACAAACAAAAAAAGCAATGAAGTACAGTTCATTCTGGGGATGGAGAGAGGAAGTAAGGAAATTGAAGACACTGCCCCTAAGGACATGGCTTTAAAAGTAGTATTTTAATGATGCTTTAAAAAAAAATAAAGGACACCAGGAAGAACGTGCTTTTACCAAATCAAGAGTTTCAATACATAAATTATAAAATGGAGTTAAATAGAAATTCTGGAGTTGAAAATTACAATAGCTGAAATGAAAAAAAAACATATCATAAAAGGGCTCCTAGCATTGGATTTGATCAGGAGAAAAACTAATCAGCAAACATGAAGGCAAATCATTTGAAATGATCAGTCATGGTTTATAGATGAGCCAAAGATGGTCTCTGCATATCAGGCGTATGTTGTTTATTTATTGACAGGGGACAGAGCCCTTTAGCTCAAAAGCTCTTGTTGCCAAATTCAAATTTTTACACACTGACTTGCTCTAAACATAGCCCAAATTTGTAGATTTTAAGCCGTTTTTAGTGTGGCTATATCTTCTGGGCATACCCCGTGAATCCCCATCTAACGTCTACTAGCAGGAAATAAGATAAACCATGACTATCAGTGTCTACAAGCTCCTGTCATTCATTCATAATTCTCTGGCTCAGAGACTCCTTATATTGTTGTTGAGAGACATCATCTCCACAGGTAAGCACCTTCTCCAACCCCTCTCCTCTGGGGAGTTTCTTTGCCATCCTAGCTTCCTGGGTAGTGGCCCCACACCGTAGCCACTGGAAGATATCATCCATGAGGGACCTCTCCACTTGGTCAGGCTGTCCGTGTGCCACTCAAACAAATCTTGTGTGAGTATGGCCCACTGTGATCATATAATTGTATGTGATCAGCCCTATACTGAAGTCCCTTAATCTCAGTATGACTCCCCAGCACACATCCATGTGGGCATGGATAAATCCCACTGGGACATGGGGGTGTGTGCATCCATCATAGGGGTCCCAACACTAGCACAGACCCCACCCCCCAGGTGGAACCAGGACCTATCCCTTCCCTCCTGGTGACACACAGACCAGGGGACAGGGATGGTGATTCCTGGATGAGGTACCAGATAGGTATCAAATAAGGTGGTTGCTCAGAATTCCAGTTCAATTCAACTACAACGTGTGGATGGAGCATGCTTTCCCTGAGGCAGATATCGGTTGCTCATCACCCTTGCACATGAGTTGACATGTTTCTACCCTACCTGGACCATAGAATCGCTGGTGGAGATTTTTTTTAATGATATATCAGTTTCAATCAGGAATGTGCTCATTTATTTGGTCTCAGGCCCATGTTTTTGGGATTGAGCTGGAATGGCAAGAGCACAGGCCAGCCCAGTGGAGCTCCTTGGAGTATTTCCCCTTGATGTTTAGGTTCAATATTGGTGTTGGTCAAAGGACAATATTTCTAAGCCTTGGAGACAAAGCAGGGATATCCCCTTTGTGAGAATGCTTAATTTTCTAGGGGAGAAGTACATTACATTCATTATTTAAAAAAAAAAAACAGCTTATGTGGCAGTTCATAGGTTGAGGGATTTTATCCTACTGGAGCCCTATTTTCTGGTCTGTGGGATGGGGTGGCGAACAGCTATGGCTTTATCTAAGGTGACTGGAGCATGCATGAATCAGGAATTACCTTAAGAAGATGTAGACTGTGGTCATGGCATTAACTCTTGTTTCTACTTAGCTCAATTGAGAAGCGTGGGGACAAAATCCGCAGAGCTTTCTGGGGGCTTGGAGGGCACAACTGCCATCTCTCTGGCACCAGGTTGCTTCCAGTAGCAGAGACACAGGGTGAAGGGTCACCAAATTTTGGACTAGATGTCCTTGACAGTGAGTGCCTCCATGACTTTGCCTGACCAGGGTCATGACACCAAGAAACCAGGAAAGTGGGGCTAAAGATCACAACTATGCCACCACCAGGGCTTGAAGGGAGACAGATGGTGTCGGAGGCAAGTTGGAAAGAGTGGAGCTGATCTGTTTGGAAGGAGCTGTTGGCGAAGGGGGAGGTGGGGGGAGTCTTGCTGATCCTCTCACCCACATACCAAGGAGTGCAGAACTGAATCTGTTTACAACCACACAGAGAAAACTAGAACACCAACATTTCACTTCTTTAGCAACAGGTTTTATTGTTTCAAGATTTGCAAGTGCTGATCTACAGTAAACATTTAACTTCTTACAAAATCCTACATTCGATCTTGCCAGACCATGTCACTCTCCTATACTCCATGCCACATTTTCCACAAACAGGTATTTTCTCAAAGTCTCAATGACTTGCCAAGTACTAAAGGACACTTTCATATGTAGCAATACCACCACTCACACGCACACACACACACACACACACACACACACATGCACACACTCTTTTTTCTGATACAAAATCTGGCTTAAGTTTTCTCTACTCTGATTTCAGGACTGCTATCTTCTCAGTGTGAGAACCTTACTGTTGACTAAGAAATAAGGGACACTGAAGACTCCCCTTCACTCTTGACACTGCGAGTGTTTCGTACAGTCAGAATCTTCACATGTGCCGCAAGAGTTGTTCTTTGAATAAAGGATTTCCCACGATTTTACATTGAATAACTTCTCAGGCCTGAATTATCTGTAAGAAGTGTTTGGTATTCTTCAGAGGCTTCATCCTCTTACATCCTTAGTGTTTATTCCTTCACGGACTTTTCTTACGCTCACCACACCAGGTATTTGGCTAAATATTCTTCGCAGTGATTACAGACCAAACGGTTCTCCCGTGTGGAGTTTGCTCATGATTGACAAGAATTCCCGGTAAGTGCTCTAGTATCTTTCAAGTTGAGCGCTTTGCTGGAAACATCTGTGTCAAGTATATTACAGCATAAGTTCTGCTGTGTTATCTAAGGTCAGACCAGTGACTAAAGGCTTTGCCATGTGGACGGCATACATATGAATTCACTTCCAAATGCAAATACATTTCTTGAGGGAGGAGTATGAGGACTGAAGCATCTCCCATATTGACTGCAGGCCATTTCTTCCATATGTGCAACCTGTGGTGAGTGTCACTGTGAAAGCTGTGACTGACACTTCTTCCACATTCATTGTATCTGTAAAACCGTGTCGTCTCAGGTCGGAATACTTACTGAGGGCACTCATGATTTTCTCCACGGGGATGGGTTCCCTCATGTCGTCTAAGGGAAGAATAATGTCTGAAGGCTTTCCCACATAGCTGACATGCATATGGTTGCTCTCCAGTGTGCGTTCTCTTGTGTCGTCGAAGGTTAGAATATTGACTGAAGGCATTCCCACACTGGTGACATTCATATGGCTTCTCCCCTGTGTGTGTTCTCTCGTGCCGTCTGAGTTCTGAACCTTGAATGAAGGCTTTCCCACACAGAAGACACACATGTGGTTTATCTCCAGTGTGGATTCTCTTGTGCTGGCTAAGGCCAGAGCTCTGACTAAACGTTTTCTTACATTCATGACATTGGAAACCTTTCTTTCCAGAATGAATTCTCTCGTGTTTTCTAAGGTAGGATCTGTGACTGAAAGCCTTCTTACATAGATGGCAGTCGTATGATTCCTTTCTTGTGTGAATATTCTCATGCTGTCTCAGGTACGAATTCTGACGAAAAGCTTTCCCACACACGTGGCATTCATATGGCCGCTCCCCTGTGTGTGTTTGGTTGTGGTTTCTAAGGTCAGAGCTTTGCACAAAGCCTTTCCCACAAAGATGGCATTTAAATGGTTTCTCTCCAGTGTGAATCATCTCATGTCTCCTAAGGCAAAAGCAATTACTAAAGGCTTTCCCACACACATGACATTTATATAGTTTGCCTTGTGTGTGAATTTGGTTATGTCGAGTAAGGGATGATTGTTCACTAAGTGATTTTCGACACTGTTTGCTGATGTAACGTTTCCTCCTGAGGTGAATTAACAAATGTTGAGTCAATGCAGATCTCTGAGTAAATGCATCACCCAAATCAGTGCATTCAATAGGATTCTCTGGAGCAAGAGATTTATGCTTTGGGTAGAAGACAGAAGTTGGTTAATGATTTGCCCACATACATGCATACATTTATTTTTCTACCTATAAATTCTAGAGTAGCAAGTAATAATAGCATCCTATTAAAATATTTTCAACATTAGTTGCATACACATGTTGCTACTCCCCTGTAGGCACCATTATTTTCTCTTTTTTAGTATCCCAACCTCAGAGTTATCAGATTAACTTTGAAGAGTATATACATTTCAAATATGAGGTAATAAGCAATGTTTATGCAATTGTCTCTTTCCCTCTTTTTTTTTTAGATCTCAGGTTATTATTCATTCATTTGAACTCATGTTAATTTCTTCACTGATTTAAAACTACCCAAAACTTTTTGCCAGGAAAGAGCTTAATCCTAACTTAATTACATTCAGGCAATTGTGCTCAATTATCAACTTATCTCATTACCTTTAGGCCTTTAGTTTGGATGTCTAGGGACTATCCCCATGAAACTTACCTTTGGCACAGTCAGGGCCATGCCCTTCTTGTGGATATGCTGTGTTAATATCATTTCTTGTTTTTTGCGGAGACTTTCCTTGTCTAGAATAATTGAAAAAATATAAATTCTTAGAATGGCATTAGTGGAATAAAAATGTAGAAAATCATCAAAGTCCAGGTAAGTATCTTTCAGAAATTGGCACTCAGCTGGGAAAGTGTGCCAAACGAATACTCTAGGTCATAGAAACATTTTAAAGTTCATTGTCAGTTAGAAAAAAATGAGGATTGGGAAAATTAGGAAGATGGCAGCATAGGAGGACACTGGGCTCACTGCGTCCTGCTGATCACTCAGATTCCACCCACATCTGCCTAAATAACCCAGAAAACCACCAGAAGACTAGAAAAATGCACTCTCCAGAGCCAAGCATGGACAAGAGGCCCACGGAAGAGGGTAGGAAGGGCGGAGAGGTGGTGAGCACTACACGGACCTGTGGGAGGGAGATGGGGCAGTGGAGGGGCAGCTCGCCCAGCAAGGCAGAGCCCCCGAGTCTGGCTTGCAAAAGCACAGGGGCCAGACAGAGTGAGTTCTGACAGCCAGTGGGACTCAACATCTGGAATGTTAAAAGTCAACAGCTCTGCTTGGAGAGTGGGGAGGGCAAGAGGACACCTGGAGGGAGAGTTGTTGAGCCCAGGAAGACAGAGCTCAGATCAGTGGGAAACAAAGGCACTGGCCAGTGCCATCTCCCTCTCCCATCCCCCAGCCGAAATCCCAAAGGGAACCAGTTCCTGTCACCGAACTTGCTTACACCGCGCAAACGCCCAAAGCTGTGCTTCTGTGGATCCATCCCTCTGATAGCTCTGCCTCCCTCCTGGTGCTGCAGGGCTCCTCCCAAAGGGGACCACCAATGGCAAAGAGAGCTAAGCCTGCCCCTCCCGCCCCTGTGCACCTTGCAGATCATCCACCCTGGCTAATACGCCAGATCCCATTGAAGAAGCACCATAAGCCTGGCAGTGTGCAAATAGCCCAGACAGGGGCCACACCACTCCACAGTGAGTCCTGCCTCTGAGAGAAGGGAAGATAAGGTACATGCCAGTCTGACTGTGGCCCCAGTGGTGGGCTGAGAGCAGACATCAGGTCTCACTGTGGCCCTGCCCACCAACACAAGTTACTCAGGACAGCACAGAAGAAGTGCCCTGCAGTTTGGAGCCACTGCAGGGACTACCCAAAATGATGAAACGGAAGAACTCTCCTCAAAAGAAACTCCAGGAAGTAGCAACAGCTAATGAATTTATCAAAACCAATTTAAGCAATATAACAGAATGAGAATTAGAATAATAGTCATAAAATTAATCACTGGGCTTGAAAACAGCATAGACGACAGCAGAGAATCTATTGCTACAGAGATCAAGGGACTAAAAAATAGTCATGAGGAGCTAAAATGCTATAAATGAGGTGCAAAATAAAATGGAGGTGACCACAGCACAAATTGAAGAGGCAGAGGAGAGAATAGGTGAATTAGAATATAAAATTATAGAAAAAGAGGAAGTTGAGAAAAGAGAGATAAAAAAATTCAGGAGTAAGGGGAGAATTAGAGAACTAAGTGATGCAATCAAATGGAACAATATCTGTATAATAGGAACTCCAGAGGAGGAAGAGAGAGAGAAAGGGGCTGAAGGTGTACTTGAACAAACCATAGCTGAGAACTTCCCTGATCTGGGGAAGGAAAAAGGCATTGAAATCCAAGAGGCACAGAGAACTCCCTTCAGACGAAACTTGAATAGATCTTCTGCACGACATATCATAGTGAAACTGGAAAAATACAAGGATAAAGAGACAATTCTGAAAGCAGCTAGGGATAAACAAGCTCTAACCTACAAAGGGAGACCCATAAGACTAGTGGAAGACCTATCTACTGAAACTTGGCAGGCCAGAAAGGAGTGGCAGGAAATCTTCAATGTGATGCATAGGAAAAAAAAGCAGCCAAGAATCCTTTATCCAGCAAGTCTGTCATTCAGAATAGAAGGAGAGATAAAGGTCTTCCCAAACAAAAACTGATGGAATTCATCACTAAACCAGCCCTACAAGAGATCCTAAGGGGGATTCTGTGAGTGAAATGTTGCAAGGACCACAAACTACCAGAGACATCACTACAAGCATGAAACCTATAGACATCACAATGACTCTAAACCCATATCTTTCAATAATAACACTGAATGTAAATGGAATAAATGTGGCAACCAAAAGACATAGGGTATCAGAATGGATAAAAAAAACAAGACCCATCTATTTGCTGTCTATAAGAGACTCATTTTAGACCTCAGGACACCTTCAGAGGGAAAGTGAGGGGATGGAGAACCATCTATCATGCTACTGGAAATTAAAAGAAAGCAGGAGTAGCCATACTTATATCAGACAAACTAGACTTTAAATTAAAGGCTATAATAAGAGATGAAGAAGGGCTTTATATAATAATTATGGGGATTATCCATCAGGAAGAGATAACAATCATAAATGTCTATGTGCCGAATACGGGAGCCCCCAAATATATAAAACAATCGTAAGCTAAGAATGTGGTAATTGCAGGGGACTTTAATACTCCACTTATAACAATGGATATATCATCTAGACACAGGATCAATAAAGAAACAAGGGCCCTGAATGATACACTGGATCAGATGGACTTGACTGATATATTTAGAACTCTGCATCCCAAAGCAACAGAATATACTTTCTGCTCAAGTGCACATGGAACATTCTCCAAGATAGATCACATACTGGGTCACAAAACAGCCCTTCATAATTATAAAAGAATTGAGATCATACCATGCACACTTTCAGAACACAATGCTATGAAACTTGAAATCAACCACAGGAAAAAGTCTGGAAAACCTCCAAAAGCATGGAGGTTAAAGAACACCCTACTAAAGAATGAATGGGTCAACCAGGCAATTAGAGAAGAAATTAAAAAATATATTGAAACAAGTGAAAATGAAAATGCAACAGTCCAAATGCTTTGGGATGCAGCGAAGGCAGTCCTGAGAGGAAAATACATTGCAATACAGGCCTATCTCAAGGAACAAGAAAAATCCCAAATACAAAGTCTAACAGCACACCTAAAGGAACTAGAAGCAGAACAGCAAAGACACCCCAAATCCAGCAGAAGAAGAGAAATAATAAAGATCAGAGCAGAAATAAACAATATAGAATCTAAAAAAAACTGTAGAGCATATCAATGAAACCAAGAGTTGGTTTTTTGAAAAAATAAACAAAATTGATAAACCTCTAGCCAGGCTTCTCAAAAAGAAAAGGGAGATGACCCAAATAGATAAATCATGAGTGAACATGGAGTTATTACAACCAATCACTCAGAAATACAAGCAATTATCAGGGGATACTATAAAAAAATATATGCCAACAAACTGGAAAACCTGGAAGAAATGGACAAATTCCTAAGCACTCACACACTTTCAAAACTCAAACAGGAAAAAATAGAACACTTGAACAGACCCATAACCAGTGAAGGAATTGAATCAGTTATTAAAAATCTCCCAACATGTAAGAGTCCAGGACCAGATGGCTTCCCTGGGGAATTCTACCAGACATTTAAAGCAGAGATAATACCTATCCTTCTCAAGCTGTTCCAAAAACCAGAAAGGGAAGGAAAACTTCCAGACTCATTCTATGAAGCTAGCATTACTTTCATTCCCAAACCACACAGAGACTCAGCAAAAAAAGAGAACTACAGGTCAATATCCCTGATGAATATGGATGCAAAAATTCTCAATAAGATATTAGCAAATCGAATTCAACAGCATATAAAAAGAATTATTCACCATGATCAAGTGGGATTCATTCCTGGGATGCAGGGCTGGTTCAACATTTGCAAATCAATCAATGTGATACATCACATTAATAAAAGAAAAGAACCATATGATCCTGTCAATTGATGCAGAAAAAGCATTTGACAAAATTCAGCATCCTTTCTTAATAAAAACCCTCAATAAAGTCAGGATAGAAGGAACATACTTAAACATCATAAAATCCATTTGTTAAAAGCCCACAGCTAATATCATCCTCAATGGGGAAAAATTGAGAGCTTTTTCCCTGAGATCAGGAACACGACAGAAATGTCCACTCTCACCACTGTTGTTTAACATAGTGTTGGAAGTGCTAGCATCAGCAATCAGACAACAAAAGGAAACCAAAGGCATCAAAATTGGCAAAGATGAAGTCAAGCTTTCACTTTTTGCAGATGACATGATATTATACATGGAAAATTGGATAGACTCCACCAAAAGTCTGCTAGAACTGATACGTGAATTCAGCGAAGTTGCAGGATACAAAATCAATGTACAGAAATCGGTTGCATTCTTATATACTAATAATGAAGCAACAGAAAAAGAAACTGGTCCCACTCACAATTGCGCCAAGAAGCATAAAATACCTAGGAATAAATCTAACCAAAGATGTAAAAGATCTGTATGCTGAAAACTATAGAAAGCTTATGAAGGAAATTGAAGAAGATATAAAGAAATGGAAAAACATTCCATGCTCATGGATTGGAAGAATAAATATTGTCAAAATGTCAATACTACCCAAAGCTATCTACACATTCAATGCAATCCCAATCAAAATTGCACCAGCATTCTTCTCGAAGCTAGAACAAGCAATTCTAAAATTTGTATGGAACCACTAAAGACCCCAAATAGCCAAAGTAATATTGAGGAAGAAGATCAAAGCAGGAGGCATCACAATCCCAGACTTGAGCCTCTATTACAAAGCTGTAGTCATCAAGATAGCATGGTATTGGCACAAAAACAGACACATAGACCAATGGAATAGAATAGAGACTCCAGAATTGGACCCACAAACATATGGCCAACTGATCTTTGACAAAGCAGGAAAGAATATCCAATGGAAAAAGACAGTCTCTTTAAAAAATGGTGCTGGGAGAACTGGACAGCAACATGCAGAAGGTTGAAACTAGACTACTTTCTGACACCATTCACAAAAATAAATTCAAAATGGATAAAGGATCTGAATGTGAGTCAGGAAACCATCAAAACCCTAGAGGAGAAAGCAGGAAAAAACATCTCTGACCTCAGCTGTAGCAATTTCTTACTTGACACATCTTCAAAGTCAAGAGAATTAAAAGCAAAAATGAACTATTGGGACCTCATGAAGATAAAAATCTTCTGCACTGCAAAGGAAACAATCAACAAAACTTAAAGGCAATCCACGGAATGGGAAAAGATATTTACAAATGACATATCAGACAAAGGACTAGTATCCAAAATCTATAAGGAACTCACCAAACTCCACACCCAAGAAGCAAATAATCCAGTGAAGAAATGGGCAGAAAACATGAATAGATACTTCTCTAAAGAAGACATCCAGATGGCCAACAGGCACATGAAAAGATGCTCAAAGTCGCTCCTCGTCAGGGAAATACAAATCAAAACCATACTCAGATACCACCTCACGCCAGTCAGAGTGGCTAAAATGAACAAATCGGGAGACTATAGATGCTGGTGAGGATGTGGAGAAACGGGAAGCCTCTTGCACTATTGGTGGGAATGCAAACTCGTGCAGCCACTCTGGAAAGCAGTGTGGAGGTTCCTCAAAAAATTAAAAAATAGATCTACCTTATGACCCAGCAATAGCACTGCTAGGAATTTACCCAAGGGATACAGGAGTACTGATGCATAGGGGCACTTGTACCCCAATGTGTATAGCAGCACTCTCAACAATAGCCAAATTATGGAAAGAGCCTAAATGTCCATCAGCTGATGAATGGATAAAGAAATTGTGGTTTATATACACAATGGAATACTACGTGACAATGAGAAAGAATGAAATATGGCCTTTTGTAGCAACGTGGATGGAACTGGAGAATGTTATGCTAAGTGAAATAAGTCATACAGAGAAAGACAGATACCATATGTTTTCACTCCTATGTGGATCCTGAGAAACTTAAGAGAAGACCATGGGGGAGGGGAAGGAAAAAAAAGTTAGAGAGGGAGGGAGCCAAACCATAAAAGACTCTTAAAAACTGAGAACAAAGTAAGGATTGATAGGGGGTGGGAGGGGGGGAGGGTGGGTGATGGCCATTGAGGAGGGCACCTGTTGGGATGAGCACTGGATGTTGTATGGAAACCAATCTGACAAGAAATTTCATATTAATAAAAAAAAGAAAGAAAAAATGAGGATTGATTATGCGAAAGATGTTAAGTGGTGGAAAGATGTTGGGTCAGCAAATGGTTGCAAAAATCTTTAAATAGGAGGATCAGGACCGCTACACCAATGTTTCACTGCAGTAATTGCATGAATATCCTTTTCCCTAAAGAGAAAGACAGGGGGAAGAGGACACATGAATTGTGATTGATTTATGCAAGGATTGTAACCACATGAGGCATTTTGCCCCAATATCCTCACTTTTGTTTTAGAAAGTATCACTCACTTGACAGAATCTTCAGTGAGTATTTCTAAAGGACACACTCACAGTAGGCACCTGCTCCTCCTGACCCACAGGTCCCTGCTGCTCACCTGGACTGTGCTCTTGGAGAAACCCAGTTCCTTCACTCTGCAGCTCTCCTTCTTGCTCCAACTGGAAGGATCTTTTGCAGCTATTATTCTCTGTTGGGGGGTGGGGGGAGGAAGGGGAAGTATATGCATTTTGAGTTCTGCGCAAATTAATCTTTGCTATAACCAAGTCCAGGGCAGGATTTACCAAGGACGAACAAAGAGATGATGGAATGTCAGCTGTAATGACACCTTCAACAGAAACCACACTGAAGGTCCTTCATCAGATCAGGAGGAAATCCAGACTGGAGGCAAAAACAATGAACATGCTAGATGCTGATACCCGCCCACAAGTTCAGAGAAAGAATGCAGAATCCTCAGTCTTCTCCAAATGGGAGAGAATCAATATCTCCACAGTGGGTTAAAAATTATTTTCAAACACATCCAATAAATATAAGAGCCACAAGAATAATCAAAATTGTTATTTTCACAACTCTGGTCTCATTATTCCACATAATGACTAAACAGTCATTATTTTTCAAATGTTTAATCAATTATGAATTAAAATATCCAGTGAATTTCCAGTTCCATTTTGAAAGCTGGAGACTGAGTACCAAGAAAGATATGAACTTGTGGTCAAGATTGCAATCTAGTGTGATGCCAAAAAGTACAAGGTGAAGAAACATCTTCCTTTCACATAGTTATGAGTTATGAAAGAATCAGGGCAGCATTTGGAGTGGGATATGGGGAGCTGTTCTAGATATTTACTCAATGAGTGAATGGATGGACGCAAACATATGTGTTGGCAGACTCACCCAGAAAGATCAGATGATTGATACTTTCCAGCATCACATCTCTGAACAGCTTTCGCTGGGATGCGTCCAGCAGGGCCCACTCTTCCTTGGTGAAGTCTACAGCTATATCTTCAAATGTCACTGGTTCCTGAAACATCATGGATATTCTGGCTTAGAGCACTCCCTACCGATGTCCAGAGTAGGAGGGTTGAGATGACAGCACTGAGGAAGGAGGTAGAGGAGCTGGGTGTGTAGAAAGATCAATATATATTTGGGGGGTCCCATCAGTTCACTGTCAGTGCAGAGCTTTTGGATATGTTTACAGAGATCTACACACTCTGACTTCATAATACTTTATTAAAGAAAATCGCATGAAGTGTGGTGTCATATAACCTGGACGTGTCTCAATAACCTGGTGATTGGAACTTTCTGACAGGTGATTATAAAATATTTGCCTCAGGGGCACCTGGGTGGCTCAGTCAGTTAAGTGACCAGTTCTTGATTTCAGCTCAGGTCATTATCTCACAGTCATGAGATCAAGCCCCACATCAGGCTCTGCAATTCTTGGGATTCTCTCTCTCTCTCTCTGCGTCTCCCCAACTTGTTCTCTCTCTCTCTCTCTCTCTCTCTCTCTCTCTCTCAAAAAATAAATAAACATAAAAATTCATAACTAAAACTCTCTTCTCTATTAATTTCAAGTAACTCTACAGATTCATCAAAAGACAAATAATAGCTATGGTGTGCTGCTTTTAAACCATAATCATTGGCTTAATTTATTCTCTATATGAATTTCTTGTCCCCCATCTACAAAGTGGTTTATTCACATGTTATGAATGTTGAAGGATCCAAGGCCTATATGTAGGGAGCGTTTCCTGTCTAGCAACCCTGCACTAAATATAAGACATTATTGATCACTAAAATGTCAGAAAAGCTTGAAGGAATCGTCAGCATTCCTCAGAACTGAACAAGATTCATAGATGGCTCTCTTCATGCTACAGAACTGAGGTGTTCCTAACACAAGCAGCACGAGCCAGGGTCCTCTGAAATGGCTGGGCTGAGGACAGTCTTGCCCTGACCAGTCCTATGCCACGAGGACTCCCAATCTCAATCTTCTCTGGGACCTCAGACACCAGTTATCACTGTTTCTCTTGTATCTTTACTTGTCTCCATGCTAAAGGATAACGGAAACCTCATGACTTGTTTGGGTCTATCCAAACAAGTTTTTCAGAAATTTATTCAGGAACCTAATTTTATTCTACCTACCATACTCTCTCTCCTTTCGGTGTGTGTAGTGCAATTAAGAAAATAATCCTCCCTCCAAATTCTTTCCAGTTGTCAAATATGGATGAAAGGTTGATTACTAAGAGGTAAAAATGTGTGATTAGGGACAAGCATGATAGTGGTGGTTTAGTTATATTTTAAAAAATTTTTCAGAAGTGTAAATTCTAATAATTGTATGAGAAAGTACAATATAACACAATGCAAAAAGATGGAGGGAAAAAAAACATAAACTGATTCTTCAGTCTTTCTAAACCTCTCTCCTGTTCCTCTCAACACTGAACAAGACTCACACCAGGTCTTGTAACACCGGATTAATTATAGTCACATGCTGAAACACCCACCTCCCTGTAGGACTATATTCTTCTCACTCTTCTCTAGCACTTTCAATCACCACCATCCTAAGCCTATTCCATCCAAAAATAGGGTTAATGAGTGAATTATTTGTCACTGGGGCCATGGGCTGGATGAGAGAAGGAAGACTTCTCTTATCTCTTCTGTAAATACACAAGCTTAATGGAAGATCTCATAAATTTGCATAATGTTAAGAAGGGAATTCATTATCGATAAGTTCCTGATGGATAACTATCCCAGAATGCTGGGGAAATTAGAGCACAGATGCCTCAATATCACCCGATTCCACTTGCAACATGCATGCCAATAGGAAACACTGCCCATCATATGGCACTAGGTTGTAATTTCAGCAGAAAGATGCAGTCCTGACTCACCGGTGCCTGCATTGTCGACAAGTCAGTTGCCAGGTATCTTTCTCTGGGTTCTCACTCACAGACAGTACAAGCACTAAGCAGGCAAAGCTGAGGATGGAGAAAGAAGTCATGAGATCCAGTACTGTGCACAATTTCCAGACTCACCTGTCAGGAAGCCCCAGACCTTCACCTGGGTGTGACCCCCTAGCCCAACAAACCACAAGTGGTGCACTCTAAGAACAGGGTGTAAGAGGTCACTCCTATCCCAGGGTCAAATGTCAGATTATAGCTGTGATTGAAAATAAAGGTCAAAATACAGATCTCTTACAAATCAGAACATGATAAACATTGTGTTGTGTGCATTCAGTAGCCTATGGCATTCAGAATTCTTCAGTTCCCTCCCTGATTCCAGAGCAGAGTGCTTCCAGACTCATGACACACATAGGGTTTGTTTTCCACCTGTAGACGAACACTGCGGAATTTCTCAGATCTCGTTTTTCTTGCTGTATGCCCTAGCAATGGTTCTCCAGTATCCATAGCAGCTCTCTGAAGCCTCAGTCCCCTCCTGCTCTCTGGTCCCCCCTAGACTTGGATATCAAGCAACTAAGATTACAATGGTGTTAATCAATTCATGGACTTTTATAAACCAATTTTCCCCTGACATCAAGAATAACTGAATGTATTTCGTGGAGAAATAATGCAAAAGCATCATGAACAAAGGGATCATTAACTCACCCATTTGCACCTGAGGTTCGGGGAAAAAAAAGAAAGTCAAATTTGTATAAAACGTGATTGTGCCCTTTCAGATTTACATATATTTGCCTATTTAGTCTCCACAGTAACCATGCTAATTGAAGTCTATTTATTACTTGATGAAATCCATAGAAAGAAATTAATTCAGAAAAGCAGAAAAGGAAGTATTTACAACGAAAAATTATAGAAACATAAGATGTAGATCACTGTGCCAATAGAACTTCCTAAGGTAAAGTAAATGCCCCATATCTGCATTGTACAATACAGTAACTGCCAGACCAAGTGGTTATAGGATACTTGAAATCTTGCCAGTGCTGCTGAGATCTGAAGGTCAGTTATTTAATTTTATGACTTTATTTTTTTCAATATTTGTTTGTTTGTTTGTTCATTTTGAGAGAGAGAGAGAGACAGAGTGCGAGGGGGGAAGAGGCAGAAAGAGAGGGAGACACAGAATCCGAAGAGGCTCGAACTCACGAGCCATGAGATCATGACCTGAAGTCGGATGCTTAACTGACTGAGCCATCCAGGTGGCCCTAATTTTACGATTTTACAGCTTATAGTCACACGTGGCTGGTAGTTGTTTTGTTGGAAAACAAAGATCTAGGATCTTAGGGTAGGTGGTTAAAATAATTAAGTAGATTCAAGATCAATATGGGAAGGGGACATAAATAGTCAGAAACAGGGAGTGAGAATGGTGGCCTAAATGTTGACACAATGAAATATAAAGATCATCAGAAGCTGCTTTGATTAGACAGATGTCTAGGGGTGCCTGGGTGGCTCAGTCGTTTGACTGTCTGACTCTTGATTTTGGCGCAGGTCATGATCTTGCATTTCATGGAATCGAGCCCCATGTCAGGCTCTACACTGAGTGAGGAGCCTGTTTGGGATTATCTCTCTCCCACTCTCTCTGCACAACCCCCCCACCCCAAAATAAATAAATAAATAAACATTTTTTAAAAAATGATCTTAGATGTCTAAAGAGAGATAGTATCTACAGAATTTTAAGGGGATGAGGCCAGCTCCCATGTCACTATGTGGAGAACTCACCAGAACCCAGAGTTGGAGGAGAGAGGGTGAAGCCAAGCAGATTGTGTGGTGAGTTCCACAGGCAAGCAGCCGATTCCTCTTGTTCTCCTCTTCTTCCAGTGTCCCAGACTTCTCCGTTTCTTCTCAAGACAAATACCTGGTTGACTTCCCTTTTATACTGGGAAAAACCCTTAGTAAACCTATTCAAGGGCAACATTCCAGGGTCACACCCTGACTGACTAGATCCTAAACAGCTGCAGCCTGTGGGACACACCCTGTTCGATTTGATTGGATTCTCCACACTCATACAAAATTGCAGCCCTCACACTAAGTCAGAGAGACGAGACATAAGGACACCTTGAAATGGTGCTATTAGAGCATCCATTCATTCCTTGACTCATTCCTAAGTATTTTGGAGTGCATTCTGTGTACCGAGAAACACTGTATGTCTTGGAAATGAAGCACAGCATCAGACACAGTGGGATTCTACAGACACGAAACTGGGGGGGAATATGGACTGAAAAACAAAATTTTTAAAAATGATTCCTTGACTGCTGGCCGCTGGCCACATACTTTCAAGAGCATATTAACAATTTATTAATTATCCAAAGAAAATGGGGAACACAATTTTAGACATTGTTTCTTGGTTAGTGGGGAAATAAACAAGAGTGTTACTACATAATGGAATAGAGTAAATAATTTTGTTTCCATGTCATTCACAGTTGATTTACACATTTGAGTGGAATGCTTACAGTTGTAGAGATAAGCTCTTCTGGCTTAGAACTCCCTAAATTTCCAAGAGGAAATAATCAAACTGGAGGATACAGTAAGTATTCCATTGCATCTAAGGACATTTTGTCTCTTTCTCCAAAAATGCCCGGCAGTCCTGGTAAGCCACACACTCCAGTTCCTTCTTCCATGCTCACCGAAGAGCATGTCCCACCTCTGGCATTACCATGCAGTCTCCACTGACCCTCCTTTCACATTCTTCAGATGCTGTATAAACGAGCTCACAAATGAAACAGGTAATTTTACCACTAGATTTAACATTGTCCTACACTTTCGCTCCCCTCCCTCAGAACAGCAGAGGAATGACTTTTAATCTCAGGTAATTTATTCCTGCACTTGTGTTTGGTACCTATTCTTTCCTGCTGTGTCATGAATTTTGTGCTATAATTTAAAGCGTATACACTTTATTTGAAAGTACTCCTTCTCAATTCCATCCATTCTCTGAGCAATTCAACAACTTGTGGCATCATTCAGCCTGAAATTTCAATTGGAAAAAAAAAAAAAAAAAGAACAAGAACAACAAGCGCTCCTGGCTGGCTCAGTCAGTTAAGTGTCCAACTTTGGCTCAGGTCATGATCTCAGTTTGTGGGTTCGAGCCCCTCATCAGGCTCTGTGCTAACAGTTCAGAGCCTGGAGCCTGCTTCAGATCCTGTCTCCCTCTCTCTCTGCCCTTCCCTGCTTGCATGCTCTCTCTCTCTTTCTCCCTCTCTCTCTCAAAAAATAAATAAACATTAAAAAATTTAAAGAAGAAAACAAACAACAACAAAAATAAACTTCCAATTCCATTTACTTCCAACTGCTTCTCTCTCTCATCTTGTAATCCAAGGTGAGGAAGCATCTACTAACTGACTTTTCTCCTTGTCCCACACCAATCTGATTTTCTGTCCATATCAATTTATGGACATCTTTCTTGCTGACAATTCAAACGTTCTAATCAACAAAAAGGATGTCAAGGCATATCATCAGTCTTTATGTTATTTTCCTTTCTTTTTTTTTTAATTTTTGAATTTTATTTAAATCCACGTTAGTTAACATATATTGTAATAATGATTTCAGGAGTAGAATTTAGTGCTTCATCACTTACATACAACATCCAGTGCTCATCCCAACAAGTGCACTCCTTACGGCCCATCACCCATTTATCCCAACCCCCACCCACCTCCACAACAGCAACTCTCAGTTCTCTGTATTTGAAAGCCTCTTAGGGTTTCCCTCCCTCTGTTTTTCTTATTTTTCCTTCCCTTCCTCTATGTTCATCTGTTGTGTTTCTTAAATTCCACATATAAGTGAAATAATAGGATACTTATCTTTCTCTAAATGACTTATTTCACTTAGCATAATGCACTCTGGTTCCATCCGCATTGTTGCAAATGGCAAGATTCCATTCTTTTTCATCACCGAGTAGTTTTCCATTGTATATATACACGTCTTCTTTATCCATTTGTCAGTCGATGGACATTTGGGCTCTTTCCATAATTTGGCTATTGTTGATATTTATGTTATTTCCAACTTCAGCACAGTTGGATCCCTTCTGTGTGTAAGCCCTATCTTCCCTGGAATCGTTTTACTGTTGCCACAGGTTAGGTTCTCAGAGAACAGACAGGACAGAGTTCAATGTGCTGGGTGTTTACTAGGCAGTGATCTCGAGAGGAACATCTCTGGAAAGGCTGAGGAGAGAGAAGTCTAGCCTTACAGCATCAGCCCGACCGCACAGGTTGCTGTAGAACTAGCAGGGCCCTCATACTTGGCCTCAACTAAAACAAAGTGGCCAGACCTAGGTATTCCCCACCTCCATCATTCACCGCTGGTCAGTCACTCTGGGGGCTGGGGGACTTGAGGCAGGTGGCTCTTGGCAGCTGAGTAAACCCCCGCACCTGCCGATAGTTCAAGTCCTCCAGGATGCCTGCTCATGGCTCCTACCATCCCGTGTCACCCCTGCAGATCAGAGTAATAAGAATGATGCCCTACAATAACTGGTCCAGACAGGAAAATCTAGATGTCTGAGATCTATGGGTCTGGTAAGGACAGATATCAGGGATAGCAGCTAGAATACAAGGGTTGACAGGACCCTGGGAGATTAATCTCTGTCCTGGTGGTACTTCCACCAGCTGGGTGTGGACTAAGCCCCTGCGTTCCTGGCATGGAGGCACACCCTACCATCCAGCTGTCCTCGATCCTGAAAGGTGGTTTTTCAGGGTTCTGTACCAAGGCCCCTCTACATTTGCCCATAAGACTGTTCTTCCATGGTTGACACAGGATGACTCAAGCGCTCCCCTGGCTTGGCTCTCTATTGTGGCACATATTTCATTGTTAAATCTAGAGCGCTGACTCCAACTACCCCATGAGAACTGCTATCATTACCATGTCACTCAGAGAAAGCTGCCTTCTGATCTCCCCTCTCCTTAGGCTCATGATTATCATTAACATAATAATATAATCCCCTGGTTATGATCATTATCATGATTGTTATTGTCATTCATCATTACTTTCATTATTACTTTTCTTCCTGCGAATTATTTTTGTAGTTGTTAATATACAAGCTTCAACAGAGTTTCTCCACAGGAAAGCAATTCCTGCTATACCACATAGGATTTATTTTTCTGAGGAGCATCCTTAAATATTCCAAGTCAGCCTCCAGAAGTAGGATCAACCCTTGATACCATGGAAGCCTCTGGAAGGGCATCCTTGGCACACTTCTTCTGATAAAATTTAATATCCCCTCTACAGCCCACCGGCTGCTTGTGCCAGCGTAGAAGCCCCAGAACGTTGTTCTTGGACCAACAGAACTGCCACAAAATTCTTTTAGTCAAATCGGGGCCCCACAACCACTCTCACCTTCTGGGAAAGAAGGGAGATGGTGTCTCCACCCACGGGAACGTCCACAAAAGCTCCTATATCTGATCTAGAGCCCTGGAACCACCATAGGTAAACATGGAGGTGCAAGAATGGCTTCCTAGGCCAGACTGAGGCTCTGGATAACTTCTAAGTCCAGGATAGGCTGGTGCAGTACTGGAAGACACTTTGGAGACTGGGAGCTGCCATTCTGCACAACCCGCAAGTTTTCTAAGTCTTCATGGACAGTAATCTTTCCAAAAAAAAAAAACATTTGGTGGACCCACATAGATTCTGGCTGGTGACAAGAAAGGTCTTCCAACACGATACCTGAGCTCCCTTTGGAAAATGATCCTTCACATTCCAGAAAACTAAATGTCCCACATTCCTTGACTCACTTGATGTTACTCTGGAAGCAAAGTGGATACTTGGAAAGAATTTCATCTGAAGTTGGAAACTGTCAAGTCAATCTGTCCAGAAATGGAACAATGATAATGAGAGAGGAGGAGAAAGTGCTGAAATGTGTGTCTATCCAATAAGGAAGGGAGGGGGAGGGGGAAGGCTGTGCTGAGTGGTCTCTCTGAAGAAGAGTGACCACACCCTAAGACCTTTAAATGAATCTCAAGTTTGTAGCTAATTGGATGACCTGTTCCTAGTCGGCTGGGTGGGGCAAGCTGTAAAGGGCTAAAGAGAGGGCCACAGCTATCATTCAGAGACTGGCCTCTTTTTTTTAAAATTTTTTTAGTGTTTATTTTTGAGACAGAGAGACACAGAGCATGAACAGGGGAGGGTCAAAGAAAGAGAGAGGGAGACAAAGAATCCAAAACAACTCCAAGCTCCAAGCTGTCAGCACAGAGCTCGACGAGGGGCTCGAACTCACAGACAGTGAGATCATGACCTGAGCTGGAGCCAGAAGCTCAACTGACTGAGCCACCCAGGCGCCCCTGAGACTGGCCTCTTGATAGAACCATCGCTGTGCAATGTGAGGCTCCACATGGGAGATCTTGTAAAAGCTGTTTCTGGAGACATGGAGACTACCTCTTCCATGGAAACCTCATGTAAATGCTCAAGTCTGTCTGTCCAGAGAGGGAGCAATGGAAATGAGGGAGGTGGAGAAAGTGGTGAAACCTGTGTGTGCCTCTTGAGGGGGGAGGGGCAGGAGGAAGGCTGGGCTGAGTCGCCTGTCTGCAGAAGAGTGACCACACCCTAAGACCCCTCGTCCAACTCCAGCTGGTAGCTGATTGGATGACGTGGTCCTAGTCAGGTGGGTGGGGCGAGCTTTACGAGGGCTGAGGAGAGGGCCACAGCCATCATTCTGAGACTGGCCTCCTGAGAGAAGCATCGCTCTGCAACGTGAGGCTCCACGTTTCAGGAGACATGGAGACGCCCTCTTCCCACTGCCGAGAGGAGTCTCAGTTCCATGTCTTTCCAAACCTCAAACCTTGCGGATCAAAAACGGGTGGTGCTGAAGGCCACGGAGGACCCACTCTGCCTGAGAAGCCGTCACCGTCATCGCACACACCCTGCGACCTGCCTAACGGTTGGGCTCCCACGTCGACGGGTCTGCCCCCCGCAAAGAAACCTGTGAGTTGGAGGAGACCTTCTGTGGTTGGGGCTGGCCTGCAGAACCTGGGGAACACGTGCTATGCGAATGCGGCCCTGCAGTGTCTGACGTACACACCACCCCTCGCCAGCTACATGCTGTCCCAGGAGCACTCCCGAAGCTGTGGGAGGCAGCCATTCTGCGTGCTGTGTGCTCTGCAGGCTCACGTGACCCGGGCCCTCTGCCGTCCGGGAGACGTGATCCGGCCTCCGCCAAAACTGCTCGCTGCCTTCCACACACACAGGCAGGAGGATGCCCATGAGTTTCTGATGTTCACTCTGGATGCTATGCAGCAAGCGTGTTTGCGTGAGGACAAGCCTTCAGAGCCTCAGGCTCAGGACGCCACCCTCATCCGGCAAATCTTTGGGGGGTACTGGAGGTCTCAAATCCAGTGTCTCCACTGCCAGGGTGTCTCCAGCACTTTGGACCCTTACCTGGACATTAGCCTGGATATCAGGGCAGCTCAGAGTGTGAGCCAAGCTTTGCAACACTTGGTGAAGCCCGAACAGTTGGATGGTGAAAATGCCTATCGTTGTAGTACTTGTCTCGACAAGGTACCTGCTTCCAAGACGTTGACTTTGCACACTTGCTCCAAGGTCCTGATGCTGGTATTGAAACGATTCTGCCATTTCACGGGCAGCAAACTGGCTAAGGAAGTGCAATATCCTGAGCGCCTTGACATGCGACGCTACGCGTCTGGGCAGGACGGGGGGTCGCTGACTTATGTGCTCTATGCCGTGCTGGTGCACGCGGGCTGGAATTGTCACAGCGGACATTACTTCTGTTACATCAAAGCTGGGAACGGCCAGTGGTACAAAATGGACGATGCGAAGGTGACCGCCAGTGATGCGACGTCTGCCCTGAGCCAACACGCCTATGTCCTCTTTTACATCCAGAAGAGTGAATTGGAAAGAGAGCGTGCGAGTGAGCCAGGTGCTGGGGAATCCACATGCCTCCAGGCTGACCACGCAGGCACGGCTGCGGCCCAAGGGGGGCCTGAAACCGACCCCAACATCGAGGTGCCACAATTGGAGGATCACGTGGAAGAGACACCACTGCCAGCAACCACGTTAGACCAGTGGAGATTCCTCCAAGAAAGCCACCGTCCCAAGTCTGAATTCAACCTCAGGAAACTAGAATTTGCTCTTCCCCCCGACGCAGTCCTAATTCACCAGTCCAAATACAGAGATGAGATGGGAAAGGATCACCGTGAACCAAGCATCTACCGGCTCAACAGTTCAGCCAGGGACATCCCACCTCAGAGGGCAACGGCCATTCACCAAGTCCCTTGTCTCACCGGCAGAGCCAGAGCTACCAAGAGGAAGAACAAGAAGGGACAGAGGTCTCAGGAAGCAGTGCAGGGATCCCACTACAGGCTTTGAGATACATGCCTGCCCACGTGCACACTCACCCACCCTCACTACTCACTCACTCACTCACTCACAGTCCCTTTGTAGGCCATATTTTGTGTGTTGTAGGTGGGTGTGATCGGGACATGTGGAGGGACCATGAATCTGGCTGTATTCACAGGATATGGCATTCATTTTGGCCTGGAGATTCTTGAGCTCTAAGGCTGGCTTTCCATAATGATATTATTGGAGAGATTTGGAGGATTATGCTGGGTATTTGGAGGATTTCTCCCCTCCATGACACAGAGGAGAATTGGGGGCCAATCAGAGCTGAAAGGGATGTAGGGAGTGGTCAGTCAGGCCTGAAGAGTAGAAAAAAGGCTAAGCACCTGAAGTTCGTGAGAAAATGCCTGACATTCAAGTTCCCATCAATGAATTCCTTACTCTCTGTTTATTTTTAAAGCACATTTGTTCCTATGAGTTCCTATTAGTTCCTAGTGTGTAATATCTAGTATCTAGTACCTAGTGATGACTTCATAGGGTCTAGAATTGAGGAGCAACAAGGTGATAGGATAGATGGGATTAAAGTGCCTAAGAGGTCACATGACCTTGGCCAAGTATAACAGTCTGGGAAGGAAGGAAGTGTCCCTCACTGACCGGCCCTCGGGCATGCCGGATGCTGAGTCTCCTCCACTGGAGTCCGCCTGCCACACGCCATTCTGGATGTCTCCTGACACACAGGAGGAGCATATTTGCATTTCAGGTGGGTTGGGACGATTTGGGCCTCACACAAGCTGGCAGAGAAATAGGACAGGGAAGAAATGGGGGTTGTGGTGTGCCTCTACTCACGAAGTGAAGGACTCTTTAGTGTTGAAGAGGATTCTGAGGCAGAGACTGAGGAAAGGGATGGCTCTCAATGTTCCTGAGGACATGAGGTTCAGATTCCAAAGGAACTGGACCCCAGAGTCTGATTGGTGTGGGGGCATGCGGGAGCAGCGACAGCACCCTGCTCCATTTCACCATGGGGTCTGAAAGCCTAAAAAATTCACTCCGAGTTCACCAGAGTTTTGATATTCATTTCCCATGGTTTACAAGGAAATTCAGAGTGGGGACCTGGAAAGAAACCATAAATAAAAGAGTTCAGATATTCACTTTGGAAGATTCCAATCTAGCAGAAGGGATACTAGGTTTTTGGAATTGATTTTGTATTTGAAAATGGCTTCCTTTTATGTCAAATGGGCAGTTCCGTTTTTTGAGAGTCAAGCATACTTGTGTATGTTGGGGCAGTATTTCTCGTGTAAGTCAGGGCTGTATTTCCTGTGGTTTTCATACCAGAGTACATTTGAAAGACTTCATGAAAGTCTCTCCATGGAGTCACTCAAGACCATCTCCCCTGCCTTTCCTAAGGCTTTCCTGCTGGGGATGGGTCCTCAGTAGACTGTGTAGAACATGCAGGAAGGAGAGGTCATGCAGGCTGAAGACTGTATTTGACCTGGAGGTCATGACGCCCCCTCATGCCTGTTGGGAGAAGGGGTACATGAAAGAGTCAAGTATCTATGTGAATATGACTCTTCTTTCTCTTTTGACTCAGGAAATCCAAAAATCCCTATCCGTGGAAGGCTGACCTGACCCTCTAAGGAGTGGGGCAGATGGCAGGAGGTCACACCAAGCAAGAATTTTACAGACCCTTGAATGCCCCAAAATGGAAGAGGCAACACAGGGTATCCATGGTGTGCAGGACTCCCAGGCCAGTGGAGGAAGATCCTAGGGTAAGTGGATCCTTGGAGGTGTGGTGAAGCAGCGGGGCGGGGGGGGGGGGGTGAGCCACTATTCTGGAGATGGGGATTGCACATGACAAGCTCTGTGTCCTTCTGTCAGTTATCCTTTCCTAGCCAAGGATGGTCTGCATTGGAATTTCCCCAGCAGGCTCATTAGGATCTTCAGATCTGCGGATCAAACTTACTTGTACATAGGTCAGGTCTAGGCTGGTGTTTGTCCAAATCTTTCCATGTGGCTCATTTCTATTCAGTCTGAAATCTCCAATGGTCCCTCCCCCCACAGAGGTTCAGACATATTAAATATCCTGGAGCTCACGAGTCGTATATGATGTACCCTGTCCAAAACCCATCTCCCACTCCCAGAATATGTCCTTCTCTGTCACAGAGTCTAAGTCTAAAGTTCTCTTTTGTCCAGCAAAAAGAGGACACAGGATTAAACAAAGAGATGGCTAATCTCCGGGCAAAGATAAGAGCCCCAAATCAGGGTTCTTGCCGCTCATTTATTAAGATCAGAAGGCTTACAAACATGATGGGCATGCACAAAGAGACCAAGAAACTGTGAACATTAACTTGGGGATGTGAGGGAAAATGGGGGTTTTGAAGATATACAGTGTTTGGGGTTTGGGTCAGTATTAAACAAAATCCTGGCCCCGGGCAGATAGGCAGACGATTGTTAAGGGCAGACAGGAGGCGCTGTGCCTGTTTATCTTTGTCAGCTTAGGTGATGAGACAGGGAGAATAGCCTCAGGGTTAACAAGGCACCTTTTCTTTTTTTTTTTTTTTTTTTTTATCCATCTCCTCTCCAGGCTGCTTGGCCTACAGCGCAGCATCCATAGTCCAATTCACTAGTTTACCTAACTTGGCCCTTTCCTCCTGTGAAAGCAGCTTTTCTGCTATAGAACTAATTGGGGGGCATTTTTGCCCTGCATGCCTGATCTTGCTTACCTCATATAATTTTGTATTGGGAGCCTTTGCACCCGTTCCTAATTTGGGCCTTTGTCCCTCCCTCTCTATTCTGGGGACTCTGCACCCACTTTCTATTTTGGGTGCCTTTGCACCTCCCTATTCTTGGGGTGCCAATCTGGTTTACCCAAACTCAGGTGTTTGGGTGAGCATTCTATGGCTTTGAATTTCTTTATGCCTTGTTAACCCATTGGTGTAAGCCCAGGGGATTCCTAAGCTTATCCCCCACACTTCTCATGTTCTTTACACTTGGATTTTGGTTCCTGCTCATTCACTGAGTCTCTCCACCTTCCCTCACACAGGTAAAGTGTAAGAACTGCAGAGCCTTTGGGCACAAAGCATCAAGCAGCTGGTGCACCATGAGACACTGGGATGGGCCCCGGGCCCCCCAGGCCTGAGACTCCAGGAAAATGAGGGAGAATCTGGAACCAAGGAGAATGTGGAAGACAGGCAATGCAGCTCCTTCTACTTCCCAAGTTTTGTCGTGTAGACGAGAAGGTCAGTGGAGGAAGGTGCTGTTCCAGAGATTCCCCAGGAGACGCCCAGGAAGGCAGCAGCGAACCTGGAGGGAATCCACAGAACCCTGTGACTATGAGAGGGTGAGTGTCCCCTGTTCCTGCTCTTCTTTTTTCCCTGGGACAGGGGTGGGCTTCATTGCCCTCCTGGGAGCAGAGGGGTTTCAACACTGACCAAGGTGATTTCTCTGGGAGTCCTTTTCACCCAGTTCCCCTGGGTGTCCATGCTTTTGCAGGATCCCTTGTATGTGTGCTAACAGTGTGGCTAGTGGGGGAGGGCGGTGAGAACACTATATCAGGAAACTCTTGCAACACCCAGAGGCCTCTCTGGAAGACCATGTATCTTTCTTTGTGACACATACTCCCAAATTGGCCATGGAACTCAGTGGCCCCCACTGCAAACCTCCACCTGCAGGATGCCTGTACTTTCCTGGAAGCATGAATGGACGTGCTTGTCCACTTCGGGAGGCAGGCACGATGCACAACCTTTCTGGTCCATCGCTCCGGTGGAATCAAAGCATCAAGGGGCTACTGCCCAGTGTTTCTTCCTGATCAGCACTGAGCTGGAAGTCCTCATCCTTTGTCAGTAGAATCCTTTCCTGTCTCTCCCAGTTGTTTGCAATGGACTGAGGTCTTGGCGTTTCTGTTTCTTTGCTGTGCTTGTCGTGCATGTGTCCTTGGTGGGGAGGAAGGACTCATGGCCGTTGTCTGTGTGTTGTGTGTTCCCACAGCATCCGCACAGGCCAATGCCCGTGTACACCACCAAGAGGGTGTCCGTGCTGGAGCCGCACGTCCCGGCTGAGCCTCCTAGCAGGACGCCTGACACGACACAGCTGTCCCTGTCGGCTGCTCCTCTCGGGAGACCTGCGGCGAGCACCTTCCCGCCTGCAGGCCGACAGGATGCCCAGCAAGTGGGGACCCCTGCCCCACCTGCCCGGCCTGCCCCGGCACACCAACGCTCTGCCCGGGATCCAGGCCTCGGTGTCCAGCTGAGACAACACCGGCCCCGATGTGCCTCCCTTGAACGTCTCCAGACTGTCTCTAGGGGGCAGGGCACTGGCCATGCCCAGGCACCAGCCAAGCATCCTGAGGTGAGCTCTGATCCTCCTCCAACCCGTTTGGCTCCGAGTCCCCAGCCCCACATCCAGACATCAGGCAAGAGATGGGCCCCGCTTCCTGACGACACGTGCCAGAACCCTCGAAAGAAACCACGATGGACCCCCTTTCATCAACCCCACAAGAGCACAGGACGCCCCCGTGTGGGGCTTTGCCAGAGTCGGTGTCGTCCAGAAAGGAGAAGTGCATGTGGTCTCAAGGGGGCACCCCACGTGCTCAGGAAGTCACCTGCCTTGGTGCAAAGCATGAGCCTCCAGCCTCCCCGCCCCCAACCTCAATTGGACACTCTCCAGGCGTGCACCGTGGCCCTGTGTCCACGCTGTCCACAGGCACCCAGCCAGCCCATGGGAATGGTCTTCAGCCGCCTGGACAAAGGCAGCTGGAACTCCAGGTTCATAGCAGCTCCCTGTCTGGCACCTCCCGAGACGCCAGCCCCCACTGGTCAGGTCCCTCCCATCACACACCAGTCTGAAGAAGGCTGTGTGCATCCGATTGAGTGTCCTATTTGATCACCTGCCGCTTTCATCATCCTCAGATGAGTGTGATTGGCAGTGAGACACCTCATGGCCTTGGAATCTTGACCTCCAACTCAGTGACCCTGAGGAGATGACTGTTCAATTGAAAATAGGTTTCAGGTATGGCATATGGTGCATCAGCAATTCCCCTGTTGGGCTTGATGTACAAAATTGGAGCCCTGGTCATACTTGGATGTCACACTTGTGTCGTGTGTATACATACATCCCTTCTCCCAATGCAGAACACACTTTTTCTTTAGGTAATATATGTTATTTTTCACATGATACTTATCAACGTGGATGTAAAGTTTATTTTATGTAAATACATATTTAAGAAACTTAGTGAAATTAAATAATAAGTTATAAGCCTCACTGTAAATATAACCTATGAAATTACATGCGTTTGGTTTGCAAATGTGCAATTTGGGGATTCTGAATAAAGGATCCAACTGTTTCCTTTGCAAATTCAAAGCAGAGATTAATTCGGTAGACTCTGTGAGGTAGTTTTGTGCCAATTGTACTGGGGAATATATTACCCGCTTTCTTCATTTTCGTTATTAAATGTTATCATGAAGCTATGTTTCCTTTTTTCACATTTAATAAAATTTTTCCAAATAGGACATAAGGTGCATTAGTTTTTTTCTCAGCTTTGAACATTATTTTTAATTATTTACTTTGTCAAAGCTTAATTAACTGTCAGGAAAGAGGAGCTTGATAGGACCTAGGTCTGCTTCGACTTTCAGAACCTCAGGCAAACCCAGCTGTAGTGTGTAAATACATGCTTATTAGAATCATTTTTGTGTGATTGGGCACCTGGGTAGCTCAGCCAGTTAAGCGTCCGACTCCTGATTTCAGGTCATGATCTCAGAGCTCATGAATTCAAGCCCGGTGTCTGGCTCTGCACTGTCAGGGCAGAGCCTGCTTGGGATTCTCTCTCTCTCCTTCCCGCTCTGCCCCTCCCCCACTCCCCCCCCCCCCGGTCTCCCCGAAGATAAAATAAATGAACTATAAAAATATTTCTATGTGATCCTGTGTACCTCCAATATGCACTGGGCAGGCTCAGTCTGTCTTTGGCCCATAATGGGATCCGTTGGTGAGGCTTCATGTATGCATATGCCGGAACCCTATGACAAGAGATGCACATATTGGCTGCCTTTTGGAGGCCTGGCTTGTGATTTACTGCCCTCCATAGGATTTTGTGACACAGCAATATTTGACAGGCTGGGCAGGTGCTGGTCAAAATATCACCTTAGGAACAGGCTATCTTTCTTCTCTCCCTCAGGGCAAACTCTGAGGAGGACCCAGGGAAATCCCATAGGTGTGTAGAGAGGAATCCTCCCTTAGGAAGAGCATACACCTGCTCCTTCCCCCTACAGAGCGTTCTTTGGGGAATGCTCCCCTCTCTCTCTCTGCAGATCTGTGCAGCCAGAAGGCAGAGCAACTAGCTGTTGGCCATCCAATGTCACTTAAACCAGGAAGGAAGTACAGGAGTCACAGGGTGAGCCCCACCCAAAACACCATCCACGCAGACTCTGTGTGACTTGAGTCAGAGGCTGTTGTTCCCTTTCCCCGGCCCCTGACTCAGGCCCTGCCCACTGCCCCATTACTGTCTCATTCCTTCTGACAAAAGCATAATAATCGGGCTCTTTTTCTAATATTCATTTTATTCAGGTCATGCGGTTGCTCTTTTACATTGTTAACCTCACTCCCCTTTTGCAATGCATTTAACTGTGGATAATAGTATCAATGTTGTAAGTCTTCTCTGGGGGTTCTACATATGAAATGTCTAATATCTTCGGTAAGGCATCATGGAGGGTCAACTACTATGCCAAATATTTTTGACTTTATGACATGCACGGAAACTGTGTTAGATGATATTAATAGGTTATCTGATATCATCCATCACAAACAGATGCATTGAGAGGCATCAAGAATTCTCATTGGACTAGGGGGAGGGCCTCCAAGTGCAATGCCGTCGGCAGTCTGGATGGTTTCCCTCCTTGAAGATTGGCGTGTATTGGACGTCGTGTGCACTTTTCATTTGGCCTTTCCTATCTTCTCCAGGAGGCTGCTCCTGTGGCCTCTGCCCACTGCCCTCAAGGCATGGCCCTCTCCCAGCCTGGTGCCATCCAGCGCTGCCCACATCTTCCCCCGCCCCCAGCCTGGCCTCACCCAATGGCATGGGACCACTGCCCCACCCTTACTGGCAGCATTCTTACCCCTGCCCCACCCATCACCACACCCTTCCCAATTCTCATCCTCTCAACTCCCAGTTGGTCTCACCTCACAACCAGCCCATCCCTTCACCGTACCAGCCTGGCACCAGCCACTCTCAGGACCACTCCCCAAGGAGAATAGACCAGATTCTTGGGGGGGGGGTGGTTAGTGGGGGCCAGAGAAGAAGCACACCTTTCACTTTTCTTAAAATATCCATTGGCATGCACCAAGCTTGGACCTGTTTTTTCAATGATTATATATTCCATTGGGTTTTCACCTTTTCCTATAAAATTGTTGGGTTTTCAATGGAGTTTTAGACAGTACTATCTTTGGCATTATTAGAATGAGGTCACAGTTTGCTCTCCTCCGTGTAGTGACCTCAGCCAGTCTATCCCAGGCCTTCCTGGAGCACGAAGCTGACCCACCTCTGAGGACTAGACTTTTGCTCTGTCTGAATGCTTTGGTACTGACATGTGGGTGCTTCCTGGGGCTTGAGTCAGCCCGCCTCCGTACTTGAATGACACCCCAGCTTGTCTTGGTCTCCAGATCTCAGAATGGCCCAGAATCTTCCAAGTGGGTAGTCAGGATGGGGAATTGTCTCAAAAGGACCATTCTACCACCTGTTTCCTCATGTCTATGTGTCATCTATCTGTGTGTCTATCATGTATCTTCCTGTCTTCATCGGGTCTCTATTATCTATCTATGGAGTGTATTTCTGTTATTGAAATTGTATCTGTTATTTGCCATACTTTGTGCGTGATGTATAAATTCAAATGCCTTTGAGATGCAGGTGGGTGACATCCATAAATGTTTAGTTTTCTAAGTATATTCTACATATATTTTAATTTCATGTTTCTCATCATCTTTGTAGCCTGGACTCTTTGACAGATTATCTTCATTGTGAACATAGAATATAGCTTATTCTTTTACCCATTTTTGCTTTCTCCTTCAGAATATTTTGTTTCACCTATGGATTAGAGCCATGTCCAGGATCTACTGTGTAGTAAATACATGATTTCAATTTAAACTAATGAAAGATGAAGTGTTCGCCATTTTCAGGCATACTTTTAAGGACACCTGTGCTCTCACATGAACAGGTGAAAACACGGTCATACTGCCTTCTTTGGAGCCTCATTAATACCCTTATGAATTGGAGGGTGAAATCTGTGAATTAAGATTTCCTTGAGAAATCCAGTTTAGGTGGCAGGATTTGTCAAGACCAAATAACACTGTTCCTATTGCCAGAATTGCTCCAACATCACCCCACGTGAGGCCACCTACTGGTTTTCCCATATGCAATCTCATTTGCTAATTGTCAACATTTTAAAAAATTTAACATCTTGACTTAACTGGATTTATATTTTGAAATAAAAGTTCCTGGAATGTCTGGAAAACATATCATCACCAGTGGCCTGAGCAGCGCAGGTTCTCTATTTTAGCTCAGAGTCCAGGGTCCAGTACAGCCAAAATTAAGAGTCATAATGAGGGAATCTAGACCCACCCACCAGACCTTCTGTAAATGTTCATGGTCGCCTTTATGGCCCACGAAATGCTCAGGCTGCAGTGCAAGGCATGGAGACTCTGACCTGCCAGCCTGAGCAAGTGCCCAATGCCAGGTCCTCCTGAAGACTATGCAATGCCCGTGCTGGCCAGCGGCGCCCCCTGCTGGACAGAGAGCAGTGTGCAAGACTCCCTCTTGTGACCTCCCACACGGATTACAAAGCCAGGGGTGTGGACTTCCTCAGGTGTGGGTGGAACACGTGACACAAGGCCACCCAGGAAGAGCTGGTCCTAGTCATCTGGGGAGCTGACTGGATGCTTATGGAGGCCATCATGAGATCCAGATCAAATATTGTGTGTGTGTGTGTGTGTGTGTGTGTGTGTGTGGTTGCGTGTGTGATATACGGATTTTAATCCAGGAAGAGAAAGTTGGATCCCAAAATTTCTACAGGATGACCTAGCATGGTTACTTTCTGCGGCTTCCCTTCATGGCTCAGATGCACATACACTGTTTGTATTCTACCCATGATTCTGCCCAATCTAGAATCAAATCCACAGGAAAAATAGATTTCACGTGTTAATGTCTTTTGAGATCTAACATCCAGTTAGCCCTGTTGAGCTCTTTCAGTGAGAAAGTGCCATGTAATCACTTGTATGTGGAATAAAAAACAAAACAGAAGAACACAGGGCAAGGGAAGAATAAATAAAATAAGATAAAATCACAGAGGGAGGCAAGCCATAGGAGACTCTTCAAAAAATTTTGTTTTTTGTGTATTTGAGAGAGAGAGAGAGAGAGAGAGAGAGAGAGAGAGAGATACAGAGCATGACCAGGGGAGTGGCAGAGAGAGGCATGCACACAGAATCCAGAGCAGGCTCCAGGCTCTTAGCTGTCATCACAGCACCGGACACAGGGCTTGAAGTCTCAAACCCTGAGATCATGAGCTGACTGAATCAGAGTCCTAACCGACTGAGACACCTACGTGTCCCAGGAGAACCCTTAAGTGTAGAGAAGAAAGTGAGGGTTGCTAGAGGGGAGGAGTGGGTGCGCTCCATTTGCAACAGGTGTTATGGAGGGCCCCTGTGGGGGTTGGCAGTGGGTGTTACATGTAAGGGACGAAGCCCTAAATTCCACCCCTGAAACCAAGACTACACTCACTGTTAACTAAATTTGATTTAAATTTTGAAAATGGAGGGGGGACTGGGTGCCTCAGTCGGTTGAGTGTCCAACCTCAGCTCAGGTCAGGATCTCATGGTTCGTGGGGTTGAGCTCCACGTTAGGCTCTGTGCTGACAGCTCAGAGCCTGGAGCTGCTTTGGATTCTGTGTTTCTCTCTCTCTGCCCCTCCCATGCTCATACTCTGTCTCTGTTTTTGTGTGTATGTCTCTCTCTGTTTATTTAAACGTTTTATTTCACGTTTAAAACATGAAAACAACACACCAATAAATTTTAAAAGTAGATTAAGAAAAAGTATTTTTCCTCTATCGGCTCTGATATTTGAACATCCAGAATTCAATATGATTTGCTGTACAAAATTCACATACTGACATTAGTTCCCACTAAGTGTGGTGTGTATGTTTAATGCAGACTGGAAACAACAACAACAACAACAGCAACAACAGGCTTTACCCTGTCAGTGCCATTGGCAAACGACCAGAGATCTCCTATATGGCCCCCCTCCCCTAGGGGGAATTGAAGGATCATGCACTAATTCCCATTCAACAGTGTATTTAGTGAGTCTCGCTCCTAAGAAATACAGGTGTGACTGAGAGCATCCATCCATACCCTGACCTGAAATACCACATTGTTGCCTCGGTTTCCACTTGAGACTCTTTTCTGAGGTGTACAACCAAGGACCAAGATTGCAATGCAACTGAGCAGAAATC
Source organism: Acinonyx jubatus (assembly GCF_027475565.1). Classification (NCBI taxonomy): domain Eukaryota; kingdom Metazoa; phylum Chordata; class Mammalia; order Carnivora; family Felidae; genus Acinonyx; species Acinonyx jubatus. The sequence goes on along the minus strand of NC_069382.1, from coordinate 6,504,243 downwards.
CCTGAGCCTCCTCCCTTGTGGAGGAGATTGTCCGATGGGGGGATGGTGGTCAACTCTGCGGAACAAGGTAGAGCTGCTTGGTGGCTCAGCAAGAAGAGGTGAAAGAAGGTTCCTTTCCCCCATTTGCTCTGCAGCCTCATGGGAGGGGGATTGTTAAGGGAACCTCATCTAATGAACATGGGCCAGGAAGGCTCCACCCACCCGTCTCCAGAGACATGAGCATTTATTTGCTCCTTGCCATTTCCAGGCAATTAGCCAATGTTCACATGAACATGTGGAGACTTTACAAAATACATTATGTATACAAGGAAACACTTTGCACAGTTATGAATTCGTGTTTCCTTCTGCTCCTCTCCTTCCGACACAAGACATTCCTGAAAAGGCTGTCTGCTCCCACGTAGAGCTAGAGTTCTTCCAGTTTCCTGGTCATTTGCCACTCCTCCGTGTGGAAGCCCTGAGATTGTTTCAAACTCCTTCCCCTGCCGGTGCATGTTTGGATATCACCGAGAGTCCCCACACGCACATGTTTGGGCACATGTACTTTACCAATACACAGAGTAGGGAATGGGACCGTGAGTCCCAGGCATTTTCACAGGGACTCCCGGTGCTCTGCCTTGTTTCCACCTTCATGCCTCATTGACCACTTCCTCTGACCCTTTCAGGCTCTGAGAGTGCCCAATGATCCTCGGTGCTGATGGAGGGGAGAAACCTTCCAAATAAATACCCAGCATAATCCACACCTCTCAAATAACATCATTACAGCCAGCCAGCCTTAAAGCTTAGGATTCTCCAGGTCAACTGGAACGCCATACCCCATGAATACAGCCAGATTAATGTCCCTCCACATGTCCCGATCACACCCACCTACAACACACAAAATGTGGCCTACAAGGGACTGTGAGTGAGTGAGTGAGTAGTGAGTGAGGGTGGGTGAATGTGCACGTGGGCAGGCGTGTATCTCAAAGCCCGTAGTGGGATCCCTGCACTGCTTCCTGAGACCTCTGTCCCTTCTTGTTCTTCCTCTTGGTAGCTCTGGCTCTGCCGGTGAGACAAGGGACTTGGTGAATGGCCGTTGCCCTCTGAGGTGGGATGTCCCTGGCTGAACTGTTGAGCCGGTAGATGCTTGGTTCACGGTGATCCTTTCCCATCTCATCTCTGTATTTGGACTGGTGAATTAGGACTGCGTCGGGGGGAAGAGCAAATTCTAGTTTCCTGAGGTTGAATTCAGACTTGGGACGGTGGCTTTCTTGGAGGAATCTCCACTGGTCTAACGTGGTTGCTGGCAGTGGTGTCTCTTCCACGTGATCCTCCAATTGTGGCACCTCGATGTTGGGGTCGGTTTCAGGCCCCCCTTGGGCCGCAGCCGTGCCTGCGTGGTCAGCCTGGAGGCATGTGGATTCCCCAGCACCTGGCTCACTCGCACGCTCTCTTTCCAATTCACTCTTCTGGATGTAAAAGAGGACATAGGCGTGTTGGCTCAGGGCAGACGTCGCATCACTGGCGGTCACCTTCGCATCATCCATTTTGTACCACTGGCCGTTCCCAGCTTTGATGTAACAGAAGTAATGTCCGCTGTGACAATTCCAGCCCGCGTGCACCAGCACGGCATAGAGCACATAAGTCAGCGACCCCCCGTCCTGCCCAGACGCGTAGCGTCGCATGTCAAGGCGCTCAGGATATTGCACTTCCTTAGCCAGTTTGCTGCCCGTGAAATGGCAGAATCGTTTCAATACCAGCATCAGGACCTTGGAGCAAGTGTGCAAAGTCAACGTCTTGGAAGCAGGTACCTTGTCGAGACAAGTACTACAACGATAGGCATTTTCACCATCCAACTGTTCGGGCTTCACCAAGTGTTGCAAAGCTTGGCTCACACTCTGAGCTGCCGTGATATCCAGGCTAATGTCCAGGTAAGGGTCCAAAGTGCTGGAGACACCCTGGCAGTGGAGACACTGGATTTGAGACCTCCAGTACCCCCCAAAGATTTGCTGGATGAGGGTGGCGTCCTGAGCCTGAGGCTCTGAAGGCTTGTCCTCACGCAAACACGCTTGCTGCATAGCATCCAGAGTGAACATCAGAAACTCATGGGCATCTTCCTGCTGTGTGTGTGTGGAAGACAGGAATTAAAACCCAAGTGAGGATAGTTTCCTAGGACGTTGGCTGTAAAGGCTATATGTGCTGGACTGTCGCTTAAATCACGATAGATTTCTATCTTTATTGTTTCGGTCAATGTCCTCTACTAGCTACTTAAATTACATAGTCGGGTAATTGCCCCTTGTAAAACTTTTCCAGTATTTTTCATGGGTTAAAAACAGTAGTTTCTTGGCCTTCTCAGCAAGGCAAATTTGGTCCATATGCTGGCATCCATTTGTAGGCAAGGTACAATGGGGAAGTGGGGACACGTTAGCATCCCTCCGTTACAGACCCTTAGTTGGCTGGTTGGTGATATTAGCGATTTTGTTTGAGGTATGCCTTGGGTTGCTTTGACATGTCAGGAACCTCTGTCATATCCTGCATGTGGGACAGCACTCAGGATTCAGGGGGGGATCTTTGAGGTAATGGAAACATGGGAGGAGCATGGGAGCTTCTCTTTGATCCCCAATGACTCTCCCTTGGGATGCCTTTTAACCCACTGGAAAAAATTTGACTGCAAAATTTAGGAAAGGATGGATCTTCTGTAACACTGCATGGCCTTAGCAGGATCTAGCAGTTAGATCTCTTCCACAGGAAACAGGGCAAATGGGCTGAGGTACCATCAGGCACCATCAGTTCAATCTCCCACTCTCACGGTAAGGGAGCAAAGAGCACCCCCTTGGACTGCCTATTTCCTATTTCCCCACCAATGTTCCAGGTAAAAAAATTGACAATGGGGGAAAATTTGTCTTAAGTGGACCCAAGGGAAACATATTCTGTATTTGAACTAATTTAAGTTTGTTGGTTTAATTAAGATAGACCTGTCTTTAGAGTTATGAGCATTAAATATGAAACTGTTATTCTACCTAGGTTTCCTGAAGGTCAAATAAGCTCATGTTATCTCTGTTCCAATTTTTTAGCAAAAAGGTGACTTAAAGTAATGGTTGGAGTGTCTGGGTCGCTCAGTCAGTTAAGCGTCTGACTTCGGCTTAGGTCATGATCTCATGGTTTGTGGGTTTGAGCCCCGTGTCAGGCTCTGTGCTGACAGCTCAGAGCCTGGAGCCTGCTTCAGATTCTGTGTCTCCCTCTCTCTCTGCCCCTCCCCCACTCATGCTCTATCTCTCTCTGTCTCAAAAATAAATAAGTAAAGATTAAAATAATGGTTAATTTTGTCTGTCTCAAACTTTTCATGGGTAATTGTTAAGATAGCTTTCAAAGTCTTTGGTAACCTGAAACTTTAAAGTTTTGTTTGGTTGATAAATTAGGATTAAATTCATTGGACATGTGGGTCTTTTCCAAACAGAATGGAACGCTAAAACATTAATTACTGAAAGTAGGTTTGTGCTTTTAACTTACTGATGAGAAACCAGGACTATTTGGGTCTGTTAGTAAGCATGTGTGCTTAAATGATTCATAAATTTGCCATCTAAAGAATTCTAGTAACAGTTCACAATTGGTTACTACTATGCTTTCATTGGAGACTCAGGTGTCTAAGAGTTAAAATTCTGCTAAATGTAGCTAAGACTGATGGAAATAAGGGAAACAGCTCTGTATGTAAAAAAGTAGGAGATGTGTAAGAAAGATATAAGGGATGGAAGTACATTTTTGTTGAAGGTAAAAGAAAGTAATTTTGTCCTAAATCAGACTGGTTGTTTGAAGAAAAATAGCTTGGGACAAAATCTGAAGGCAAAAGAAAGTTGTAGAAGGTTCATGAGTGAAAATCTTTGGAAAGGAGTGTTATGTGTGGTCAGGATGGACGAAGGTTGCAATGAATGGGTTTTAAAAGTACACTGGTGTAAGATCTGCTTTTCTCTCTGTTCAAAATACAAAGTTTTCTTGGACTGTTGATCTGCTCTTGATATGAATAATGGAAACAAAGTTTTTTTTTCTTTTTTGTCTGCCAGGAACACCAAAGCTTTATGTTTCCTTTTTATCAGGTCTTTTATTGCTTAGTTAAAATTCCTCAATGGTAAAGGAACTAAGTTTTGCTAACAACCGTATAACCCTACATATTTGCTTTTGAGATTTTTTTTCCATCTTGGTTAAATAAATAATTTAAAGTTTTAAGATGTGTAATGATCTATGATCCTTTTTAGGATGTGTTTTATAACTTTCTAAGGTTTAACAAATTTCCCAGGATTCACAATGTAAATGAAGTCTTTGACCAATTAGGCCTCTTTTGGTATGCTAAGTTACTCTGGAAACACTGTCAAACAAATACTGGTATTGCTTGGGCAAATGCTGTAACTGCTCAGATTTAAATGCAATTCCTAAAGTTTTAATATGCTTTGGTAACAAGGTCTTCACTTGATATTCTGATTATTGAAGTGTTATGTGTCACAGAAATAACCGAATTTCCTTATCGATTGCAACATAATGAACTCTCATCAGATTGTTAACCATCTCCATTTCTGAGATTTTGTCATTTATAATTATTCTGATGCTCTTACAAAATCATCTTCAAGATTTATAAAAAGGCCTTTTAGGACAAAGACAGGTATTTAACATCTTTAAAATACTAAAACTAAAATGGGTGAGAATTTCCAGAAGTAAACAGTTGCGTTGAAACTGAACAAGAATTAGTCACATGGGACTAAACGAACTGAAGAAGATGGTCTTAGTTTTGCAGCTCTTGTTTTGAAGTATTGCTAGTTCTCTAATGTTTGCTCTTCTGGATTAAGGAAACTTTCTCTTAAGATACCCATGGTATACAAAAATAGGATAAAGTATTCATTTGTCAACAAACTAAAGCATCTAACTTTTCTCTCTACCTGAACCCTCTGAAATCCACAAACCCAATGAGTGTTCTTTCTTCCATGGCAATCATACTTATTTGCATAAGTTCAATAAGAATCTGTTCCTCTTGTAACAGGACACCATTAGAAATACTAGTTATTTTACCAAGGCTTTGACTGGAATGTCATGTTTGAAAGCTACATGCCTAGACTCAGATATGACTATACAGCTCTAAAGAACTGATACTGACCTTAGGAAACATGGAGCCATATAGCCCCTCAGAAATGTTGGCCTGATAGCTTGCTTACAGAGTTCCCAGCAGCCTTACCGGCTGAGTAAAGAATGTCAATTCCTGGCAAGTGCAGGAACCTCAGCATATCTTGGGGACCTTGAAAAGAGGAATTCGCCCAAATCAAGAGGCATTGCGGGCATGCCTTATGGCAATGACTTGGCTTGGCTTCTGTCCTGGAGAACCTCTAATAGTTCAGTCTAGAGATTCCTTATAAAAAGTTCCAGCAAAGCAAATTTTAAAATATCTATATGACCAATCGCTGTTCTTGCTGAACTTATGTAAATAATTAGGCCAAATTTATTAAACTGAACTTGTTTAACAAGCGAATTAGCCTTAATTTGGTTATCTCTGGAGATGAGGGTTCTTAGGTAGAAAAAGACTGCCTCAATAATTGCATCTTTATGGATGTTAAATTCTAGTTCCGATTGTCTTTAAATGTTGTTTGCCTAAACTAGACAACTTGAGGTAAACTTCAGAAAAATTGTCACAAATAGCATAGGTATAGACAATCTTCTTGATGGTTATTCTGTGGGGATAGTAACAGGACCCCATGGGTATATTACTTAAACAACTGGAAAGGGGATGGATTCCCCCAACAATTGTATATAAAAAGACTTTTCTCACTGTAGTGAGATAGATAAAGACTATAGTGCTTTATTAAATCATTCACTTGAGGCTAGATTAATTCATAAATCTCTAAATATGCAAACCATATCCTCCCTAAACCTGAACTGACAGTTCCTAGAAACCCACTCCATAAAAACCCAAAGACTTCGTTTATTTAAAAGAGTGACATTCTAATACAGAAGGGAACTAACTCCAAAATGGAAGGGCCCCTACCGGGTCGTATTAAATACTCCCATTGCGGTAAAGATAGAGGGGCGCTCTTCATGGGTTCCTATATCTAAAATAAAACCTGTACCCCCTTCACAAAAAAAAAATCAATGAGCAGACAAATGTGCCTTCTCATTCTTGTGAGTGTCACACTTCTCTTATGATGGTGGTACCTTTCCTTTTCATTCTCCTTCCTCCAATTTATACTAACAATTCCTTTCTATAATGGACACAGCATTATGCCAAACTATAAAATCAGACAGCTTGCTGGAGATGTGCGGTTTTGCCCATGTCAAGCGCATCTGAATTATCCTGGTGCGTTTCCCTTTTACAAGGTACTGATTGGCAACCTCTAGGTACTTATATGTCAAAAATAATATATAAAGATAACATGTTTGGGGATAAGTCTATCACTCATCAAAATGTTTCTTCTTGGCCCGTGATCAATAAGACTTGGCATTTACCAGGACATAACTGGACTTTTTCATACCCTCAAACTGTTAAGATAAGAACTGATTTTACAAATCCACAAGTTAATACCTGCCAGTGAGTGCCTAAGTTACAAAACCCTACTTATCACTGTACTGAGGATGGGATGTATCAAATTGGGGATGCATATTTATGGTTCACACCCACCATTGGTCGGCTCAGTCAAAAAGGCAATTTTATGCTGGAAACAAAGAAATCATACATATGATACCTGGACATATATATGATACAATATCCAGGGTAGCTATAGAAACGTGCTCCCAAACGGGCATACTTCAGGCTACCGACTGGCTTGCTACTGATTGAATAAAGCAACCTGGAATCAGATGGCTAGCCCCAAACGGAACCCACTGGATATGTGAAACTAACCTATGGCCCTGGCTTTCTCTGGGATAGGTAGGTCACTACCCCTTAGGATTTGCCTGGATTCATGGGTGCATTATTAAAACAATCACTGCCCCAGCTAACTTCCCAAATGTAAAACAAACATAGACACGATCTGTTTTCCAATGGTATGATCGTTTGGCATCCATTTTTGCTCCATCCGTGGGGTTAAAAAGTGTAATTTGGCATGTGAAAGCCCTTAACAAATACATCATAAGGGCACTCAGTGACTCACAAAATAGCATCTCCTTACTCAACACTGAAGTCGCACAGATGCGCAAAACAGTTCTACAAAATAGAATGGCATTAGATGTTTTGGCTGCTGCACAAGGTGGCATTTGTGCTCTCATAAAAACAATGCTGTGCATACATTCCAGATTACCGTGAAAGTATTTCTGGATTTCTAACCGACATGAATACTCAAATTGGTGCTTTAAACAATCCCTCTCTTTCTTTTAGTGATTGGTTAAACTCTTGAGTGGAGGCTTTTGTCAACTACCAAAGACTTTTATTAGGGCTTCTTTCTAGTTATGCTAATTATGCTTTGCTGTTTTCTCCCATGTCTCTCTGCCTGGTGCAAAGACTCTATCACTACGATAACTTCAAGCCAACGGATGATCCTTTCTATTCAAGGAGGATCATGTATGTTGTCCATGTTGGATTCAGCTGCCTCCACTTTTTGTAACGCCTCTATATGTTCCCCAGCTGATCAGTATTGACCCGTAGGTAGGGACAACTCTACAGCCCTAGTCAGCAAGAAGAAGCTACAGAAGAAGAGACCTTCCACCTTCAGCAACCTTAAAGATTTAAGGGTCAAAATTGTTCAGGGCGGAGATGATGACGGACCATCAGGCAAGCTGAGGGGGGAGCAAAAGTTAGCAACCCCCCCTAACCCAGGTGGGATGTGTGTGACATTCCTCAGGCACTCCTGGCTGCCCAAGGACAAAGGGAAGGAAAGAAAACAAGTGGCTAACTGAGAGAGATCACAGTCATACACGACCTGAGTGTCCACCAGTTTACAAATGTCTTGGTAAATTACAACATCACCCCTCCATAGCGATATGGGGAACAAAGGCAAGAAGGAAATGGCAGGTAAAATTAAATTTCCTCATAACCCACAGCCCACTGACAAATACTTGAGACAAATAAAGAGTAGAACATTTCTCCAGGAACACCCTACTGGCCTGATGTTAATGCCTTACTAGAGAGAAAACAACCTTAGCTGGATACTAGCAAGGCCTCTGTTATCCTAGGAGTTCTCGTTAGCACATCAAAGTCTCACTGAAGGCCTCCTTTTGACTTTACCTTCCCAACTTCATAGTACCTAAGGAGCCACTCTTCATGACCCCAGGGCGGCTCTTTCTGCCCATGGGGCCTGTCTCTGTGCTTTAATAAAATCACATTTTGCACCAAAGGCTTCTTCATGAATTCTTTCATTGCCATCAGCTCTGAACCCCACAAACACCCTCCCGTCACCCCCAAAACCTCATCACTATTACCTCTTCCATCAGACCCCTGGAGGTCCAGGTAACTTTATTTGCATATCAAGACTCTGGGCTGTTGGAATGCGAGCCTCTGTCAACCTACCAGCAGAGGGTGACAAAGGCCAGCATGGGAGCCTTACACTGCTTTTGGGAGGACCTAGAAAATGCTGAAGTTTCTGGAGTAGGGGGGCAGTCACCAGCCTGTGCCTTCCAGTGCTGCACCAGCCTTTTTCTGGAGCAAATAATGAGGGAGCATGAGGCAGGTTGAGGGGCAAAGCACAAGCTAGCACCCCCCACCCCCACCCCAGGCAGGATCTGTGTAATATTCCTGGGACATTCCCAGCTACCCAAGAACAAAAGGAAAGGGTTTGAGTGTTTGCCATGGTAATGTGGGAAACTAAGGCAAATGAAAAATTTAATTCCCTTACTGCCTACAGCCCATTGACAAGTCCTTGAAACTGGCAGAGTGACCTCCCTCTAGGAGCTCAGCTGCCTTGATGATGGCACTTTGCTGGGGCAAAAGAGAAGCTTAGCTTAACATTATCCCAATCTCAAAGATCCTGTAAGTCTACTTCCTTTATCTCAACTGCTCCAAGATATATGCTGGCAATCAGACTCCAAGCTTATTGCCCCCCCCCCCCCCCCGTAGACATCTGGAGGGTCTCATGAGTGAGGTTTTATTAAATGGTAGTAAGTGACATTTCCCTAGAACCAGCTAGTCCCTCAAGGCCCTGGAAACTTTGCTTCCAAAATGCCTTACAGACTTACTCTATCCCTGACCCCCTCTCAACCTGAGGATGTATAATGGGTTACCCATCACAACCCCATGCGGCTCTTCCTGCCCATGAGTCTTGTCCCATGTTTAATAAAATCACCTTTTTGCACCAAAGATGTCTTCAAGAATTCTTTTTTGGCTGTCAGCTCCAGACCCCATGAACCCCCCATCACTCAAAAACTTAAATCAATGAGGGGGCTTCAAACATTTCCAGGGACTCAGGCTGGCTAAGATTGCCCAGTGGTGGTTCCCTGACTCTGAGTTGAGGTAGAAAATTCTAAGGATACTCAGGCAAGCATCAACTCTTTCTCCAACCTCTCCAGGAAGGCAAGAGCTGTTCCTTGGCCCCCAAGTAGACTTAGAAAACATTTTGATGACTCTGACCATCCAAGAACAAAATCCCTATGTCTTCCAGCTCATCACAAGACTTATCTGGGCCTTTGGGAAATCGGTGGGGGGCAGGAGGGGGGGCTCGTAAATTTTATTAGAGACTCCGCCAGGTAATGGGAATGCTGGTTGCATCTCAAGTTTTAGCACTGTCATTTCGCAGGGTCTGAACTGAAGTAGACAATTCTGACAATACTTCAGCAGTGGGAAACTCTTAATCGTTTTCAGGAAGACAAGAGTCATCCCTGGGCTCCCAAATATTCTTAGAAAACTTTTGGTGGTTCTAGTAGACCAAGGATGCCTGGAAATTGCCCCAGCTTGCTATGTGGAGAGGGTTTCTAGGAAAAGGTTCAGAGGGAACACCAGGCCCAGCCCAATGTGAGAAAATGGAGCAGGAGCCTGGAGTAGATGAAAAGAGAAGATAGAGGTAGGTGGGGAGGAAACCTGAGATCCGTGCACAGGGCCAGTCAGTCCTGACTCTCAGGGTACACAAGGACAGCCCTGCCCCTGTCCTTACACCCTCAGAGTTCTGGCACATCAGTAGTCAGTGCTTACTTTATGATGATCGTCACACTGTTCAGAAAGTGCTACGGAATTCCTTTCCTGCCCAACTTTATATTCTCCCCAGGGCTCATTATTTTCTCATTTTTCATGTATCTGATTTTAGATGTACTCCTTTCTAATTCAATCCTAAACTTTCTGCCCATTGCCTGAACCTCGTCTTTAAAAGTTTATTCTGATCAGGTATGTCTATCAATCTCATCATCTTGTAGAACTATCTCCTGGAGATGTCTGAGGTGTCCCAATCAACGTTGTTGCCAGCTGTGTGTGTTGCTCACTGCCACATTGAGGGGGCCCTTCATTCTCTTCCTGGGATTCCCACAGGAGTGCTCTCCTGAGTCTCCTGTTCCCACGTTGTGTTGGTTCCCTATTGTCGCTGTCACAAATTACCATCAACTTAGTGTCTGAAAACAACAGAAATGTATTTCTTTTTTTACAGGTTTGGAGGCCTGAAGTCCAAAATGAGCCATTTTGATGGTTTCAGAGTGGCATCTCACAGGGGACACCCCTATTAAGGGATCTGTTTCTTACACACTCCTTTGTCTTATCTGATAAAAACACTTCCCTGCAGTGTTCACAGTTGGCCTTAGCCCTTTATAAATCCAGTGACTTTGCTGAGTGAAATGATAAATGGAGAAAATAGAGAAGTGATTTGTCAGAGTTGTGTCATTGAAGATCTGGTAGGATCCTTGAGAACAGAGACTGTACCTCATTTGTCCATATGTTCTCAATGCCCGGTACATAATAAACATCACCAGCACCAGCCCCCTCTTCATCCTTGTCCTCCCCTCCCCCCCACCCCCATTTGGAGTTACTGCCCTTAGTAATTAGGCACTATTGTTACCTCTGTGTCCACTCCCTACCCTTCAGCAAATCCTAAGGTTCCTGTTCTTCAAAACAAACAAATATCCTACTTCAAGTGTAGTAATATTGCTTATTTCTCCTTGAATATACTTGGCCAGGAGTTTTAGGTACTGGCTCTTCTCTTTTATGCTTTTGGTCATTTCCTTGGCTAAAAGCTGGCGCAGGCTGCGGTAAGGCATGTCTGGGCAGGATGGTTAAGATCTCTAGTCCCTGTTTCTACCCTGAATGTAGAAGGGCACACTCTGTTTGGGAGTCAGCTGGAATCTCCGTGTGCAGGTTCTGTTCAAAGAGACCAGGGTTGAAAGGGAACAAGGAGAGCCAAGGGTGGAATAAAGCTCTAGGGACAGAGTTGAGCCCGAACAATCAGCAGTATGGAGCTAGTTTTCTTAGACTCAGTTATCCTTACAAGTAGGTCCCTATCACTCCCCTTTGCCTGCATCCAAGAGCTTTATCATGGCTCTGTCATGCCATTATCTTAGAATCCTTAACTCTTGGAGAACATAAGCAGAGGAGGCTTGGAGACAAAAAATGATTAGGAAAATGCCCCATTTTCTGTGACTCAGACCCTGTTCAGTTTCAGTGATGAGGCACAGATGGTTCTAGACACCGGGAAAGCCTTTGACCGCTCTTCATTTCTAAGTCCGTCTTTACACAACCTAGGATGTGGTGCACACAATCTGAAGAGGTTATTCAGAGGTGAGACAACCACAGTTCTCTCAGATATCCACTTTCCCACGGGGCCCCTTTTCGGTGTGCTCTGCATGTAGGTAGTGGGGCTTTTGTCCTGTGTGTAGGATTGTCTCAAGCACTCAGATTCTCAAACTTATCAGGTCTTACCTAAGTTTGTTTGATCCGTGGGGAGACTTGGTTGGAAAAAGAAGAGAATGGCATAAGAAAATGACAGTAGTCCTCATGGGTGAAGGTGTCCATACAGACAGTGGAAAATGGCTTCATTTCAGTCAGCAGCTCACTAGGACCAGTAGGACAGATCAGTTTGGATAATGAGGACATTTCAATACCTCCATGAGGACACCTAGGGACATAGGTGTCCCTTGAGAGCAGAATGGCCTTCAGAGGAGGACAGAGGGTCCTTGTTATTTTGGATGCTCAGTTACCCAGAATGATGAAAATGGGAATTATTGAATGGGGAAAAAAATGTCAAATGGGAACATAAGCTACCAATACATTGGCAATAGAATGGAACAAAAGTCCTTCAGTTCAGTCATAGTGATTTAGGCTAGATTGATGAAGCAATTGGTCTGAATAGTGACGACAGGGTATTTTGCCTGTGAACTTGTTCCAGACTCTACTAACTCAGGTCATACTCAATCATCCTACCCTGAGCTCTCCTCAGGCCTCCCATGAGGCACAGAAACTGCCATGTTGTATGTTACTTTGCTGGACATATATTCATCTTCCCATTAAAGCCTGACCTTCTGTTCCCCTAGTTGAGCAAGGAGGTGAAGATTTTGTTTAGTTCCTCTCAATGTCTCCTTTTCAAAAAGTACATCACAGTGAAATACCACTGGACCTGAAGGCAAGGCTTCTGGATTTGAGTTTTGAAGCTCCATCTTGGTTTCTAACTAGAGGTGTGGGACACAGAACAAGGGCCATCTTTGAATCTTGGATGCTCCTCTGGTCAATGATCTGTAGTTGCCAAACTTCACTACATAGCAGACTTGATTGGAAAAGTGATTTTAAAAATTCAAATTCTTAGCTTAAGAGTTCCCAATACGGGGGCACCTGGGTGGCTCAGTCAGTTAAGCGTCCAACTTCAGCTCAGGTCATGATCTCACAGTTTGTGAGTTCGAGCCCTGCATTGGGCTCTGTGCTGACAGCTCAGAGCCTAGAGCCTGCTTTGGATTCTGTGTCTCCCTCTCTGTCCCTCTCTCTCTCTTTCTCTCTCTCTCTCTCTCTCTCTCTCTCTCTCTCAAAAGTAAGTAAACATTAAAGAAAAAATTAAGAGTTCCCAATATGAAAGCATTAAAGTGAGGACAGACCTCTGAATATTCAAAAATATTCTAGGTAACTAGAATCAGTGTGGTTCTGGAAACATCGACTTACATTATCTCCAAGGGCACTTCTAGCTGTAATATTTTCATGCTCTCACAATTCAAGTGTGACACTTACACTTAGTTTTATGGTTGAATGACACAGCTGGGGTATGCGTGTGCACGTGTCTGCATGCATGCACACATATGCAGCAGGAAACATGGAACTACTCCTCATCCCGTGCAAAACCCAATCCCCAAATTCTAGGTAACTGAGAACAATGTCAGTGAAAAGACAGGGGTGAAGAAATGTCACAACACATTTGCACATATTAGTGAGTTATCTATGTAGATTTATGTAATGAGTAAATTGGGTGATTTGTGAGGGAACCTAAGTGCTCCCGAGGAAGCTGTTTTTAGCCTGAGTGTCTGGGTAAATGGTAACAATATTTACCAAGATCTAGAATAGTGAATGAAGATCAGTTTTGGGAAGAAAGTGATAAATTGCAACGAAAACAAGTTCCTTTGGGGTGCCTACCAGAAATCCAGTTGGGGAAAACCAATGCCCTAAAAAACTTTAGCAAGATGTTAGAGTTTGAAATATAGTGTAGGATTTTTGTCAGACAAGGCCCATTCGGACAACAGAAATCATACTGGATATTCAAAACAGGAAATTTAATGCAGGAAATTGGTTACACAGGTGGTGGGTGGCTGAAAAGGCACAGAGATTAACAACTACAGGCCCAGAAGAGCAGAAGGGAAAGGGGTTATAAGGGGCAGGAGCTGGAAATCCTGCGGTAAGCAGCCTACAGCTGGAGACCGGATGTGTGAGTACGGGACACCTACATCTGAGCTGGTGCTCAGACCTCTTAAGTGGGGAGCAGCACGTGGGTGTGGCTTAAGACTTGAGGAAGGAGGGCTCCGTGTTTGGGGCTCAGACAAACAGGGTGGAGGCAACCTGTAGCCAGGGTTCACACTTCTGAGAAGGAGACATAGCCAAACAGGGGCGTGGAGAGCCAGGGTACACGGCAAAGCTGGTCGTGGCTCAACTGGTCTTCTTAACTACCAAGGGGACAGACCCTGGGTGCTGCTGGTCCTTTCAAGAGATCTTGTCCGGCTGCTGAGAAAGCCGAAAGAAGCGGGCACCTGGAGCCAACCATCTGCTGCTGTTGGGGTGCAGGTGGCTGGAGCAGGAAATGGAAGCAGGTGTCTTCACCTTTCGCCTTCATTTCCCGTCTACTGCCAATGCGCTGACAGGAAGCCAGCTGGCCACGGGGTCTGGCAGATGCAGCGTGCAGGGTGTCCACACACTGCCCTAGAGTGCAACACAGAAGAGGGGCTTGGAGCCTGGAAATGCTGGTAAGCAGACGGTGCCGTGGCAGTAGGTGAGACCTTGAACCACGGGAGCATGTGGGATTATTTAGACAGAACGTATAACAAGGTGGATGAAACCAGGGTGCGTGCAAGCCCAGCAAAGAGGGAACAAAGGAGAGCCAGGGAGGAAGAGAAAGAAAACAGCCGAATGCTTAGGTCCTCATGGGCAGAGGAGACAGAAATGAAGGAGACAGACCTCATTGTGAAATGTTTGTGAAAGAACCCAGATTGAATGAATGCTGGCCGTGGGTCACTGGGGTTGGCCCTGGAATCTTTACTAAGAGGACGGTGGCCAGGACGTGTCTGAGAGGTCACTGGCTCCTTATTACGAGAAATCCCAGCGGCATGAAGATGGCAGAGGACATTTCTGTAAGTCGAGAAGCAAAGAGGGAGACCATATGCACACTACGGTTCATTTTGCAAGGAAAGGGAGAAAAAAGGAAGGAAAGGGGGAAGAGATCTAAGTACATTTAGGTCCTGAAAGGCAGTTAGTTTTATCTGAGACTGTGGGAAAGAATTTTGGGGAAAAGCCCAGGACCTGAGCAAGTTCCTCTGATTACAACAGACAGCTTTATCTGCCCGCTCGTCTCTTACGTAGCTTTCAGATAAAAAAATTCAGCCGATTAACCATAAAGGTATGTAGCAGCACCAGAACACTTTTTTTAAAAACACATTTTTATTTCTTATTTTACAGCTTTTTACAAATTGTCTTGTCCCAGGACATCGTGTTTTATTTTGCTCTCTTATTTGCGTCTCTGCAGGAAGCAGGCCTTCATCGAATAGGTAAGAAAACTCTCCAGAGCAGAGCTGAGGGGATTTGTTTCTTCTCTTCTGGAAGGGTGTGCTGTAAATCTGTGATGAAAACAACCTGTGAACTGTATCTTTCTCTGCCCGAAAGCGGGGACTCCAAATTTTGGCAAATCAGGGCAGAGGCAAACCTCAGTTTACCATTACCATCAGCCCCAAAAGCAAAGATCTCAGGGTCACAGAAGGAATTTTGCAAAGTGTCTAATTTTTCTGCAGCTGATTTCAGCTGCTTCCTCCACCAGCTGCTCACTGAGCTGCTAAAAGGTGTTCCAGCCGGGGCACCTGGGTAGCTCAGTGGGTTGAGCGTCCGACTTCAGCTCAGGTCATGATCTCACAATTGGTGGGTTCAAGCCCCGCGTCAGGCTCTGTACTGACAGCTCAGAGCCTAGAGCCTGCTTCAGATTCTGTGTCTCCCTCTCTCTCTGACCCTCCTCTGCTCATGCATGCACATGTGCTCGCTCTCTCTCTCAAGAATAAACATTTTAAAAAAGTTAAAAAAAAAAGATTTAAAAGCTGTTTCAGCCATAGGCTTCTGTCCTCATCTGGCACACCATTTAGTACACATGCTAAGAACACAGGACCAAAAAGCCAAAGTCTAGATATGGCTATAACTAACCTAGTACCTGTGGGATCTTCCTGGGCCTTTACCTCCTCATCTGTAATAAGAGCGTTGAATTAGATTATCTCTAGGCACCTGGGACTTGAATAGGCCACGACAGGATCAATTCTCGCGGCAAGTGGCCAGAAGGAAGATGCTACCCAATCTTTGGCCAACCTGAACTTTGACACGGGCCAGTTTCTTTGGGTCACTTCATGTCCCAGATTGGACAGAGTGTGGAGGACATTCTAGCAACTCTTACCTGTGAAGGAGACAGAGGGGTACTTGTCAGCAGTGCTGCGAAGGCAGCCATAATTGGTGTCCAGCAGGTGGTCTATTCACTAGGTGGTTGACTCTTCTTATAGCACGGATCCCAGAGTCTGAACAGCAAAAGCCAGGGTCACACATGTGTCTGAAGCCAGGACTGTCACTTCAGAACCCATCTGAACCATGGTCCCACCTTTCCATTCTATCTGTTTTACCTGTTCATTCACTCCCTCACTGACTTCATCAGTCAATAAAATAGTGAATGGGCCCTATGCCAGCAAGTGGGGGTGCAAAGGTGAACAAGACTCAGTGCCTTCCCTCAGGAAGCTCAGGGCCTAGGGCGGGCATTTCCCTGCAGTGTCAGAAGCAGGACTGATGGCTTCATTCAAAGAATGCAAACTTTAGAGGGCAAGAGAAAACCCAGAGCTTTGCCGCACGGAGCTCACAGCCAGAGTATCTTCGCCTCTCTTTTTTTGCAGCTGCGGCTTGGCTCGTACTTGTTCTTCCTTTTTCTTCAACAGAGTGGTGTCAGTTCAGTTCTACAGCCCCCAATCTTAACCTCAAAGGAAAGGCACTTGGCTTCACGGTGACCGTCCGGTTTCAGACAACGTGGCTCTCTGTGCATCCCTCCGCTAGCTAAGTGAAGAAAGCAAGACTTCAGTTATCCAGGAATCTGTGACCAGAAAGCAACATGACATCACCTGGGCCTCACCCACAATTCCCCATTAGTGAATCTCCTGCAGACACAAAGTATAAATCTAGAGGTCAGAAAAAACAGATGCCTCCTGAACGGCTTCATTGGAGTTCAGACTCGCTGCACAATACACACAGGGTCCTTACTTGATATTCACTTCCCTCTGCCACAATCATTTCTAGGATATCTAGAAGCAGAGTATTTCTTCCTGGGAGGGAGACAGTACACTTTCTAATCCCAATAAACAGTCCTTGCCAATAAATGATCTTTTTTCATGTCTCCAAAATCAATAGGCTCCGATATACAGTGAAAGGTAAAGACTGTGCTGTTTACACTGTAGGCAGACCGATGAGAGACCAAATGCACTGTTGTGCGGTTGTGGACAATTTTAGGTGCAAAGTTAAAGAAACATGGTGCTGGTCCACACTGTAAAAAACATCAATGGAATAATGGATTTAACTCTGGCAGGCAAATTTAGAGTGGCCTCAGCCGTGGCTTTTCCTTCGGAGCAAAGAGTAAGCTGAGGAGAGTAAAAATATTTTGAGAGGAATGAATGAAGAAATTTCTTGTGGTGTGGGTTCTCAGGAGAAGTGATAGAAGGAACTGGCAGTTGCTCTCAAAAGAACTTATTCTTGGAAAGTACAGCATTGGGAGAGGGGGAACAGACTACACATTAGCTGCCATACAACTGAGACACTGCCATGCGGAAGAGACACTGACACCATGCCCAGTTAGGATGCAGACCAATGGAAAGGAATTGCACGGCCTTAGATTTCTGTTCACAGTTAGAGGAAATTTTTTCAATAGTCCCATGCTGAACCGGGAATAGTCTGAGTTACAGAACAACTGAAATTATTCACGCTTCTGGGCAATCAACTAACATGGAATACATATCAGGGCAGATCATAAGAACAGGAATGATGATAAGAACAGTGACATCAAAACAATAGCAACAGTGAACTTTCTCAGAGAACAGAGGGCGTGCCTGGCTTTGTTTAAGCGGTTTATACGGAGGGATTGTTAAACTTTCCTCAAGCAGTTAGTTTTCTCCTTCAGACAATGAGTAATGGATCCTCTGGTTTTTAGCCGGACACGTGGATACTTAGCATAAGGAGTCAGCTCCTGGCCCTGTGTCCCTGTATGGCCACATGGATGAGTTTGGACCAATGGCTGGTTCTGTGCAATGTCTTTGACCATGCTCTTGACTTGCTTTTCAGCCCTTTCCATTAGAACATCTTTAGAACCAGATAAAACAGTCCCATGTTTAGGATGCAAGGTTGACCTTCCTCTCTGGTCTCAAAATGACTTAATAGAGAAGAACCTTCCTTCTACCCACACTGGTCAACTTACCTATTTTTGGACTTTTACATGAGAAACAAATAAACTATCCTTTTTCATTTACTATCTTTTTAAGTTTCTTTGTTAAAACAAGTTAGCCTCTACTCGAATATAACAAATGTCTTAATATTTTATATTTTTAAATATATTTTAAATGTTTATTTATTTATTGGGGGGGGGAGGAGAGAGAGCAAGCAGGGAGGGGTTGAGAGAGAGGGAGGGAGAGAATCCCAAGCAGGCTCTGCACTGTCAGCGCAGAGCCTGACATAGGACTTAAACCTAAGAACCATGAGATCATTACCTGAGCCAAGACCAAGAGTTGGACACTCAACCAACTTAGCCACCAAGGTGCCTTGAAAAATGCCTTAATCTTTAAAACCATCCTATTGTTATTACCATTTATAGAAAGAAAATTGAAGCACAAGAGTTCATACAGTTTATAAGGATTGGAACTGAGATCCAACCTCCAATGTCTTGGCATGATAGTCTGTTGTTACCTCTTGTATTGACCATTGAACTCACATCCAGCTCTAAGATTCTGTGTAGTTGTGATGGTGGTGGTGGTGGTCCCAACTGGAGCCCATCCTGTGCTTATTGTTAGGATTCAAATGTGTCTGAGCTGAATCTGAAGACAGGGAGCCCTTAATTAATGAGTCAGAGGCCTGATGATCGGGGATGGAGAAGACAGCTTAACATGTGTTTCTCTACTTAGATCCATTGTCTGACTTCTGAAGAAAGAGAGTGGGGCAGAAGCTAAGTAAGTGATTTGATTAAGTGAGACTTTGAAACATGAGGGCATGTTTTTATGCCTGTTTTCAAAAGTGCAATGTAAATACCACATCCCAGGAAGCCCCTCCTGATTCTCCAGTTAGAAAACCAAGCTTCTCTTTGTCATCTGTATCTCTTATGGCACTTATGAGAACTGTTTTGTACTATAGCTATTTGTGTATCTTCCTGTCTCATCCATTCACCTATTTACACATTTGAAATTTATCAAATCGCCTATTTATTATTCTGGACAACCTACTTTTGACCAACACAGAAATAATAAAATAATAAACTTCAAGCAAATTAAGGGTGAAGACCATGCTCTATTACATTTTTGATCTCCATTTTACTTACTTTTGATATAATGCCCAAACAATTTCTCATTAAGTGGTAGGAACACATTTCATATCTATTGGTTTGGTAGGCTTACTGAGGCCTGATTGTGTAATAGTTAAGTGTAGAAATCCAGGAACCATGAAGAACAGTGTTTCACAATACATAGGGAGTCCCCATTAGAAATGACTTCATAACAGGAGGAATGAAAGACAGTTGAGAAAGGATGGATATAAACATTTTTTAGGGAGAGTCTTGGCTGTACCTGAGCAAAAAGAAAATATTTCAAAGGTGTCAAAGATTGAAAAGCAAACTAATCAAGATGCTACTTGTTTAAATGATATATTTTCTCACATCAGTATGTGAGAACTAGAAAGAAATTCTAAATAATCTAAGATTAGGAGATTTGGACCAACTAGTAAGACATAAAAAAACAGACTAAGAACCTTTTGAGTTTAGTTGCATTTAGGTTACAAAAGCTATACTTCTCTAAATTAACAAATGTGTTTGGACTTTGCCTCTGAAATTTCCTCTCATTTTAGAGCAATCACTTTGACATATGCTAAAGCTGTGCTAAATATTACAGAAGAAGGAAAGATCTAAACATAAAGAGAAGTCTGAAACCCCTTGGTGGAGCTTTTAGGGAAATTAACCAGATACTTCTCTGTTTGGAGTTAGTCTGGCTCTGTATGGTCCCATTGTTTTTTTGTCTAAACTCAAGAAAAGATTTCCAGGGGTGCCTGAATGGTTCAGTCAGTTAAGCGTCTGCCTCTAGATTTTGGCTCAGGTCATAATCCCAGGGTCATATGATCGACCCCCGCCTCAGGCTCCATGCCGAGCATGTAGCCTGCTTACACTGTTGGTGGGAAAGCAAACTGGTGCAGTCGCTCTGGAAAACAGTGTGGAGGTTCCTCAAAAAATTAAAAATAGAACTACCCTACACCCAGCAATAGCATTACTAGGAATTTATCCAAAGGATACAGGAGTGCTGATGCACAGGGGCACATGTACCCCAATGTTTTTAGCAGCACTTTCAACAGTAGCCAAATCATGGAGAGTCCAAATGTCCATCAGCTGATGAACGGATAAAGAAGATGTGGTTTATATACACAAGGGAATACTACTTGGCAATGAGAAAGAATGAAATCCTGTCATTTGCAGCAACGTGGATGGAACTGGAGGGTATTATGCGAAGTGAAATAAGTCAGTCTGAGAAACACAGATAACATATGTTTCCACTCATATGTGGAACTTGAGAAACTTAACAGAAGACCATGGGGGAAGGGAAGGGGAAAAAGTAGTTTCAAACAGAGAGGGAGGCAAACCATAAGAGACTCTTAAATACAGAGAACAAACTGAGGGTTGATGGGGGGATGGAGGAGGGGGGAAGGGGAAAATGGATGATAGACATTGAGGAAGGCACTTGTTGGGATGAGCACTGGGTGTTGTATGTAAGTAATAAATCACAGGAATCTACCCCCGAAGCCAAGAGCACTGTATACATTGTATGCTAGCTAACTTGACAATAAACTATATTTAAAAGAAAAAAAAAAAGATTCTCTCTCTCCCTCTGCCCCGCTCCCCTACTCTCTCTCTCTCTCTGTCAAATAAAATAAAATAAAAATAAGAAATAAAATGAAAGATTTCCAATAACTGGTTTGTCCCGGGACCTTTTAAGAACACAGGAATGAGTCATACATATTTCTAAACCCTCAGCTTTCTTCTTAAAAGACAGATTGCCACCCTTACATCTATTAGGATTCCCTTTTACCTGAGAAAATGCCAGCAAGGAGAATGAGAGCAGCAAAAATTAAGAAAAAGATTCTCATGACTCCAGACATCAGTGGAGAGAGGACAAAGGAGGGACAGTTGGTAAAATCCAGCTCTTTTACCAAGAGAAGTTGATTAAACCAAGTTCTACAGCTCCGAAAGGGCTGGAAATCAACTTTGGTTTGTAATGTTCATTAGGAAGAAACTATTTTTTCATGCTCTACTGAATAGCGTGTGGGCCTCTGGGTCAGGTATTACCTAAATGAGGTTTACAGGAGAGTAAAGCAAACAACCTGTCCTCCAGCCCAGATCCCTCCAGCCTATGTCTCTGCCTAGATGTCTCTTTTTTCCCTCAAGCCCCATCTCGGGTACCTTCCCTTCCAGAAGATCTATAGTCCCCATTCCTTTTCTTCTTCTCTAAGATATTACACACAACTTACTCTCTTATAAGAGGACCTAGCTGTTATTAATGGGTGCCTGGTATAATTGCTTTTCCAAAATTATAGTACATGAAAATTTTTTTATCTGGCCAATTCAACTATAAACTCCACAGATGAAAACCACTCTCCCTCCATCCTTTCCTTTCCATTCACTCTTCATGACAGAGCTTTGTAGCAGTAGATATTCAAAATATATGTTCTTTGACTTATTAATAGCTGTCTAGTTAGAAGAACTCATGAATAGTCAACTAATTAATGTAGATATTATCAAATGTTCAAAGTTTTTCATCTTAAGATGATGATGATGATGATTTTAAGTAGGCCTCATACCCAACATGGAGCCCAACATGGGGCAGAAATCAAGACCTGAACTGAGATCAAGAGTCAGATACTTAACCAACTAAGCCACCCAGGGAACCCTGTAAGATATTATTAAGGATAAGGGCATTATGATTAAATATGACCATATCTCATATGTTATGGGAATAGCTTTCATTCAACAAATACGGGTTGGAGAACTACCAGGTATATTTATATGTTACTAAAAAATTTGAACTTTATCCTAAAATCAAAGGAAAGTTATTGAAGGATTTTAGGTAGGGGAGTTACTTGAAAGATTAAAACTCGAATGAGTAATTCCATTTTGAATAAAGCAGAGTGAGCTTCTAACAGGTGGACCCTCCCACCGATAACAAGTAAAACTCGGGGGGAACAAAACAAAACGAAATAAACCCACAAAAAAACTACCCAAAGAATATGAAAGTTGAAATAAATACAGGCATATTTTGGATAAAAGTCAAAAGTTGGAAATATGGAACAGCCCAGAGTATGTTCTCTCTGACTGCAGGGTGGCATGGAGAGGCTAAAACAAAACAAACAAGATATCCACCCTCTTTCTAAACTTAGAACACAAAGATAGAGCTAAGGGAGAAGCACCACAGCTTCTGGAAATGAAAACCCAGAAAAGGGAGCTTAGGTTCTATATGTGAACTCTGCCCATAACTCTTGCTAACCCCTGAACCACGCATTCACCTTGTTAAGATAAAATGAAACAAACACGCAAACACCCCTGAGATCTGAGCCGCTGCCCATTACAGATGAGGTGATATTTGCAAATTGAGTTTAATAGAGTCGCTTTCCTGTCAAATCAAAACATCAGCATTCTTCAGAAGATGTACCAGTCTTCAGATCCTTTTCAACACAACATTCACAGCGTCCTGGACATCAATCTTGTTGAAATAATCAGACAAGACCTTAATATATCCATTTTAACACACTCGAAGTAGTAAAGAAAACACACATGCAATCAATTTGAACTCAGGAAGTCTCATTAGAGAACAGAAAATATAAAAAAAAAATTTGATACTAAAAAATACAATATCTGAACAAAATTAACTGAATAGATTTGATAGCACCGAAAATATGACAGGATCAAGAGTCACTGAATCAATAAAAACTATGCAATCTGTAGATCAGAGAGAAAAAAAGATTGAGAGAAATAGGCCTTCAAGGGTCTGATGGATAACATCAAAATCTAAAGCAGACAGGTCATTGGAGTCCCAGAATGAGGAGAGAACCGTAATGGGGTAAAAAGTACTTCAAGGAAATAATGGCTGAAAATTCCCAAATGCGGTGAAAGACACAAAATGACAAAACCAGGAAGCTCAGCGAATTGCAAGTAACATAAAAACCATGCTTAGGCACAACACAGTCAAACTTCTGAAATCCAAAAAAAGGGAGAGAATCGTGAAAGCATCCAGAGAAAAGTAACACTTGAGTTCAGGGAAACCGCAATTGAATTACCATCAGCTTCTCCTCAGAAACGAAAGAGGTAAGTAAGGTGGGGGGGGGGGGGGCACACCCTGCTGTGCTGAAGGAAAACAAGCAGAAGCTGCCTGCCCCAAATTCCACCTGCAGGAAGAACTCCTTTAAAAGGGGAAGATAGAATAAACATATTTTCAGGGCGAAGAAAACTGAAAGTTTTCTCTACCAGAGATTCCCTAAAGGAAGTTCTTCAGGCTGAAGGTAAATGCAAGAAGGAAACTTGATTTTCAAGGAGAATAAAAAACATCAGAAATGATAAATATCAGAGGTGCCTGGGTGGTTCAGTCGGTGAAGCAGCTGACTCTTGATTCAGCTCAGGTCATGATTTCATGGTTTGTGAGTTCGAGCCCCGCGCTGAGCTCTGTGCTGACAGCTCGGAGCCTAGAGCCTGCTTTGGATTCTGTCTTCCTCTCTCTCTGCCCCTCCCCTGCTCACACTCTGTCTCTCTCTCTCTCTCTCTCAAAAATAAATAAACATTAAAAAATTTTTTTAATAAAAATAAATTGGAAGTTTATAACAATAACCCATTTAGGAAATTTCCTAATATTTGAAAATAAAAAAAACATAATTCTAAATTATGTATGCATCAAAGAACAAATTAGAAAACATTTCACATTGCACATAAAGAAATACCAATATATCTGAGTGCCTGGGTGGCTCAGTTGGTTAAGTGTCTGGCTCTTGATTTCAGCTCAAATCATGATCTCATAGTTCGTGAGTTCCCCACCCACATCTGGCTCTGCACTGGCAGTGTGGAGCCTGCTTGGAATTCTCTCTCTCTCCCTCTCTCTCTGCCCTTCCTCCACTCATACACTCTCTCTCTCAAAATAAATAAACTAAAAAAAAAAAAAAAACCCAAAAAACAATATGTCAAGTTTTGTGGGACCCAGCAAAAGAATCACAGAAATATGTGTCCAAATGCTTATTTTAAACAATGAAAAATGTCTACACTTATGACTTAAAATTTCATTTAAAAAATTTTAAAAATGGAGAACAAGGGGAGCCCAAGTACATAGAATGAATGAAAGAGCAAATCCTATAGACATTAAAATGTTTGGAACAGATCCAAGGAAACAGGGTACCCTTCGTGGGACTAGTCAGCTCTTGAAGTTTTAGCTTCCTAAATTGGAAGATTAGTTCACTGATTTGGGATCTTTCCTCTTTTTAAATGGAGACATTTGCAACTATAAATTTTCCTCTAAGCATTCCTTTAGCTGCATCCCCTAAGTCTTGTTTTGCTTTGTTTTCAATTTTCATTCACCTAATATTTTCTAATTTCTCTTTCGATTTCTTCTTTGACCCATTGCTGATGTAGGCGCATGTTGTTCATTTCCACATCTTTGTGACTTTCCCAAGTTTTCTCTTGTTATTCCTTTTTGGTCAGAGAGTATACTTGGTATGATTTCAATCCTTTGAAATCATTGAGGCTGGATTTTTGGCTTACCATATGGCCTATTCTGCAGATATTTTGGAAGAACGTCTACAGAACGTCTCATGGGACCTTGAGAAGAATGTGTATTTTGCTGTTGTTGGGTGGAGTGTGCCATAGATGTCCAACTGGTTCACAGTGTCTTCAGATCTATTTCCTTATTAAATATTAAAGTCCTCCAATATTTTTGTTGAATTATCGGTTTCTCCCTGCGATGTGTGAGTTCTCACTTCGTGTATTTTGTGACTCCTGTGAGGTTTATATACACTTATAATTGTCATGTTGACTCATGAGGCTTTGACTCATCTACCATTGTACAAAGTTCTCTTGCCTTTGGCTATATCTTTTTCCATCCGTTTTGATCTCTTTAGTTCCTTGAATCTAAACTGTGTCTCTGGCACACAGCATAGAGTTGCATCTTCTTTACATACTCCATTCTGCTAGGTTCTAACTGGAGTGTTTAGCCCATTTGCATTTAATGCCATAATTGATGAGGTAAGATTTACATCTGCCATTTGCTATTTGTTTTCTAAACGTTATGCCTCTTTCCCCCCTCTGTTCCTGCATTACTGACTACTTTTGTGTTAAACAGATATTTCCTGAGGTACCATTTGAATTCCCTGTCATTTATCTTGCAATCCATGTTTGAGTAATATTATAAATGACTTGGGGGTTGCAATTAATTTTAAACAATCTAGTTTGTTTACAACCACCCACCGCCTGGGTGGTTCAGTTGGTTAAGTGTCTGACTTCAGCTCAGGTCATGATCTCTGGGTTCATGGGTTGGAGTCCCACATCGGGCTCTCTGCTCAGAGCCTGGAGCCTGCTTGGATTCTGTGTCTCCCTCTCTTCCCCTACCCTGCTCACTCTCTCTCTCTTTCAAACATAAATAAACTTTAAACAATCTAGTTTGGATCAATACTAATTTGATTCCAATGGTGAACAAAAACGTTATTCTGTGAAGCTTGGTTTTCTCCCCCTTTCTTTTGTTCTGATTAGAAAGAAATTGGAGTTTTGAAGGATGAGAGCCTCTCACTGGCCTTGAAGGAGAAACTGCTGTTCTATGGGAAGAGCCATTGGGCAGGAAAAAGAAGGCGGCCTCGGCTCACTCAGGACAGCCTGATGCTGACAGCCTGCAAGACAACAGCCACCCACCCCAGGCCTAGGACCCCAAGTGACAGAATTTTCCCAGCAGCCCCAGGGGTGTGCGAGTAGATCTCTTGCCTTGGATTAGATCCAAATCTGGGCCAACACCATGCTGTCAGTCTTGTGAAACCCTGAGCAGGGAGTCTAGCTACCCTGTGCCCAGACTTTGGACCCATGGAAGCCTGAGAGATAACGTGTGCTATTTAAGCTGCTAACTTTTGTGGTGCTTTGTTGTACAGTGAAAGAAACGGATACCGCAATGTTCCAAGATAAATCTCCTTTTGGAAAGCATATTTCTGTGTTCTTTCAAGGCTCCCGTGTGGCCCACGGCATTCTACTGTGTCCTGAATGGTTGATATTGTTTCTGGTCCATCTTATGAACTTATCTTAAACCTAACCTCCCAGGTCTCTATCTTAAACCACTTACTACGGTTCCCTTGCTCTAGCAGGCCACATTAATTGGGAATTTTCCCTTTAGGATGGTTTCAGCCCAGTGACCTTGAGTAGCATTCACTGGGTCTGTGGAAGCCACGCCCCTTTGCCCTCCCTAATCTCGTGAGTGCAGTCCACTCCAGTGCTGACTTTTCTGTCCTGCCATGGTGCACAACTCCAGTCGGAGCTCTTTGCCTGTAGACACTTTGAAGTGTGGGCACCTGGGAGAGGCAGCCACTGCTGGAGAGGTGGGGGAGAGAACCCCTTCCTCCCATCCACCATTCTCCCACCAAGGAGAGACCAAAAGATGTACTGGAGTGCAAAATGACCAATCATACGATGGTAGCTCAAACATTAAGCAAAATACTGTTCGTCTCACATGTAAAAACTGAGTGATCAAATTTGAGTAGCTGCTCATAAGGATGAATAATTTTGACCTTTATTGTATGAAGCTACAAATTTTATTTCATGAGGCAAAAAGTTATATAGTCAAACATCCATGCTTAGTCTAGGCTAAGCATTTTAAGTCAATCTCTGGCATTTTCATTTATAGGCAAGAAAAGAAGTGAGAAGTTGGTGCCACAGACATTAATTGAGTAAGTATGAGTTGCCTAAAAAATACACCATAAGTTCTAGAAGTAAAGAATGACAATGTATTGATATACCAAGAAATGACGTGGATAATTTCTTGTATTCTATACAATTATAAGTCCACTGACACAAATGCGATGCCCTTTCTGTTTCTCTATTTTGTTAAAATTGGTACACATAGATAGATACACAGAACATGACGGGGGTATACACGTCCGTTTCTGGCTCCCAGGCTATGACCTTGAGGAAGTGACAGCTTCTCTGGGTCTCAATTTCTTCAAATATAAATAGAGATAATAAAATCTACTTCATAAGGTTATATTGAGTTCTCTGAGGAAAGTATGGGGGAAATACTCACAAATGACAAGGTACTCCACAAATTTGTAGTGGTAGTATCTGATTAGGCTCTTAGGAACCTTCGAATCTTGATTTTAAAATCAATAAAAAATAAGCAAAGAAACAAAACAAGGGGAGAAAGAAACCGGAATGATTCTGAGACTCACTCACGGTGTTACTTGGGTAAAGCCACCCAATTTCTCTTGCCCTTCTTTGAAAGTCCAGGCCCGCTTCCAAGACTGGAGGAGGGCCCATCGGGTTCAGCTGACCTTCCGTCGGCAACAGAAAAAGTTCAGCTTGCAATGTCCAACAGGCTTCTCATCCTCAGCACACATCTTCCTGCACTTGCCCCGGCCGAGCCTGCACGGCTCACAAGCAGCAAAGTCACCTACGCCAGAAAGATCTGCTGACACACCTGTCCAGGGACTCCCTGGACGTGGGGAGAACATCAAAGGCCACCCAAATAAGGGAGGGTTTATATGGTCATAAAGAGTGTTTTTAAGAGCCAGCCCTGATTTTTCAAAGAGCTCTGCTTTTCTCAGGATGGATATGGGGAGACTTAATTTTGAAGCAAGAGGTCGGCACATTCTTTGTTCTTTGTGTGTTTATAACCTGGCCTGTGTCACAAGTAAGCACAGTGGGGCCAAGTGTCGTGTATATTACAGAAGCATAAAAATACATACCTGATACTTCTGTAAAGGTTACAGGATAAAGATTAGAGGGTTATCTTGTGGTTTGAAAAGATCCTTGAAGGTAGAGGTGAAGTTCGGTGCGGTTTTTTTTGGGGGGTCTGGAAATGGTGTGTGTCCTCTGCAAACTGCCTGATCTCAACTTTCTCATTTGTCAAATGAACATTCTAGAAACACTGGTCTACACTGTAAATTCTTTTAGTGGTCAAATGGAGTAATTCATGTGAGAACATTTTGCCAAACACTATTTAGTCAATTAGCTGTTTTTTGCTGTTGTTACTTTAAGCAAAAGCTGTTTTACATGATCACAAAAAAAATTTTTCAGGATAACTTTCATGGACCAGGGAGGTAGTGCCTTAGCCAGCCAAGAGTCCTTTATTTGCTGGTCTGGTTCTCCAGTGGCAACCTTTATGTTGCAAACCCTTATTTTCCTTCCTGTTAACTACCTTCTTGTCAGTAACCCAGAGCTACATGGAACCTTACAGGTTGGTCTCACTACGACAACCACTCACTGGGCTCCTTGACAGCTTATTTCCCCATCCTCAGTGGCTATTTAGGATTTTATGTTCCCTGTCTCATCAAAGAAGACGTTTCCTCCCTCTCCTTCCCTCTCACATCATGGCTCAGTGACATGCCCAGAGTTGGTCCATTCCTGGACTGCGTTATATCACCTTGATGCTGGATCTCCTCAGGTTGCCCACCTAATTTCTGAACACCAACCCAAGAGCTGTTTGTGCTCATGCTAATTGCTGCTTGCTTTGTGCTGAAGCTTGCCAGGGGGCATGGGGATGGATGTGATTATTCAGTTGGTTCTACGAAGTCCACCATTAGAGTCAGATCTGTTCCTCAGGCTTCTCTCTAGTAAAGCCCAAGTCCGCATCACATGTCTCTTCTGCCAGACGTAGTGCACTCATCACAACTTGTGATAAGAATTCCTACTGGCTCTGAAACAAAGCCCCCGATGACTTTTATTCCAACCCGCTTTGATTGGGGGCAAGGGCAGACACAAGCTAACATTCTACTGAAGGCTTCCTGAGAACACTGAAAAACCAGTGCCCTGCTTCCTCGCCACACAATTCAACTCCTTGTTCATGTCTAGCTGCTGATTTTATCATTTTCTTCTTCTGAGTTCCGATCTTCTTCCTTACCTGGAAACTTCTGGGTGAGCAGCCATCCACCTTGTTTTCCCAGCTTATGTGAGTTCCACCCGTCTTCACTCAGATGATGCCCCAGCCCGTTTTACCTCCTGAGCCTTGCATTACCGAGGCAGGGAGGAATCAGCGTTTTCAGCCCTGGAACCAGGTAGGATATGGACTTATGTTGTGTTTCTAATCTGACCTACGCTTCGGAATGCCAGGGAGAGTCTCTAGATGCCCATTTGCTGCCAAATTAGAACACCCATTCTCCTGCTAACCTGCTCTGGCTGTGTTTATATGCAGGGCTTACAAGCAATGGGCGGAGTGATTATTTATGACAGCATCTGCTCTTTTCAGGCAGGGTGTGGTCTGACCATTCAGTGCCTTGCCGTCTGTTGAGGATTTTGTATGCCACCTCTGCTCAAGGCTATTGCTGGGTGCTTTCCTACCTGGTTGGGAATCACAGAATTCAGACTTTGTGACTCTGGCATCCTGAGTTGGAAGCCTAGCTTACCACTTGTCATTCTGTCACCCGGGGACAATTATTTAACGTCTCATTCATGTCCCAGCTTCATCGTCTTGTATAAGACAGCAGTTACAATATCACCCACATCCTAGGGACGTTTTGAAGGTTAAATGACATAATCCACATAAAGTTAATAGACTGCCTGGTGCACGGGAACTGCTCAGTGATGAGTAGAACCTTAATTGTTTCTCACTCCAAAATGCTGTCTAAACACTTTTAAATTCTGTTTGCAATTGTCTGGAGATATTTCTTTCGGTTCTGTTTATAATATGCATTCTTCCTGCAGAAGATAAGTATACAAAGAGATCAGGGGGTGCTTCAATGGGCACAGCTCTTCTGTATTGGCGGTGAGATTTCACCACTCCTTTATTTGATCCTTCTGAGACCAGTAGCATAGGCTGGGACACCTCTTACTGGGTTTAGGGGCAGAGCCTGTAAGACGTGGGTGAGCATGTTCTCAGAGCAGTGCTTCTTGGCCGGTACAAGCCTGATCCTGTAACCTCGCTTTCATTAGCACCACAAGCTAATGACAATAGGTCATTACCAGGTGCAAATCTCTGTAGCCAAAATTCCAATTCAGTAACTAAGAGATTTCCCTGCGAGATAACAAACCCAGATATGATGCTGGCTACAAGAGGCAGAAATCTGGGGTTTCAGGCAACTCGATTCTTCTGATTATTTCTATCACACCTTGCCTCCAGAAGTCAGAGGGAGCTGACAGGTCAGAGGTCTTAAAAGTAGAAATTACACACAGGGGATTCAACTTACCTCCTGGAAGTGGCTTGGAATACTCGAGTCCTGCCTGGCACCCTAAATTCAAAATAGCACATTTTGGATTTTAAAGTCAGTGCAGGAAATAACACTGTACAAAACAACATTCCTGGCTCCACACATCTGCTGTCAAAGGTCAGCAGATCACAGAGGCTGTATCTTTATTCTATTTCTGAAGGCTAGTACTCTGGGTAACCAGTAAGAAGTTTAATAAAAAGGTTGTGGGTAGGTGGGAGAGGGAATTGTAGTTTGCTGAGAAAATGCCACTGTAGATTCAAGAAATTCTCGTGAGGACCTCAGTGGGGAGCTGACTGTTAATCTCGATTTTACGGTGGCCCACAGAAGAACCATCAGGCTTTAAGAGCTGCCCCCATCACAATCCCATCCATTTGCAATTACCTGATGGAAACTGGGCGAAAATGAAGAAAAAGGCAAAGACAACATAAGACATCTTCCCGGTCAGGGTCATTTCTGGGGAAGACTCTTCGGAGCAGAGGTCTGGGACCTCTGCAAGAGGACAGGAGGCTCACTTATATTTGAAAGTAATGGGGAATACACTTGGTCAATGAAGTGAATCAATAAAGAAAGCACATTGACATGCTCCATTTCCTAGGATCAAGGACTGACATGATGGGAGGACCTGTATTCTGGGAATTCTGGCTGGGGCAGTGGAAGGAACACGAGGCCAGGAGCTGGAAAACCAGGAGCCACGCACTGATCCTACTGATGCAGGATGTAGGAGCCTGCTAGCCCCCCTTCTCTCTCCCAGCTCCATTGTCTCTTCCATTGACTAAGGAGCACCCATAGTGATTGACAGATGCAACATGCCCAGAGCTGGTCCTTTCCTGAGCTGCGTTCCATCATCTTGAGGCTGGATCTTCTCAGGTTGCCCACCTAACTTCTGAGCACCAACCCAAGAACTGTTTGTGTTCATGCTAATTGCTGCTTGCTTTGTGCTGAAGCTTGCTGGGGGGATGGGGATGGCTGTGCCTATCCACTTGGTTCTTTGAAGCCCATAGCTCCTCTGCCAGTCTCTTAGGGTTGTTGTCAAGCTGTAGGGATGAGGATATGGATGTGCTTGGAACATAGGGAAGTGCTTGGAAAGAAGCCTGGTGCCCTGTAAGAAAAGCCCAAGCAATGTGCACTGTTACTGCCCTGGTTTTCATTTGTACTACCTTCACACAAGAAAGGGGGGTGGTTAATCTCAATTTTATGGTGGTCTGGGAGAAAAGGGGGGGGTGGTAGTCATTTTACCAACTTAGCTCTGAATCCCCGAGCCTGTGACAATGTCAACTAGCAGCCCAAAGGCAGAATTTCCACATCCTTTTCATTCATCAAGAACACAGGTATCAAAATTACTACTTATATCCCTGCACCCCCAAATAAGTCCCATCCTGTTGTCCATGTTTCTGCAAGGCTCTGTTCTTCATCTTGGGAATGCAAAATAGGATAACTGAACGAGGCAGGCTGAGGTCAGACAGAGCGGGTTAGCAGATGTATGACCTTGGGCAGGTGGCTTACTTTGTTGAACTTGTCTCATCTTACAATGGGGATGGAATAAAGGTACCTACTTCATAGGATATTTAAAAGGACTCACTGAAATGAGTATTAAGTGGCTATCAGAGTGTCTGGCTATTATTACCAGCCTTACATTCACATGTCTGTCTATCCTGCTTTGTGTCCAACTTTTATGTAAATTCTTTTTCAACTACACCAACTCACAGTGAACTTTTTCTGGCCTGGAAAGTGCAGCCATGCTGATATCTGCACGTTTGTTTCTGTGGCCTTCAAACAAGGCAGCTTCATGAACATAAGGCAATACGTAGGTACTAGGGGATGAGAGCTGAGGCTAACAGCCTCAGCCTTCAGCTTCCAGGCATTTTTAATAACCTGGAGCCAGGCCAAGTGTGAGGAGGGCAGCTGCACACCCCTGTTCTCACCTTGGGGTTTAATGCTCAGCACTCACTGTATTACAATTCTTAATAATTTTATCTTTGAATATGTGCTCTGTAAATCAAATCTGGTCGGAATAGGAGCAAGTCTGGGAACTTAGAGCCTCAGTCCCCATATGATCTGCCTTCCTTCCCCTCCCTTCTTGGGGGTTCCTGGCCCCCGGCCCTGGGGGCCCCACCCAACCTCCTCCTTTCATATCCCTCCCAGAAACACTGCCACCACCGACCCCCAGCTCGTACTGAGTGGAGATGTATCTAGAGATGGGATGGCAGTGTCTTAGGGCCCAGCATGCCATCAAACCCTCCCGTGCCATGACCGTGTCGTGGTGTAGGTGGGCAACCTGGCAGGAGCAGACCTCTCTCCAGCCTCCAATTCAATAAGGATTGCTTGCAGAAGATATTGACATATCCTTGAGAGTTGCCCGGCCACCATGGATGGCAGTGGCAGGCTCATGGGGGAAACACCTGGCTTGACTCTCTCTGGAGCAAGACACGCCGGTCCAGCAGTGGCTGATTGTGGACCACACACGTATGCGCAGTGGCAATGTGGGCATCCCCAGGCAGTGTGAGCATCTGCAAGTGTCCTTCAAGTATCTTTGTGCCTGGGAGATTGTGACATTAAATAGCAAAGAAGCATTACTATAACAGATCGAGAGAACTAGATACCTTTAATGGCGCCTTTTTCCTACTTCTTGAACATGGGCCCTTGCACGTTATGTAGCTGATCTTGACCTGCAGTGAACTTCTAGTCTTAGGAAAACAAGATGACTCTAGAAACTTTCAAATTAAAGGGCTAGTCCTTGTCATGGGGATTGCATGGCCTCCTTGCTCCATCATGAGGCCAGAGATGCCCCTATAGAGTGGTCCCTACCATGCTCACTTCTGTAGCTCAAAGCCTCCTGCTCCAAACTCAAATCCTTCCATATCCAATTGCTTTGCATATGGTACAAATCATCATTTGTTTAGCCATTTAGAGCCTACCTGCTTTGCACACCCCCACAAAAGTGCCCCCAACATCTGCTAACATAGATAAGACAAATCCCAGAGCTGTAAGACTCCAAATTGCTGACAGCCTTCTAGGGCTTTGACCCCAAGACTTCTCACCTTGCTGGTGAGAGGTATCATCTAGACTCATGAGCCCCTTTCTGGCACCCCTCTCCCCTGGGAGTTCCATGGCCCTTTGGGGTGGGCGCCTCATGCTACCTTCTCTGGGAGGCCCATCCCCTCATGCAACCCTGTCCACGTACCACCTGATTAACACCTCTCATGATTCTACCTCTTCCCTGAGCAGCCCTCAAACCCTGGGACTCACCACATCCTTGGAATTCACCCACTCAAAGTTATCTGCCCTCCTCACAGTGAGGTGTGAGTAGGACACATCTTAGCTCTTACAACGTTGCACGTCCCTTGGGAGAGTTAGTTGGCTATTTGTGAGTGCTCAGACAAAATCACATATGCCATGCTCTGAATGTCTGTGCCCCCCCAACATTCATGTTGAAACCTAATCCTCACGGTGATGATGTTTGGAGATGAGCCTTTGGGATGTGATTAGGTCATGAGAACGGAGCCCTCATGAATGGAATTAACACCTTTATAAAAGGGGCCCCTGAGAGCTCCCTGTCCCCATCCCCCAAAGGAGGACACAGTGAGAAGTTAGCCATCTGCAACCCAGAAGAGGGTCCTCACCAGCACCCGGCCATGCTGGTGCCCGGTCTTGTATTGCAGCTTCCAGAACTGTGATAAATGTTGTTTATAAGCTACTGAGTCTGGGGTGTTTGGTTATAGCAGCTCAAAGAGACGGAGACACCATATGCTGAGAGGAAGACAAAGAATCCCAAGCAGGATCCGTGCTGCCAGCCCAGAGCCTGATGCAGGGCTCGATCTCACAAACCATGAGATCATGACCTGAGGAGAAATCAAGAGTCTGACACTTAACCAACTGAGCCACTCAGGCTCTCCTAAATTTTTTTAAGTGAGGATTGGAAGGGAATAGAAAAAATTTGTATATTCAGCCTATCATTCTTTTTTTTTTTAATGTTTTATTTATTTTTCAGAGCAAGAGAGAGACAGAGTATGAGAGGGGAGGGGCAGAGAGAGAGGGAGACACAGAATCCAAAGCAGACTCCAAGCTCTGAGCTGTCAGCACAGAGCCTGACGCAGGGCTTGAATCCACAAACTATGAGATCATGACCTGAGCCGAAGTCTGACACTTAACTGATGAGCCACCCAGGTGACTCTCAACCTATCATTCTTCACTGGATTTTTCATATAATATATAATCAACACACACACACACACACGTACCCATACATGCACACACCTCACAAAAATCTCATGGTGACTGAGGCTAAGGATACATGGAACATTCCCGCATAGTTATTTTAAGCAAATTGTTTAATTTAGAATAATTTAGAAAATGTGCACAGTGGAGAGTTCTCACATACCCCTCCCCCAGCTGCCGCTGATGTTAACATTCATGCTAATAATTATTAATAGTATGACCACGATGCGTTTGTCAAAACCAAGAAATTATCATTGGTATGTCATATTCCTACTGACTAACCTACAGATTTCAAGTTTGTCTGAGGTTTTCTCAACCAGACTGGGGTTTGGGGTCTGGGAGAAGAATAACACAGGGTTGAGGCTCCTCACCTTGTCCCTCGTGTCAGGGGAATGTGCTGGGGACATGCCTGGCCACCCCTGATGTTAAACCTGGCCACTCATTTAAGATGCCAGCTTTGTCCGCGCTAAAGGGACGCTCTTGCCTCCCCACATTCTTTGGAATTAATCGCCTTCATTCAAGTTGGAGGACTCAAGCCTCACCTCCTGGAGGGAGGTGTCTACTGGGACCATCTGCAATTCTTCTGTTAAAAATGTGTCCCTTTTATCACAGTTATTTGTGTGTTCAATCATTTATTGACATTACTATGGCAGGAGGAAGTAAATTGATGGTCTTATCCAGGTCACATTCACAAACCATGTTTTCAGTTACACAGCAAGCATTTGGTTGCTTTTCAGGAGTTTGTGATTATTCTAATAATATTTTAAGATATTTCAATTTTCAGTAGCAATAATAATAGGGAGAATGATGATGAGGGAGGCTCATCTCCCTAATGTCACATTAAAGAGAGGTATTTCCCAACAGGGAAGAATTAGAGTGGGTAATTCAGGCCTTTCTCTCCATCCACTTAGCTGATTTACTTCAGATTAGGAAAAAGAGGTAATCAAATTAGTGGCAGCCTGTGGTCAGAGTGTATGGATATTTGATGTATCTATAGTCTTAATCAAATATCAAATATCCCATATGCTCATAACTATCCAGGGAGCTGTTTGCAGATTAAATAAGATGATGTATATAGTATTTAAAGTATCAGCACTTTTTAAAAAATAAACAATAAAACATATGTTTCAGTAAAGCACTTGCTGAATGTACACAGCTCACAAATATTGGAGCTGGAATTCAGACCCCACTGACTCCATCATGATATTATGTAATTACTCTGATTTTACATATGAGTAAACCAAAGCTATTAAGGAGCATAGTCAGGATTAGAAATCCAAACTGCCAGATTCCAGATCTTTCTTCCTACTGGTGCATATATCTGCCCCTGATCATCAAGGCACCCTCTACTCTGTCTTCCCTTCTTCCCCATTGTCCTTCTTAGGAACTTTCCAGTATCAGAAAAGCAGTGAGCTGCGGACTGAGTGACACCCACTGAGATGTGGGCTCGGCTTGGCAAAGCATGGAAACGTCCTCATTTCTGGCATGCCTCGCTGATCAAGATGTTCTCTGGTCTAGAGAAATGTATAAATGTGGGTGTTTGCTGCTCTTTTATCAGGGACGCTGTGCTGATCTCTCAAGACCCTTCGAGACATGAGGACATTCCTCTTTCTCTTTGCTGTTCTCTTCCTTTTGGCCCCAGGTAAAATGAACGTCTTTGTAGGGAAGGTTCTAGAGGTGGTGGCCCAGAGAAAGAGTCTGCTTCAGTGAGCACCTTGGTGTGGTCAGCCTGGTGGCCCTGCAGGGGAGCATTTACTATGGGAGGTGACCCCCTTAATGTCTCTTCTATAAATCCATTGCATTTTCCCTGATTGTCTAAGATGGGGTATCACGGGGTTGTGGAAATAAGGATATGCCAGGAAAGATGCCCTTTGGTCCCCAGCTCCATGCTCACTAACAAAAACAAAAAATTGGGGAAAAAACGTAAAAGCTAGGGTTGGCATCTGTGGATCTTGTAAAAAATAGTCGTGATAGATATGAGACAGGTAAGAAAGAGAGCCAGAAAAAGGCAAAAAGGGACGAGGAAAGGGACGGAGCTCGGACACCGCGTTCACGCCGGCCATGGCGCAGGTCAAACGTACGTGTCAAACTGCTGCACCTTCGTCACAACACCATGAAGCTGGGCACTTGTGACGAACACTTCACACCACAAAATGCATGCGGTTCGCCAATGCCAGGACCTTTAAGAAAACTCTGTCCTACTTCGAATTTAGTGATTTCAGACCAACACTTCAGGCTTGGAAGGTTTGCTTTATAGATATTTTTCAGATGCAGAAACTGAGCCTCAGATGGGCTAGGCGGCTTCTCAAAGTCACACAGATAAGCGGGAATGAAGCCAGGACCTGAGAGTTCACAGCAGGACTCCTGCCACATCCTCTGGCTTCCAGGAACCTCTAGTGGCTCCAGTCAGATCTTCCTCAAAATAAAATCCAAGACTAAACTCATCCCAGTTTCCAGAGAGCTAGAGAAAGGGCTTTTCAGAGCCTGCAACGAGTCCAAATTGTGCCAGATGCTATAGATGTCTCCTTAGGAGGCTCAGAATTCTCACACCAGCTGTATGCGTTGCTGGTCTGTTTTGCAGTGAGCCTGTGTGGTTCGATTCTGTGCCAAGTGCACCGGGATCCAGGACCTACGGTGAGCTGTTCATTCCACTGACCTCGATGTACACATTGGAAACTGACCAAGGCCCCCTTTTCAGATCAGTCAGGTTTATTATATAATTTAGTTAACACAACATAAAATAAGGCAATATAAAATTATATAAGCAAATGGAACTGACCTATTAATATGCATTTGCGCGCGCACACACACACACACACACACACACACACACACACACAGTTACATTAACCTCTAGATGGGTGTGTGTGATGATCCATCCGAATCCTTGTAGACACAGATGCTCTCTCTTTGCAGAGGCTCTCTCTTTCTGGACCATCACTGTTAACTGGATATAATACAAGGACCCTTGTGAAGAGTGAGGTCCAGTGCCTCCAGCCTGGGATGACCTTACAATATTAGGAGGGGGGATAGAGTACTGTCGCCTGCAGTGGGGGCCAAAGTTCACTGAGCTTTGAAACACCGGAGTATTGATACTTATGAACTTATATGCAGATGCTAGAAATGATTAGTACACATGTTAATACCAATCCGCCTGGTTTTAGTTTTACATATATGTGAATTAGTCACCTTTGTTTGTCGACATTAATTTCAACTTGTGTACATCTGATGCCTGTCCTTAAATATACCTGGATTAGGTAATCTAAAATGTTGATTCCAGTAAGATGTCTGTCTCTCCTTAATTTGAAGCGGGCTGCTCTTAGGACGGCTACTGATAAAGTACTAAGGCCAAAGCCACTATATTCTGCACAGAATAGACAAGAGGAGTCCTGGGGAATCACTCCCAACACATGCCCCTACTGGCCCTTGAACACGTTTTATGAAATGTGGCAAAGAAATCTGATGAGCCTTTCTAGGCAATCTTTTCCCTTCCACCCACAAGAGTAAACTTTTCCCTTTCTATATATTTATCCCTGTTTATTACTCCAATCGTGGGCCATGTCCCCAGCCTCAGACCTGCTCAATTCTCAGGGTGTAACACTTGGACAGCGAGTTGGGGAGTTACCTGCCCTGGAGGGGTTTACAAGGACAAGGTGGTCATTACATACCGCTAACAGATTCTGATAAAAGAACAATAGCTTCTGCTTCCCAAAGCCCCCACAGCCTAACCCCAAATGTCAAGACAAATGTATTCTTCCTGGTCGTTAACCCCCTAAAACAAAAAGACAGAAAAATTGGAGAGAAAATATCTCCGTACCATCTCATCTACTGGCAGGATGAGACCACGGCAGCTTGTAAAGAAATCTTTCCTAACTAGTTACAAGACTGTAGCTGGTAACTGGATGTATCTGAGAGGAGAATTAATCCCAGTGGCTCCTTCCCTTCCATAGCCAGGAACGCGTTTTTTGACGAGAAATGCTCCAAGCTTCAAGGGAGGTGCGTGAATTCTTGTCAGAAAAATGAAGAACTTGTTGCTCTCTGCCAGAAGTCTCTGAAATGCTGCCTGACCCTCCAGCCATGTTGGAAGAACACAAATGATTAAATCTGAAGGCTCTGGCATTCCAGAGTGACATAAATGACCTCATTTTGTCTTCTTTTTACTCTGGTCTCTTCAGTGAGAAGACACCTCAATAAAAATAAATGACTATCTTTTATCAATTTGTCAAGTGCTTCACTTAGAAAGGAAATGTGAGTAGTTAACCCTGATGGTCCCTGCCTACTTGCCTTCTTTTTCTATAATTTTTTGGTAAGGGAACTTTCCCCAAATGATCTGATATTTCTTTTTAAAGGGGACTGCTAAAGACTATACATCAACAAACCTCTCACTTGCCCTCAGGCAGTCAGCCCCAACCACCTGTTGAGACAGATGATAGATAAATGGGTAAGTGGAGAAATGAACATATTAAGGATAAGTTGATAGATAAATTTACTTATTAAGGATTCTCATGTGTCATACACATATATAAGTTAATCATTTTGACTCCATGGCTTTAATTGGAGACAATTACTGGATCCAGGTCTCCGAATGACTTTCTATTATTTGCCAAATCACTTTCTGACTCTAAGCTTTCATATTACCCAGTTCAAGTAAGGATTCCTGGTCATGTTCCCCAGGCCTAAGATCCAGCCTTGGTTCCCTGTTGGGTCAGAAATCTTGCCTTATTTCCCTCTTGATTCCCCAAGGTCAACGCACTTAATCCTGTTGAAGCAACAACCTTTCTTTATGACATTTTTCTGTTTTGAGATAATTACAGAGTCATGCACAGTTGTAAAATATAATACAGATACATCTCTACCGTTTAATGCAGTTTTCCTAATAGCACAACCAGAGGGCAATACAATACGAACACCAGATACTGACACGGATACAAAACAAGTCCATCACCACAGAGATCCCTGCCCCCACCCACGCCCGCCATGTTGCCCTTTCAGGGCCACACCCTCTTCCCTCCTGCGTCCGCCTCCACTTTAATTCCGGGTACTACTTATCTGCTCTCCACTTCTACAACTTGTTATTCAGGAACGTCATATAAATGGAATCCTACAGGAGTACTTGGGTGGCTCAATCAGTTCAGCGACCGACTTAGTTTCCGCTCAGGTCATGATCTCGCGGTTTGTGAGCTCAAGCCCGGCTTCAGGCTCTGCACTGACAGTGAGGAGCCTGTTTGGGATTCTCTCTCTCCTTCTCTGTCTTCCCCTCCCCTGCTTACATGCGCTTTCTGTGTCCCTCAAGATAAATGAATTTAAAAATAAAATAAATGGAATCCTACAGTAGGTAACTTCTGGGGGACTTTTCACTCACTGTAGTGGTCTGGAGACTCTCCATGTTTGGTGCGTGTCTCAGTAGGTCTTCCCTTTTTGTCCCTGCATGGTAGTCCACCGGGTGGATGTACCAGGATTCATTGAACCATTCACCTGCTGGAGGACAGCCGGGTTCTTTCCAGTTTGGTACTATGACAAGTAAAGGTGTTGTAAACTTTTACGTTTGTAGATGTTTGAGCAAACACAACTTGTCATTACTCTGAGACGAGTGTCCCAACATGCACTTGCCAAGTCATATGGTTGCAGGTTTAGTTTTTACAAAAGAATGCCAAACTGTTTCCCAGAGTAGCTGTACCGTTTTTACACTCCCACCAGGAATGTAAGCGTGACCTAGCTTATCCACACCCTAGCTAGCATCTGCTGCAAACAGTTGCCACGATTTTTTTGTTTTTGTCATCAACAGCTTATATGTCATTTTAGTTTGACTTTCTCTAAAATCTCATGATGTTTAACACCTTATCCTGTGTTTTTTGTTTTTGCCATCTTTGTACCTTCAGTGAAATGGATGGCTCACACTTGTTTTTTTTCTTGTTTTCACTGTTGAGCTCTGAGAGTCCTTGATATATTCTTGATATGGGTCATGTGTTGGATATGCAATTTCCAAATATTTTCCCCCCAATATACATTGCATTTTTAACCTCTTAATAGATCTTTTGAGCAGCAATTTTTTTTAACTTTGTGAAGTCCAGCTTCTTTCTATGGATCATAGTTTCTTTGGGAGTCAAGTCTCAGATCTTTTTGTGTAGTCTTAGATGATTTTCTCCTATGTGCTTTTCTAAAAGTTTAATGGTTTCACAGTTACACTTAAATCCATGAACCATTTTGAGTTAATTTCTCTAAAAGCTGTTAAGATGGTCAATGTTGTTCTCATTTGTTTTTGCTGTGGGTGTTCAGTTGCTCCAGCATTTGTTCAAAAGGCTGTCTTTTCTCCATTGGATTACTGTTGCAACCTTGTCAAACATTAGAAACTTAGGTCCAAACAAACTCCTACCTGGAATGTTTATAGCACCTTTGTTTATAATCACCCCAAACCGGGAGCAACCAAGATGTCCCTCAGTAGGTGGGCTGAGAACAAACTGTGATTCATCCAACTAATGGAATATTATTCAGGAATAAAAAACAGGTAAGCTGTCAAGTCACCAAAAGACACAGAATAACCTTAAGTGCATATTGCTGTGTGAAAGAAGCCAGTCTAAAAAGGTTATAGACAGCATGATTCCATGTATGTGGCATTCTGGAAAGGGGAAAACTAGGGATCGTGAAAAGAAGTGATCTTTTGCCCCGGTTGCCAGGGGGTTGGCCGGGGGCAAAACACATGGAATGTGCTAGGGCAGAATATCAAACTTCTGCATGATGCTCTGCCTTTGTTAAACCCTGAGAACCATGCAGCCCAAAGGGTGAACTAAAGTTCACTGTGCAAATTAACAGAGTTAATTGGAAGTCAGGGCTACCCCAGGGTGAAATGCAGAACTATCTAATTGTATCATAAATGTATAAAACAACTTTCCTGCAGGCCAGGGGGAAGGGAATGCTGGCCTGGGTAACATGGGCAGTTACAAAAGAAGTCTATAATCTAGTACAATGCACAAGAGCATGGCACTCTAGCCGATGATGTATTTGTTAGGTAACACAAGCTTAGCAATTCAGATCTTGCTATGCACTTATAGCCGGAACTGAACAATTAAATACCGGGCTTGCAGATGTGGGAGCCAGGTTTGGAGAGGGAGTTTATAGATAAGCAG
This sequence comes from Acinonyx jubatus, assembly GCF_027475565.1. Taxonomy (NCBI): domain Eukaryota; kingdom Metazoa; phylum Chordata; class Mammalia; order Carnivora; family Felidae; genus Acinonyx; species Acinonyx jubatus. Next base: position 6,462,690 of record NC_069382.1, on the reverse strand, counting down.
GGAAAAGGTTAGAATGACCCACCTGGGGATGGATGACAGGTGGAGACCTGGCTTGCATACAGATGGTTACATATACAAATATTTATTGGTGTGTGTGTGTGTGTGTGTGTGTGTGTTATTAAACAAATATGTACGTCCTTGCTCTGTCAGCTTAGAGGTCCTGGAAGCAAGAACATTCCAGCAACTATGAGCACACCTGGCACTCAAATACTGGTTTTTAATTCCATTCACCAATGGAAGGAGTCAGGGATCCTTGGAGAAGTGGGTGATTCTAAGACTGGAGCAGAGAACGTACAAGATAAACCCAGAGCAACTTTGTAGTGCCAGAACATGTGGAAGAACTTCAAACAAACAATGGCACAGTGTGCCAAAAGAACACAAAAATTGAATTAATTTAGGGAAAAAGAAATTAAGTAGTGTTGGTATAAAATAGATATCCATGAGTATATAATAAATATTCATGATCAGGACTCCACCATACTGAAAGAAACACCAGTCTGTTCCTGGCTGGTGTCCCTGCAATGTGACCTTCACAAATACGTCCTAGGGTGTCCCATTCATTTGAGCGAGGAAGCTGGGTGGGCTGGTGTAGGGGGCGTGTCCTTCCTCCAGATAAAGCTTTAGTAAAATCATTTTCCTGGGAGAGTCAGCTCTTGTTGTAGAAAACTCTCTGGACACATTTCACATAATTACTTCCCCTTTTGCTTGCCAGGGCCACCGGGGATTACTTCTTGGCTTTTCACCGTGATTACCTCATGGGCGTCCTGGAGTTAAAACCCAGGAAGCAGTGGGGTCCCTTCCCCTGTGGCCCTCAGTTGTTTGGTTCAGGCTTGCCCTCACTCATCCTCTGGAAATTTGTCAACGTGACCACAGTGTTCCTACCCTTTTAAGGCTCCAGAGGCTTCTGCCCCAGGTTAGCCCATCTCCGCTGTGACTCTCTCCAAATTTGGGAGCGGTGGTTTGCCCTGTGACCTAAGTTCTCTGATGGGTCCAAGAAAAATCATCGATTTTCAGTTTGTTCAGACTTTTTCTTACCTTAAGGGTGGGAGTGGAGACTTTCAGGTTTTTCACATGTAGCAGCTGAAATCAAAGTCCCAGGGTTCAGCCCAGTGAGCCCGGTGGGTATCTCCTCTCCTCTGTCTGTTCCGCTCTCCCCTGCTCATGTCGCTTCTGCTTTATGCTCGTCCTCTCTGTCCCAACGTTCACTCAACAGGTGGTTGGTTTTTAAGCACATGTTGGGCACTGGGCAAGCCCGTAATTTGTGAATGGAACATGAACATCGTCTCCCACTTGGTGAACTTAGAATTCAATCAGGAAGACCAAGTCACTGAAAACATCATGTAATTACAACTTGGGAAAGATGTCGTGAAGGAATAAAAAACTTCCAGGGCACTTGGGCACATGGGAAGAACAGGGAGAGATCCCCCAACGTTGTGACATGGAGATTCCAGGAGGTCATTCGTGGGAGGAGAGGGGAGTATTCCAGGGAGAAGAGCGTTGGGCCCTGAACGGAGGCCAGTGCTGCTCGAAGCTCATGGTAAAGGGCTTGCTTGGATTCAACCAAAAAGTGATAGCAGGGATTTTATTGTAGGGATTTTGAGAAGAGATGTGACAAGAGCCAATTAATGTTTAATTTTAATGTTTAAAATTCTCTTCTCATCTGGAAAAGAATCAGATGGTGGGGTCCATCAGCTAGGAGAGCAGAGGGAGGAGGTGGCTTGGGAAGTCTGTTCCACCAGGGTTCCAGGGTATTCTCTCAAGTCAGTTCAGTCACTATCCCCTCGAAACCACTGCCAAAGCCCCGCCTCCTGGTCTTCAGGCATGATAATCGCACTGATTTATTCTGTTCTTTAGTGAGAAATGAATTTGACACAGACAAGATATGCGGCTATGGGACCGCCCGCTGCCGGAGGCGCTGTAAAACAGGGGAATTCTTCATCGGAACTTGCCCCAACATCTACCCCTGCTGTCTGAAAACGCGGAATGCCAACCGACCCATTCCTCTGACGTTCTGAAACCCGGTGGGGCCGGGTCCTTGCAGCAGCCGAAACTCTGAGCCTTCACTTCCTGAGTCCCCTCACGGCTGGAACGTTCCCAGTGGCTGCAGCTAATCCAATTACGCTAAAACCTTGGATTGCGAGTAACTTGTTCCTGAGTGTTCCACAAGATGAGCAAATATTTCTAATAAATTTTAACTTGATAAACGAGTGAGGTCTTGTAATACAAGTAGTACATGACGCCCAATGTCACATGATCACAGCTGAGCCAATGGTCCTTGAAATTCGCTTTGATATGCAAGTGCTTTGGATGACAAGCCTGTTTGTGGAACAAATTATGCTCGCAAACCAAGGTTTTACTGTCACAAGAATTTGCTAAGTGCCTTCACTCAGTGGAGAGCATGTGGGGGAGCCTCAAAATGGCCTTGCATAGTTGGGATAAGGGAGAAAGCAAAGTGGGTTAAGTGAGTGTTTCAACATAACAGCCAAACCAAAAAGTACAGCTAATCAGCCACAAGCCTAAGTGAACTTCTTTTATTTTTTTTTTTTTAGTTTTTTTTTTTAATGTTTATTTATTTTTGAGAGAGAGAGAGACTGCACGAGCAGGGGAGGGACAGAGAGAGAGGGAGTCACGGAATCTGAAGCAGGCTCCAGGCTCCGAGCTGTCAGCACAGAGCCTGATGCCGGGCTCAAACTCACAAACCCTGAGATCATGACCTGAGCCAAAGTCGGACACTTAACCGACTAGCCACCCAGGTGCCCCCTAAGTGAACTTCTTTTATATTTTTGGCCTGAACTGCATCAGCTGAGCTTGCTAGCATGAGTTTTCTCTTCTGATCAGTTTTGCTCAGCAGTTAGTAATGTCTTTTATTAATTAAAACAGGAAAGAAATCAATATTAAGTGCAATTCATTTAGCAAATACTCTAATTCAAGGCATAGACCTCCAGGGAGCAACACTAAAGAAATGTTATGTGACGACAAGGGACTGGCCCACATGGATGTCTGTGGAGGGTCACATCCTGCAGACACGGCACAGAGCTGATCTGCCCCCCCACCCCCACAGACCCACTGTCCTGAAATCTGGTAAGGAAAGGGGAGCCCTAAAACATTTGACTTCTCTTTTCCTTCCAAATGTTAGCCCAGCTAATAAATGAATGATAACAAAGAATGATAACATCAAGAGAATATCACTATTTTGCAAACCCCTAGGGAAATAATGACCTAGCCTGTGAATGTCAAGAGCCCCACTCAAATAAACAACAATGGGGCACCTGGGATGCCTGGGTGGCTCAGTTGGTTAAGTGTCTGACGTCAGCTCAGGTCATGATCTCACAGTCCATAAGTTTGAGCCACGTGTTGGGCTCTGTGCTGACAGCTCAGAGCCTGGAGCCTGCTTAGGATTCTGTGTCTCCCTCTCTCTCTGCCCCTCCCCTGCTCATGTTCTGTCTCAAAAATAAATAAAAACATTAAAAAAAATTTTTTTTAATAATAAAAAAAAAGAATAGGGGCACCTGGGTGGCTCAGTTGGTTAAGCGTCCAACTCTTGGTTTAAGCTCAGGTCATGATCTCACGGTTTGTGAGTTCAAGCCCTGCATCAGGCTCTGTGCTAACAGTGCAGAGCCTGCTTGGGCTTCTCTCTCTCTCCCTCTCTCTGCCCCTCCCCTACTTGCTCTGTCTCTCTCAAAATAAATAAACTTAAAAAAGTTATTACAAGACGAGAAAACTCAGACTCAATCACATTTTTTTAAAAGCAGAATTGAATTGGACCCAATGGCATCAATAATTTCTGAGGAAAAGACAAGAATGAAAAGAGGAGGGAAAAATGAAGAGTCAGATGAATTAAAATCAAAATGGGGAGGACACAGAGATGAAGGAGAAGCAGAGGAAGCCAAGGAACACGGGGAGAAAAGAACAGAAACGAAATCTGGAATGACTTTGGAACGACCCACACAACTTCAGGAAATGACAGTTGTGAAAAATCAGGCCATCCCTGAAATGCCTGACGTTTTTCTGCCTGATTTTTTACACTGAAATAAATACACTCAGAAGCCAGGGTAGAAGCCGGACGACAGCCATATTTATGTCACCATTTCGATGCGCACCAGCGCTTTAATAGACTCTTGAGGAAGTTGGTTTTTTGTGTTAATGACGTTTGTTCTCTCTTTCCTCCTTCTGCTCCTCTTCTCTCTGTTCCGTCCTCTCTTAGTCACCAAACCCACCCAGGGCATTCAGGCATACTTTTCACTTCCTGAGGAAAATGGCTCCCATGTTTGTTCCGCTGCCCGTGGGAAAATAACACACTGACTGTCCTCGGTGCCGGAGACACCGTTCCGGATTTCAGCTCTTCCCACCTACAGGCCCCCGCCCTGCAACTCAGGGCTATAAAGGGAGCCCTGCTGCCAGCCCCGGGACCTCCTTAGACAGCTGTCCCCTTGGTGACATGAAGCCATCCGTCTCTGTATTCCCCAGCTTCCTCCTTGTGGCTCTGCTCTTTCCAGGTAAATGGGAAATGTGACCTCGTCCTGGGGACTCAGTCTCTCTAAAACGGTCATCTCCAGGCGGGGCGTGAGACACTAAGCCCACAGGTGCATTTCCTGGTGGGGTTCTCGGGCAGCAGTCTCTTGATGGGTTTTTCAGTGACCCCTTGAATGTGCTGATGGCCCTGGCTCCCCAGCAGATAGTGTCCTGACCCTGACCACACTTCCTCAGCCTTTTAATATTCACCTGCTCCTTACAGAGAAGGCAGCCTGCGTCATAAATGATCCTAACTGTTAGGGAGTCTCACTCAACAACTATATTGGGGCACACTCATTGGGGATGCTCATTGGCTCCCAGGTGGCCTCCACTGCCAGCCCTCTTCAGTCCTCACTCACGTCTCCTTCTCCTCTCTCTCTCCCTTTCTCTCTCCCTCTCCTTCTCTCTCTCTTCCTTTCTTTCTCCCTCTCCTTCTCTCTTTCAGTCTATCTCTCATACTCCCTCTCTCCCTCCCCCCCTACACACACACACACACACACACACACACACACAATGTGCCCTGTTTCCAACCCATTCCATGCCATTCTCTATTTGCTCACTCTCTTTACAGCTTTACTGAGGTACACTTATTATACCAAAAAAACCCACACATAGTTAATGTAACAGTTTGATGAGTTTGGACATTTGCAAACACTCCTAGTACCATCACTATAGCCAAGGTAAGAGCCACCCGCAACCCCTCCCAAAGTTTTCTTCTGTCCCTTTATGGTGGTGTTTTTTTGTGATGAGAACACTTAAAAGATCTATCCTCTGAACAAACTTTGAAGTGCACAATACCATACTGCTACCTGTAGGCACGGTGCTTCACAGCAGATCTCTGGACTGCGGCCATGTTACAGGACTGAAACTCTGTACCCATTGAGCAGCAGGGACTCCCAGTCTCCCCCCGACCCTCCATTTTACCCACCCCCTAGAGTAAAGGACCTCATCCTCATGGGTCCTCTCAAAAGAGAGAGAGTTCTAAAAATGCTGCATATTTACTCGGACACAGGACTATCCGGAGCCAGAAATGAGGACCTTCAAGGCACTGAGAGTCCCAGAGAACCCAGGGAAGAGTCTCCTGGACAAGGAACAAACGAGTCTCATTTGCTACACCACCAAGAGAAACGCCACATCTTACCGCATACTCCCCCTTATGAGGGTAGGTGACTCCAGGAATGTTCAGTGAATGAAGAGATGGGAAGGGGTCTGTGCCTGTGGGGTAGGGGAGGGCTTCACCCAAACCTGAGACCTGGAGGATATGACATTGAGCAAGACACCCTCGTGCCTGCTCCCTTGGCCTTGAGTTCCTTCAATCTAGGCATTTGCTGAATACCTGCGAAGAGGGCGGGGTGACCTGTGAGCTCACAGGGAATGCCCCAGGGTGGGGTGTGCGGAGGATGGGGCACTGGTCTGAGGAACACAGGCATGACAAAGCCAAAGAGCCCTCAGCCGCCTTTCTGGTCGGTCCTCAACCCCCACGTGGAGCCTGAAAGCAATCTGGAAGGACCTAGAGAAGACCGTCATTTCTAAGATGCTTCCTTAGTCCCAAACTCTTTCCTGAGGCTGAGTCAGGGAACAAGAGGCTGGACGCTCGGTGGACAAGAGCAGGGAACACATGAGGGTGTTGGCAGACGGAAGCCAGGAATTCAGATCCTGCGACATTATTCCCTACATCGTCCTCTCCTCTCTTCAATCCCTTTGGAGGGGGCTCTGGGCTCCCAGGGGACTCACTCCCAGGTTCTCCTCCCAAGGGAAGGTGAAAAGACAAAATGGTGCTTGCACAACAACATAAACAACACAAGGTGTGTGTCACTTATCCTAACTGTAGATCTATGACACAGGGTCATTCCCATTTGATTCATGAGGGCATTGGGGAGATTGGTCCACATTTGTCCAAAATAACGTGTCTAAGATCGTGCGGCTGGCAAATGGCAGTCAAGAGTGGAAACTTCAAGAATATAAGCAAGACTTCCAGGGCTGTTGTCCAGGAAGAGGTCTCAGTCCACTCCCTTTAAGACATACCTGTTTCTTTCTCCCCGATACCCTGCACTCTCTTCCTGCCTACGTTTCTCCATGTGCATCACTCTTGAATTTTTACTTGCCTTCCCCACCTGTGATTTCTGTCCTTAGTGCGCAGCCTCCCTATGTTCAGACTGGCCCTGATGTGCATCTGCTCCATCCCAGTGCCACACACAGAGTGCAACCTTGTGACCGGGCATCACTGACCACTGCCATCTCATTCCCCAATTCAGAGAAGAAGCAATGAAGACAGAGAATTTCCTCCATAATAAGTATTTTTGCAATACAATTTTCCGAAGCATTTTTATTTTCCTACTGTTTTTTCTACTTCCTATTGCATTTGAGTCTACTGGAGAAATACTCTTTATGAAGAAAATTCTCTCCCTAATGGCTTCTCCTCTGAATTGGGGAAGGACTCTCGTTACTTCCTGTATTAACATTATACCTCGATCTGTGTCTAGAAATGCAGTATCTCAAAAGTACACCTGAAAAATAAACAACTAAGAGAATACACCCTAAAATGCTCACCCAGCTGTACAAGTCTGTGCTGGTCTGGCACTATGCTGGGTTAACCCACATTTTCCACCATTACACCGCTGTGGTCCCCAAGCCATGCGGTGACTCCTAGAAAATGCTCTGCTCTTTCGTGTCCTTGCACAACCCTGTGGAGCACATCTAGCTTTAGTTCAAGACCCCATTTCGACGCTACATTTAACATCCATTTAAATTTGATAATCTCTGTGACCTTATTTGGCTGTTCTCTATGTTCCCAAATCACTCTGTGCAGACTCGACTGTGGATGGATTATACTGAATTTAAATATGTGGTTATATGTTTGTTTCCCGGCTGATTCAGAGAATGTCCCCCTCCCCTGACCCTGTTATGGCACACTAAAATGTCCTACATCATTCAGCCTTGAAGGAATGAGCAAGTGAGCTAATTTACCGAGTGAATAAACATCTGTAGGGCCCCCCATCTGTTCAATTTTTGTCTTTCTCTCTTTCTAAGACTACCCCCTTTCTCTCTCAAAAGTTATTAAATTTCCGTATATAACGGCATGTTTAACAAAGTACAAAAATAGGATTTTCAGCTGGGATTCAAGGTACTAGGGGGTCAGGAGGCAGACCACTCTGCACAGAGGAGGTAACCAAAATGCAGCGACACAAGCCTTAAATCCTAGGGTGACTGGCACATGGAGAGGCCCCTCCTTCTCCAGAGGGCAAGGGCTGGGGGTCTTGCTCCCAAATGGAGCCATGGGTTTCTTTTTTTTTTTTTAATGTTTACTTATTTTTTGAGAGAGAGACAGAGAGAGAGACACAGAGAGAGAGACAGAGAGAGAGCTGGGGAAGGACAGAGAGAGAGAGAGAGAGAGAGAGAGACAGAGAGAGAGAGAGAGAGAGACAGAATCTGAAGCAGGCTCCAGGCTCCAAACTGTCAGGCACAGAGCCTGACCCAGGACTCAAATTCACGAGTGTGAATGGGGGAAGGCTCAGAGAGAGAGAGGGAGAGAGAGAATCCCAAGCAGGCTCCATGCTGTCAGTGCAGAGCCCGATGGAGGGCTCAAACTCACGAACCGTGAGATCATGACCTGAGCCGAAAACCAGAGCCAGGTGCTTATCTGACTGAGGCACCCAGGTGCCCCACTTTCTCTTCCTAACACTTGCCCCTTGCCTTTTCTATCAATCGTCTTCATAATATATAATTTAAGACAAAAATTCATCTTTACTAACTGCAGGGCTTGAACCGTAGAGTGAGGGAGCAAGTTCACATTCCTCAAGTAAACTGGCACATCTCAGAGGCACAAGACAGTCTTCCAGGCACTTCCCCAGAATGAGGCGGAACTAGAAGTCATTTTCACTTTCAAAATCTGCCCTTGGCTACCTCTCATCTCCCTTACAGAGAAGGCTCAGCCCGAACCCACCCTCCTCGCAGGACCATCCCACTGAAGTCTGCACTTGGGAGGGCTGTGTCACTCGTCAGTGAGCCTCGCAGAGCCCTTCAGTGTCCCCTTGCATAACATCCTACATTGTTGAAAGTGGAACATTTGTATCATGATACATCTCTTACCGTGTCTCTTTCCAACTGCCTCTGACCCGGCAGCTTGTTTCTCAGGGAGAGTAGAGGCGGCTTTCAAGCCAGAATCAAGGATCTGATCTGTACACTCTCAGGCTGACTACAGGGAACTGTGAGCGCTCACATACAAAAGAAACCTGTTTCCTACCTACGGGCAACCTCCGCCGTGTCCCTTTGGACTCAGATGATCCCTGTTCGAGTCTTGAGATGGTCTTAAGAGGCTAATGTCGGATCTCTGTTTATACAGAACCGAACCGGATTTCAAAGTGGTCAACTGCAAGAAAAGTGAAGGCTACTGTCAAGAATACTGTAATTATATGGAAACACAAGTGGGTTACTGCTTTAAAAAGAAATACACCTGCTGTTTACATCAGAACTGAACTTGCTGACACAGAAGCCAGAGTTTGGTCCCCTCGCCGGCTCTCTGGGTCCTGTCCCTAACGCAGACACAGGGGTTTTTGGAGAAAGGACCGAGCATGGGCTAGCTGAGGTGTTGTCATCTGAGCTGGAGAGTTTCGACATGTTATTCTAACTAAAAGAGAGATGAAAACCCACTACGCCTGCCCTTAGAGAAAGTGACTTAGCCTGACGTGGACAAAATCCTCAAAAATCAACAGTTTTTGCTGGTAGATGTGGATGTAATAAACTTTCACAAGAAAGAATTCAAGTCATTCCTTCTCTTGTTTAAAAAAAAATTTTTTTTTTGAGGGGGCGCCCGGGTGGCTCAGTCGGTTAAGCCATGACTTCATCTCAGGTCATGATCTCACGGTTCGTGGGTTCGAGCCCCGCATAGGGCTCTGTGCTGACAGCTCGGAGCCTGGAGCCTGCTTCAGGTTCTGTGTCTCCCTGTCTGTCCCTCCCCTGCTCTCGCTCTGTTTCTCTCTCAAAAATAAACATTAAAAAGAAATTAAAAATAAAATAAAAATAAAAATGTTTTTTGAGGAGCGCCTGCGTGGCTCAGTCAGTTAAGCATCTGACTCTTAATTTTGGCTCAGGTCATGATATCATGGTTCATGATTCCAGCCCTGCATCGGGCTCAGCCCTGACAATGCAGAGACTGCTTGGGATTCTCTCTCCCTCTTTCTACCCGTTACCCCCTCTCAAAAAATAAATAAATAAACATTAAAAAAAGAGAGAAGGGGCGCCTGGGTGGCTCAGTTGGTTAAGCGTCCAACTCTCGATTTTGGCTCAGGTCATGATCTCATGGTTCCATGAGTTCAAATCCCACATCAGGCTCTGCGCTGACAGCTTGGAGCCTGGAGCCTGCTTCAGATTCTGGGTCTCCCTCTCTCTGCCCCTCCCTTGCTCATGATCACTCTCTCTCTCTTTTTCAAAATTAAACATTAAAATTTTTTTTAAAAAAGAGAAAAATATTTTTGAGTACCTATTTTGTTCCTGGGCACTGAGAAATGTAACAAATTGGAAACATGAATATGTGAGGAGAAACACAGCCAAATAAACTTAAAAAATAAAATGCCACACATTTTATCATGTGAATATATCCAAGGCAATATATGGAGCAGATAAATATAAGAGATTTAAGAAAGGATTCCTGGGGAAATTCAAGCAGGGTTTTGGAGGATGAGTAGGAGTTTGTTAAGCAAAAGAGAGAGGCAGAGATTCCCAGGCAAGGGGTACAGTTTGCAGAGAGGCATGAAGATGTGAAAGAATGGTTTGCTAAGCAAATGGTGAGAAGTTCAGCATCACTATGAGACGGATTCATTACAAGTCTCAAATGAGGAGCGTGCAGGAAAATGGTGAGAAGTTGTCAAAGAAAATAAATATGATGCTCCAGATCTCAGCTGCTAAACAAGAGGGGGTTATCAGGTACCTCCAGAGGAGTGACACCATCATTGTTTCAATTTTAGAATGTTCCTTCTAATGAAAGACTTGGGGGTAGATTAGAAATGCATGAGACCAGAAGCAGGAATACCAGGTAAGGGCTGATGGCAACTGTGGACGTCCAGAACAGCCATTCAGTGACCAAGGTGGAGATAATGGCTAGGAAGGGGAAAGAAATGGGTCCCCGATGATGTGGGGTTCTCAGGTTTGGTGACAGAGAAGAAGGAAGGGCATGGGACAGAAAAGAACGGTTAACTGAGGCAGCTCGCACAGGACAAGAGAGAGCAGGAGGGACATGGACAGGACCAGGTTGGCTCTGGACATGTTGTACTGGATCAGGCATTCAGGACACCCCACAGGGGCTTGAAGGGACCAATGCGGATTCCGGGAGAGGCAGGGAGACAAGAAATCCGAGTGGAAGGCTTGCAAACCTTCGTGAGGGGGCAGCTTTCGGGGCAGCAGAAGGACCTGACTGAGTGATGCTAACAGTTCAGGGAGGCACAGAATGGGGGAACCACCTCAGCACTTGGCGGGGGCTCTGGGAGGGGACGTGAGACAGCGTGGGTCTAGAAGATGAGCACGGGAAAGGGGGTGAGTCGTCCTGCAAAGGAAGGTGGGCCCGGACAACAAGCAGGGACCCCGGAACAAAGGCAAGGATGCCTCTGCCTCCACGTTGTCTCCGTTCCGTCCGGTTGAGGGACAGGGGCCGGAGATGGGACTCCACTAGGAACGCAGCCTCGGGTATTTAATGCCAGCGTCTCCTAAGCAGTGAGAGCAAAGATTTACTCAAGGAGCCTTTCATTTTTGCCTTTGGTGTAAGAGTCAGAATAGTGATTAAGTATGAAATCGAGAAGGAGGGAAGGTGTATGTGTGAGGAGTTTGTAAAGGAAACAGAATGTTGGGGTGGCTGAGAGGGAGATAGGGAGCGTTGGCGCCCTCCCTGCAAATACACGTCTAGCGTGTCACCTTTCTCCTTAAATCTCTCTACTGGGGCCGCTGTTTCCATTCACTCATTCACTCATTCATTCATTCACTTATCCATTCACTCATTCACTCACTTATCCATTCATTCACTCATCCATCCATTAGTTCGTTCACTCATCCATTTGTTCACTCATCCATTCATTAATTCGTTCCCTCATCCATTAATTCATTCACTCACTCACTCACTCACTCGTCCATTCAACACATATCTAGTAAGCATCCACAGCAGCCCAGGCATTGTTTTGGGTACCAGAAGTCCAGCGATGAACAAAATCTCTGCCCACACTCTACCAAGAGGGACAGACAATAAGCATGACAGGTGAGTAAAATGTATGATGTATTAAAGTGATAAATGACGTGGAATAAGAAAAATCCAGGAAGGGATGACACCTTGTCAGGCAGGGGCTTGGGGCTGGGTGCGGGAGGTGGGGGAGCCTCCCTGGGTACAGACAGAGAGTGGCGGGGGGTCGGGGGGCAGGCCCTCTGCATTTGGCGGGTGGAAGGCATCCCAGGGGGAAGAGAGGACAGTGCCAGTGCCCCAGGGAGGCAAGGTGCTGTATGTGTTTGTGGAGCAGCAGGACGAGGCCAGTGTGACTGCAGCAAAGGGAACTAGGGAGCTACAGTCAGCTGTGAGGCCAGAGTGGTAGCATTGTTAGGTAATGAACCCAGGGATCCCAGCAAGATTTGGGCTTTCTCTTTGAGGAAGATAGGAGGCCATCTGCAGTTTGCTTCTTCGTGTTTCTGTACTTATAAGAGCATTTTATTAACACCACTGGGAATAAAGGGTCAGCGTCAGACCTGGGCTTTCCTGGGAAAATGAACTTACAACTCTCTTCAATCTCATGAGATGAAAATGTGCAAACAGTATTTTCTGTCCCCTTCGGTTGAGTGAAAGTCACCCTGCATGAAAATCTACTGTGTCCTGGGAGTCTACTGCCTGTGCCCACTGCTGGTGGCTCAGAGTACATTTGTTATGACCTTTCCAAATTTTCATTTGTCACGTGGGCATTGGTGGATGGCAGGAGTCCCCACGCCTGGTCCTTTACCCTTGGTCCTCACTGGGATTCTGCTCCGGGGGCTTCTAATCATTCCCCGAATAATGGGAACTTAAAAAAAAAATCTCTACTCGCTAGATTCATAGTGAGGCAATAGCAGAATTTGCCATGAAATATGTCTAAGTGGTGATTATTTTTGGGCTTAAGGTGACTATTAGTAAACTGTTTATAACCCATGTTATAAAATTTTGAATCCATCATCTTCTACACCTTTCTTTACCTTTTATGAGTCAAGAGTCCTCTCTGCTCATCACAAGGAAAAACCCATTTTATTCCTTTTCTATCTCCTTTTTTTGGGTGGGGGGGGGGAGTTGTCTATAGGAGATGATGGATGTTAACTAAACTTGTGGTAATTATTTTATGGCATATGCAAGTCAGATCATTATGCTGTACACCTTAAATTTACACAGTGCTCTGTATCACTTATGTCTCAAAACTAGAAAGAGGGAGAAAAAAAGATCATCATTTCTGATGTCAATGATATCTCAATAAAACATGAAAACAAAGAAAGGAGATGCTATGTCCTCAAAAAAAATCCTTTGGAGCACTTGGGAGGCTCCGTCAGTTGAGTGTCCAACTTCAGCTCAGGTCATGATCTCGGTTCATGAGTTCAAGCCCCCCGTGGGGCTCTGTGCTGACAGCTCAGAGCCCAGAGCCCGCTTTGGATTCCGTGTCTCCTTCTGTCTCTGCCCCTCCCCTGCTCGCACTCTGTCTCTCTCTTTCAAAAATAAATAAACATTAAAAAATTAAAAAAAAATCCTTTGCGAGATTGTTGTGTCTGGGTTCCAGCTGGGTTACGATAAAGATTCCACAGCTCATGTAGACCACTGAATTCCCAGTGGTGCATAGAGTGGCACATAGATCTCCTCCCAGAATGCTGCTTTTCCAGACTTCTTTCTGGATAAATGCATTCCATACTTAATTCACACACAGACACACTCACACGAGGCTGATACTCAGGCACAGGGCATGTATGGTGAAAACTAGTACTTACATACAAACCCGGAAGCATTGCCATTGACTCAATGACTCAGTTATTCTGCTTCTCAGAAACAACTGACTCTTCAATGGGTGCAAAGTTATAGTTATGCAAAATGAGTAAGTCCTAAAGATCTGCTGTACAACATTGTGCCTGTGGTTAAAATACTGTATTGTGCACTTAAACATTTCTTAATAGGAGTAAGTCTCATGGTGAGTGTTCTTATCTCAGTTGAGAAAAGGTAATTGTTCTCAAGAAATAACAAAAATCTTTTGAGAAATTTTTTAAATCAATCTAAATTTCAAACTAGAGCACTTATCAAACTACGGTATATCTACTTAAGGGATGTTATATATCCCTTAGGTATAATAAACATAAAAGCAAATAAAAAACATAAAATGCATAAGATAAAGATTTCAAGGCAATTTTCTATCTTGGAAAATACAAGATACAAATTTTCATATATCTGATGTAAAATTAATTAGCCAAAGTATGTCTGAAAGAAAAAAAAAGATTTTAGGTTCCAATGTGAAGATTATTGGAGATTTTTAATTACTTTATCTTTGAAAATACCCCGTCAAGGGGCGCCTGGGTGGCTCAGTCAGTTAAGCGTCCGACTTCAGCTCAGGTCACGATCTCGCGGTCCGTGAGTTTGAGCCCCGCGTCGGGCTCTGGGCTGATGGCTCAGAGCCTGGAGCCTGCTTCCGATTCTGTGTCTCCCTCTCTCTCTGCCCCTCCCCCGTTCATGCTCTGTCTCTCTCTGTCCCAAAAATAAATAAACGTTAAAAAAAATTTTTTTAATAAAAAAAATTAAAAAAATAAAATGAAATACCCCGTCAAGTTACTGCATAATTCTTAAATTTTAAATATGCATTCAAAAAGACAAATAAATGTGCCTAAGGATAAATATGTATGTATATAAACAAAGGCATACTTTGACTGTAGGCAAAGACGTTGCATCAAGAAAGTCCTAAATCTAACATAAGAAAGAACTTCTGGGTATTAAGACTATAAAACATTCAAGCATGTTACCCAAAGAGATCTTGGGATTCAGAAGAATAAGGTCACAACTGATATTTTTCTACCAAGTGCGGTAATTTTTACAGTCCCCCTTGGAGACAACGAATGGGCCCCGTGGCCCCTCAAGGCAAGTTCCAGTCAGCAGCTCTGTCAGTTACGCTTGCTTTGTTCTTTTCACAGAAGTCTGCTTAATGCAGGACCCTGAGGATGGGAGGCTTTATGGACACCAGCTGTACCCCTGGTGGGAAGAGACCCGTTAGCCAGAAATTGCTTTAGGTCCTTACAGGGCCAGTCATACCACGCCTGGCTGCCTCCATGTCTGCCCTCCACGCCCACCTTCCACACACAGTGTCCTGCCTCCCACTGCACCTCCGGACCTTCCGAGAGCTTTGATCCCTGTCCATCCATCCCCCGGGGTGACCCTTCGTGGAGGAATCTATTTTCTCCTCCATACCCCTGGTCTGCTGGGGTGGGGGCCAGGTAGACAGGCTCAGTCAATCAAATCCCCATTTCGCTCCCTTGACTTTAATAACAGCCACACCTAGTTTTTTCTACCTGTCCACGCGGGTGGTGGTCACTACACCTTGCAGGTTTGGACTGACTCAGTTTATCTCTTGGGTTACAGGAAAGTACCTTACTGGACCCAGGGAGTCCCCTTGTTGTAAAAACAAAAATTAAAATTAGTATGTCCAAATGAAGGGAAACTGAGATCATTAACACCGTGTCTGCCTCTTTCTTGATAGATCAAAACAATTCCCGGAGGTCAGATGACTAACATTAGCATTACCTATGAGGACAGCAGGGATAGCGCTGTATCCTGGCGGCAGGGAAATGACATCAAACCCAGGTGGGAGGCAGAGGGGTCTGAAAAAATGTCTCTGTTAGGTCTAAATGCATCTCTCGTGCTCTACCGACTGAGCCAGCCAGGCAGTGGACGCTGCAGTTAGGCATGAGGCTTTCAGGAGAGCAGGGAAGTGTCAGCCTGTTTTCCCCCTTCTGTCTGCTTCCTATGGACCCCCTCTGTGATTTGCCTCCACTCTGCTCTTCTTTTCTCTGGGGGCTCTGAGAACATCCTTCGAGAAGTCACTGCTGCCTCCTACCTATCTATCCAAGGCACCTGTAACGGGCACGTTATGATTCCTATTTCATTTAAGACAAAATAAGCATAGAAAGTTAAGTGATCCAGCCCAAATGGCGATCAGACAACATATCCAGGTTGCTAACCGAGTTCGCTTCAAGCCAGAAAAGTCCAAGTGTGGGCTTTCTTTTTTTGTCTTACACGACACTGACATTTCTAAGAGAACACACCTTTGTTTCTCAGAATGTCTTCTTGGCCACAACCTCAGAAAGATGGACACTGGCCAGGACAGGGGCTCAAGCTCTGGGGAAAGGCACTTTCCTTGCAAAGGCATGTGACTCTGTGAGCCCCAGATGCCAACAGACGTGGGTGTGCGAGCAGAGGAAGTCACATTCACCAGGAATGCTGATACTTGGGTTCTAGTCCCGACTCTAGTCAATAATTGTGTTGACGCTTTGTGCAACTCCTGATGAGTACAGGGGGCAAACATGTCCTTCTAAACCCAAGCTCTTTGTGACAATCAATGAACTGTATTTTTAAGAACAAAAGTTAAAATTAGAATGTTCACATGAAGGGAAACCGAGAGCTATTTCTGTAAGTTACTCAAGTACAGTACCTCAGTAGACAAAGACATGATTGCAGGAGGTTGGTCTCTCTCCTGTGATGAATTTATGATGGGCCTGGAAAAGAAAAAAAGACCTATGAAGTCAACAAGAGGAGAGTTTGGTGTAGGACTCTGGGAAAATGACAAATGTTCTCCCTGTCTTAGCCAAGGATCTGAGATTGTTAGCTGCACAGAGGGCTCTAATATAGAGGATCATAGGAAGTAAGTAAATAATTGATTTAGGACAATGGAAATAAATCCCCAAAGGGGTTGCTAGTGCCACAAGGAAAGGAGGCTGGTGATGCTGATCAATCATCTTTTCTCTTTATTTGAAGCTACAGGAATAAAGACAAAAGGAAGACTCGTGAGGAAGAGCCCATGAGGATTCTTGGATAAGAGGAAGTCAGTGGGTAGATCACTTCAAGGGGACACTGTGGTAAGAATCATTAACCAAAGAATAAGAACAATTACCCCAGCCCAAATCGGGTGGTGGAGACCCCACTTATTTTTTCCCTTGGTCTAAACCCAAGGGCTGGGTTGACATTCAAGTGGTTGGAAACCAGGCACTTGGTGAGGCCTCTGATGAACAGTGATCCCAAATCAGACAATCAAGACACTCCCCTATTGCTTTTAGGGGAGCATGAGATGATCCCACTGGGATAGTGGAGGCTGAAAATTCGGTTTTATATCTCCAGGAATAAAAAGGAGGACATGAATCACAGTACATGATTAAACAGACACATGGAGAGGAAGAAATGCTTCTATAAAGGTAAGGAGCCTGTCTGGTCCAAGGAAACAATAAGTACAAACATAAGTACAACTTTGAGAGGGGAAGGTAAATCAGCCAACTGCTATCTGCTCTTTGCTAGGGGATGGAACTTCTGGAATCCACAGAATTGCAAAGACATAGTCTTGACCTTTAAAGGGCACAGCCATGCTTTGGCCCCCAGGACATATGAACGTGGGTCTGAACACAGCAAATTGAAAGGAAGACACTGACATCTGCCATTCTTCTTGGGGAAAAAAAAGGCAAAGTAGTATGGAAACAAACGTAAATTTTATCATCTTTTCAGGACCAGCATTTGGATGAAGTATTTTCTGACTCCCTGAATATTTCAGGGTGATTTTCTCCTTTTCCCACGCAAGATAATCAGCCATGAAACCAAATCCTTTCAACACAATTTTTCCCTTAAAATCTCAAAGGTGTCTTTCCCCGTCTGACATCTAGTGTGGACTAAAATACATGAGGCAGGTCTGTTTTTGTTCTTTTGTAGGATGCCTGCTTTTTTGTAATTTTTTTTCCTTTATTCCTCAAACATTTTATTTAAATACTGCAATTCTCATTTCATCTGAAAAATTTGTAAGCCCTACTAACTGGCTTATTCTGATAATTTTCTAATTCATAAACAATTTTAAAATTGTATTTTAACATTAGTTCTTTTAAAGAAGGGGAAGGTGGGTGGGGGGATGGGACAAATAGGTAAAGGAATTAAGAGTTCACTTATCACGATGAACATATGGGATTGCTGAATCACCTGTACACGAAACTATTATAACACTATATGTTAACTATACTGGAATTAAAATATTTTTAAATAAAAATATCAAGAATTTTTTTTTTAATTTTAAAAATAAAGCTATGAAAAGTGGTGAACCATATGGTCAAAATCAATTGTAAATGTACTGAGGCAGGAAAGAACTTGACAATGAGACACTAACAATTGTTAGGGAATAAAACATTGAGCCCAGGGCTAAGCAAGCATGCAATAATAATTCAGTAAGAGTCACTTCATTCTGCTGGTTTCCCCCATACATTTCTCACTAAAAATTAATTTGCCTTTAAAAATCTTTTAATCAGGGGTGCCTGTGGCTCAATCGGTTAGGCGTCTGACTCTTGGTTTTGGCTCAGGTCATGATCTCATGGTTCATGAGTTTGAACCCCATGTAGGCTCCATGCTGACAGAACAGATCCTGCTTGGGATTCTCTCTCTCTCTCTCTCTCTCTCTCTCTCTCTCTCTCTCTGCCCCTCTCCTGCTTGTGTGCTCTGTCTCTCGCAAAAATAAACATTAAAAACATAAGTTAAAAAATTTTTAATTATATTGTCATAAGAACACTTCACATGCCTCTCAACAAATTTTAAGAGTACATTAATGTTGACTCTAGGTATAACGTTGTACAGCAGATCTCTAGAGTTGATTTATCGTGCTTAACTAAAACTTCATACCTATTGATCATTAATTAACCCCCATTTCTCCCTCCCTCCAACCTCCCATAGTTACCATTCCACATAATTTCTTCTTTGAAAAATTTCTGTTTTCCTTTCAGGGATCACATAGCCATGAGGTCGGCCCATTTGCCTTTCTGTGGTGCCTCATCTCCTCTGATAGCTTTCCTGCCTGTGTCTTTTTTCCCCCTCTGCCTGGAAAGCCAACTCACATTTGACTCTCACACCATTAATTCAACTTCCAAAGTATCAACTTTGCGTCACCACCATAAACTATTCTTTACTCTTCCAATTCATTTTTTTTTTCATCTTAGCCTGCCATTCTATTTCACCTTGTTTGGTCCCTAGAGACCCTTGCTTCTAATTAGTAGATGCTAAGGCTTTTTGTTTTTTTTTTTTTTTCAATATATGAGACAGAAATGTCATCTGATTCCTGCAGTGAATCTTTTCCTGAAACGGCTGTCTTGCTTAGTCTTCCCAATAATATTCCCATATCTTTATTTTGTAGTTTTATTTCTTACACTTTGTGTTGACTTCAATTCTCTCTCTCCTGGAAAACGTGTGAATTCATTCAACAGCAATTCACTGAGTTTCTATTGTATGACAACGCCGTTCTAGGTCCTAAAAATAAAGAACCAACCACACAAAACCTTGCCTGAATGAAGCTTACACTCTCATGGGATAAATAAGTCAATGCAAAGAGTAAACAGCATCACTCACTATTCGAGAGCAGTGGAACCCTATTTCAGAGTCACCTGGATGGCAGATGGATGGGATTCCTGGCCGAATTCTATCTAGTACTTTGTTTCGTGAAATAGACTGAAATGGTAAATCAAAACTCTACGACTCGTCAGGAAGCAACACCACTTTGCCATGGTTATCATTATTATTATTATTATTATTATTATTATTATTATTATTGTTATTATTATTTTCAGTGGCCATCCTAGTGCATGGGAAGTGGTGTCTCTGTGGTTCGGATTGCGTTTCCCTAATGATTAATGACAGTGAGCATTTTCCACGTGTTTGTTGGACATTCGCACTTTCCTCTCTGGAGAAATGTTTATTCGAGTTCTCTGCCCATTTTTATATTTGATGGTTTGTCTAATCATTGTGCAATTGTATCAAGGTTTTTTTTTTTAATAGATAAAAATGTTTTACCACTTTCAAATGTTTTCAAACCCATGAGTAACTTTCATCTGTCCTTAAGGCCATCTTCTATAATGTGGGTACCATGCACGCCAGAATAATTATCTTCTGTATTGGGACAAACTGACCTTCACTTCCTTTCAACCCTGTGATTATAAGAACCAATGAGCCTATGACCAGATTAATGAGATTGTTCAATGAGCTTGATTTTCTAGTTGGTCTTCTGTTGGAATGGCATGCCTGATTCTCCAACGCTATTCACGAAATTCTTCCTTAGAGGTTGCATCCGAGTCTGTGACTTGGAAAAAACAGATCTACATATAAAGGAAAAGGTGGGTAATAAACTCTGATACCATTCATTTATTTCTCTCCAAAATGAGCTAACTGTCCAACATAGCTCATAAAAGTTCCGAACTATACAGAAAACAATTTCCAAACTATAATTTCACGGCAATTTTAAAGCTGGCCGGGCTGCTAGAAAAAATATACCATACACGTACCTTAAATCTTTTCTAAATCAGGTAAACCTCAACAGCAAAAAGAAAACATACTTTTCATGGTTTCACCTACCAAGGTGACTTTTAAAAAATGACCCATACATTTGGATATATACATGATAGAATCTGTATTAAACAGTAATTCTTGTATCTTGTAGCTACACTTTGTCCATCCACAGAGGTGGATTCAGAATTACAATCATTCATTGGAAGTCTTCAACTTAGCCTGTGTTCTTAGTGTGGAAGCCAGTCTTCTCAAGGGTCAAATTGAGATGCTTGTGCTTTTTTTTACAATGGGAAAATCCAGAGATGTGTTCAGAACAAATGCTCCAGAGAAAAAGTATTACAGATTTTGACAGATTTCTTATTTATGTTTGACCCTCACACATACCCATCTTGGTATCTCTTTCATGATTGCTTCATTCAGTCAGCTATAGGGTGACCCTTTTGTTGGCAAAGAGAGAAAAGGACCTTTTAGTTCCCAAATAATTCCTCCTTAACTCCTATTTTCATAGGTGTTTTTACAAGGTACAGAAAGTCCAGTGAATCAGGGTATCCTTTGTCAGGACCCACTATACTGTCTTTGCTTAATCTTTCTAGTTCTGGAATGTCCAAAGTGACCTCCGGGTCCTCACCTCTTCTGTGCACCTGCATGGCTCACTGGTACCCTTGCTCACGTCCAGAAGTCCCAGGCCACCACCTGACTTCTCGTCAAAATCCATTTTCTGAGTAAGATGCATGTTCAGATATTGTGGTGAATGGCTTAAGTCAGGTGGGAGGCCACCTAAAAGAAATCATACATGCAGCTATTATAAAAAAATCAGGAAACTCTCCACACACCTAGTTAAAAAAAATCTCCAAGGTACATCATATAGAAAAGGCAAGTGCAGAGTAAAAAGTATAGTCTGTCACGATGTTTATCCAAGAAGGGGCATATAGACGCATCTCTGTTTATGCATACATGCAACATCTCTGGAAGGGTGGAGAAGAAACTGGTAACGGCTGTCATGAAAGCCTGGGAGGGGGGAGAAGATGGGAAGACTTCATTTTCATTTCTTGGTAAGTGAATTTTAAGGGAAATAAACCCAAGTGATACTGGGACCTAAGTCAAGTAGGTGCAGAATGAGTGGTTGCAGGGATGCCTGGGGTGGGGGTGGGGGGGTCGGCACGGGGCTCAGTCAGTTAAGAGTCCGACTTCAGTTCAGGTCATGGTCTTGTAGTTGGTGAGTTCAAGCCCCGCGTCAGGCTCTGTGCCGACAGCTCAGAGCCTGGAGCCTGCTTCGGATTCTGTGACTCCCTCTCTCTCTGCCCCTCCCCCATTCACACTCTATCTTTCTCTCTCTCTGTCAAAAATCAATGAACATTAAAAAACGTTTTTTTTTAATGTTGAGGATTCCAAAAAGCATTAAAAAGAAAAAAAGAATTAGTAGCTGCGGTAACTGGACATTTTAGCATCATCAGTTACAAAAAGCTGTGTGGAGAGCTGCCCTTCAGGGCCGCCTCTAATGCCATCCTCCTTATAAAGACTCCCCTCAGGTGAGGCACAGCCTCCCCGCACAGGCCAGTACAGCCATCTGCAGTGGGGGGAGTCCCTGTGTCTCCTGCTAGGCTGCCCCCTCTTTTTTTTAAGTTTATTTGTTTGAGAGAGAGAGAGAGAGAGAGAGAGAGAGAAAGGGGAGGAGGGAGGGGCAGAGAGAGAGAGAGACGGAGAGAGAGAATCCCAGGCAGGCCCCGTGCTGTTGGCGCACAGCCACAGCCCGATGCGGGGCTGGAACTCACAAACCTTGAGATCATGACCCGAGCCTGTATCAAGAGTCAGATGCTTAACCGACTGAGCCCCCCGGGTGCCCCTAGGCTGCTTGCTCTTCAAGTCAAGACAGCTTCACGGAATGAGAAAAGAGTCTACCCTCTTTACCCAGGGTAGACAACTTCCCGACTTTTAATACATCAGTTAGACTTGCCCCATTTAAAACAACAATACCGTACGTGGTATCTGGCTTAATTTTTTTTCATTCAGCACGTTTGTGAGGCACATCCATGTTGTAATCATCTGTGGCTGTTGTATGCTCGTCGCTGTGAGGGAATGCAGTATTTGCTTTATTCCTGCGCTGTAATACACTATTTGGGTTGTCTTCTGTCGACAGTTGCAATGACGAGGCTACACTGAACGCTCTCGTACGTGTCTCTCGGTGCACACCGGGCTGCGTCTGTTGGGGATACGCCTGGGAGTGCATTCGTGTGTCCAACTCACGCGTCCATACCGCCCAGACAAAGGCTTCTCAAAGGCAGGAAACGTGTTCGCACATCCCTACCTCTGTCACCCGGCGCAGCACCTGCTGCCTAGTAACCGCTCGCCACTGGTGATTCTCTTTCCAGGGCACCCTCGGTGTACCAGGTCATTGGTCAAGCCCCGCTTCTCCCAATACCAAGAAGCCTGTCTATTTTTAGGCAGAAAGGAAGAGTATCCAGTACCCTCTGCCCACAGCTTTACTCAGTAGACCAGATAAATGTGCTCATTCCTGATAAGCATTGTTCCCCCAAACCTATAAATGTCCCATTTTTGTGTCCTCTCCCCTCCACTCCGCTGTTTCATCGGCTTTGCTTTCCTGCACAGAAGAGGTGGGAGAGCCGAGGGAACCTCAGAACATGAAGGTCCTCTTTCTTTTTGCTGTTCTCTTCTATCTGGTCCAAGTTAACTCAGGTAAGTGTCTCCTGGCCAGTGCAGAAGGCTGCTCCAGGCTAGTAGAGGGGACCGGGGAAGGTAGGGCAGGAATCCCATGGATGAGTGTCCGTGTGGAGGGCTGGTGTGTCGGTGGGTTGTTAATGGGTGCAGGTGCGCCCCCTGGGGCTCAGCTCTGGATGTTTGGATCCTCCCTGCACAATACGGGTCCTATCACACAAGACAAAGGGGCACCTTTGCTCTGATACGAACTGGAAGCATTCACTGCAGTCTGGGGAAGGTTTCCAGAAGGAAATGACAGCCACATGAATTCACAGCTGGAAGGGACTGTGGATCTTCTGTCGCAGGACTGCACTCCACAGGGAGGGGAACGTGAGCACCCAGGAAAGCCACAGCGTGTGGCTGTGCCCTCACCAGCTACGGTCTGGGCCACCACTCACACCCATGCCAGTGTCCCTCCTGCTTCCCCGGGGGCCTGTTCTCCATGAGGACACTGACACAGAGCTGGTCAAGCACACACTCCTGGGAGAAATAATCAGTTCTGGAGCAAGTGAGACTAGAATGCACATCTCCAGCTCCCTAGGCTCATGGTTCTACTAACCCTCACTGATGTGGGGCCCCTCTCTTCACCACGACAGAGCTGAGGCGACACGGGGTCGTGGGGTGGGCCCCCGTTGTTGCTGAGATATTGCACCAGGCTGATTTGTAAATCGTGCAACACTGTGGGCATGTTGTGGGTTTTGTTTGGTTTTTTTAGTCATGACAAGTAGTATCTAATAAGAACTTTCCTTCAACCACTCGTTCCCAAATAAGAAGCGCTTCCTTTTTTTTTTTATTGAGATACAATTGATACGTGATGAGATGTAAGTTTCGGGTGTACAGTACAATGAGTCCTTGTTTATATATGTTGTGAAATGACCACCACCAGAAACCTAGTTAACGTCCCTCACCGCACACACTTACAATTTGTTTTTCTTGTGACAAAGAGAAAAAAACTTTCCATACGGGGTGGTGGTGCTGGATGTACAAGTTCACAAGTCGTGGTGAAGAAAAAGGCTTTTTTTCCTTTTTTTCATTGGAAAATACGAAACTAAAAACGGGGCCACAGCTGAGCATCAGAACTATTCTGCTCTTCCGAGAGGCCAAGACCCATGCCTCCATTATTCCACTCCGTTTTCTGAAGGTTCCTTTCCTTTCTCCAAATGTGCTAATTCCTATCTGTCACCAGGAAGCTTCAGAGCCCTTTTATAAGAATAGAGGATAAAACACACACCCTCCTGGAAACATTCCGAGGTGTAGGTAGACTGTTCCTGTTTTAAAGCTAAGAAACCAAAACTCCATTAAACTGCCATTTGTCCAAAGACACTTCACTTTGGAAAAATACAGTAAATATTCAGGGTT
Source organism: Acinonyx jubatus (assembly GCF_027475565.1). Lineage (NCBI taxonomy): Eukaryota > Metazoa > Chordata > Mammalia > Carnivora > Felidae > Acinonyx > Acinonyx jubatus. Next base: position 6,438,569 of record NC_069382.1, on the reverse strand, counting down.
GGGCTGTGGGCTGGGGTATTCTTTTATTCTCTGGCTTATATGAATTCCGTGTCTATTCTATTTATCACTAGGGGATATTCCACCTGGAATTAGAGATGTTATCTGCCTTACACAACACGGAACCTGCAGACTTTTTTTCTGCCATTTTTGGTGAGAAAAAGGCTGAGATCTGCTCCAATCCCTGGAACAGGTGCTGTGTACCAAGTACAGAGGCAGAAATAAGTAATAAACCAGAGATGGTTGGCAAAAAAAGAGAACCCTGAGACCTCATGTGTCAGCTTCTGGAATGCAGGAGGGCTCTTGAAGTATCTCAAGGGCTCAGAAGAATGTGTGGCTTATCAAAGGTGCTCAATAAAAGTTTGTTGAATGAATCCAGCAGCAAGGGTGAAGGTCTGATAAAAGAATTTTCCTAAAATCTTGTCACTTTACCTTCTCTTGTTTTTTTCTTAAAGAGTCTCAGAAATTTGTCCTAACATACCTCCTGCTTCTCTTCCCGGGAGTGTCTCTCATTGACCCACAGACCAGGGTGAACCAGAAACCATGCTCCAAACTGATCTCATCCTCAGAGGGACAGGAATGCAGTCAACCTACTGGCCTCTTTCCCACCAAAGGCCATGTGCCTTCTCATCAAACCCAGCACCTGCCTCAACTTACGCATTCCCAGGCCCTGACAAGCCTCATCCTCTTCTCCTAATCTCAAGTAATAATCACAACAGGAGATATGTAAATAGGAGTTTAGTTTGCAAGAACTAAACTCAACACTTACCTTTAGGTTATCCCACTTGATTAACCAACAACCTTACGGAGTTACGTATGAGCAGCTCCATTTGGGGGATGGAAGGGAAATGAAAGCCAGAAGGTTAAGCAGATTGCCCAGGTCGGCATTTCCTAAGAGGGATTCTGACATGCCCAGCCCAGCAAACGCTCACTGCGCCGTGTTACTTCTAAAGAACCTATTTCTGAGCACCTGCGGCAAGGTAGAGCTTCTGTCCGCGAAGATTCCTACAACTCACAGCCCTTCGCTCTTCTCTGGATCCTGCTCACACGCGTTGTCTATACCACATCTCTGAGCCAGCCATCCGGAGAGTAGTGACTATTAATTACAGGCAGGAAATGTCAGAAGATAATAAAGACAAATGTGCTGGTGTAGGAGACCCTGTGCCAAGCTTTTCCAGACTAATAGCTTAACAAGTTCCCTTGTTTGGGATTTCCTGCTCACAGCCTGAATCCAGTCTGCTCATGAATACACAGAACTTGAAGAGTCGCCTGGAAAATAAACTTAGGGGTTCCTGTCTCGATTCCCCGGTCAAGTTCCCATGAACATTTCATGTAATGCCTCGGGCCTCTCCCCAGGCTCTTCTAAACTCACCAGACAGACTTGTAGGAACCTCTCTTGACTACAGGCATCTCTTGACTCAGGGGGGACTGCAGCCCCCTTCCTCCCCAGGGGGCTGAGGACCTTTTCCAGGCCTGGTGTCAATGCCTGCCTAGGAAGGATGTGGACTCCACAGTTAGATTTTGCTCCCGTGAAACACAGCAAAGCTTCATGCTTCAGAAGACGCACTCTGCCAAGAGCACCATCACTCTGTGCCCAAAACTTGGCCACCAGAGAGCACCCAAATAATAAATACATAAATGAAGGAACGGGCCAGTGCCCAGAACGCTGGGGAACTGGGGTCTGGTTCCACCCCACGCACTGAGCAAGTACCATTAGCCAGCTAGTTTCTTTTCTTGGTCCCCTTTCCCTCAAAAATAAAATGAGGGAGCTGCCCATAGACCTCTGAGACCCCATCACATCTCACCTGTGTCTGAGGGTAGAATTGTTACTTCACCCATGATCCTGGGGTGCAGGGTCTCCATCAAGTGAAGCAAGGACAGAGGACCCACCTCCCCTAACTTCCTCTGCAGTATTGTCACCGCAGAGCCTGATGGGAACCCACAGACGAGTCCAGGACTGGCCAGCAGGGGGATTGCCCAAAGCCCTAAACCAGGCTGTTAACATTTTCCTAATGGAAACATTTTCTAGTGAACATTGGGCCTGGTCTGGCCTTCGGTGTGAAAAATGTTATCTTTGCTTTTTTTTTTTTTTAATTTATTTATTTTGAGAGAGAGAGAGAGAGAGAGAGAGAGAAAGCCCCAGAAGGGGAGGAGCACAGAGAGGGGGAGAGAGAATCCCAAGCAGGCTCTGCATCCTCAGCGTGGAGCCCCAGGTGGGCCTCTGAAATGTTGAACAAACTGCCTCATCTCCGCGGTACTTTTTGAAATTGCCCAGTTGTACACGTTCCTAAAGAGCTCTGGAATCGTTCTAAGATGATGTGAACCCCCACCAAACGCTATTTCACAAAGCCAGAACCGGCCTTGGCAAGGCGGGCAGCCTGTCGATACCAGGACTGACCGCTAGAGGGCGCGCCGCTGCCGCCCTCAAGGCGAGAGCAAACCCGGTTTTGATCAGGGGTCTGAGCTGCTCCAACAAAGCAGCAGGTGGGAATCCAACCCCGGCTGAGAACAAAGGGAGCCTGGATTACCAACACTTCTAGCCTGCATTTCTTGGCATTAAGTAATTATAGTGCCTCATGCATTTCTGCCCTAGAGTGCCACTGCAGGTCTGTGGGAGGCCTGCTCCGAGACTGCCTCCCCCAGGGTTTATAGGAGCCACTCAGGTAGGACTGTAAGTGCACATACAAATAGAAAGGGGTGCTGGACTTCACTGCATCCTGCCTCTGGGTCCCAGATCTATTGCAACCTGGGGATTCACCTGCCCCGGCCTTGCTCTGAGGCACCTGCATCACAGAGCCAGGGGCAGCCTAAAGGAGGCGTGGGCAGACCCAAGACATTGGCATGCCTTTTCTCTTGGTGAAACTGGTGTTGGAAGCATGAACCCTCTACCCACACAAGGGGGAACTGAGTTTCCTGGTGGTTGGGGGCCCCAGGGAGCCAGCGGAAGGCAGAGGGACCAGCCTGTGTTGAACAGGGTCCAGTGTTTTATACTTGGCAGGTTTTTTTTGTGTTTTTTTTTTTTTTTTTTTTTTTTGAGAGGGGAGAGAGAGAGTGTGAGCAGGGTAGGGGGAAGGAGGGGGTGGGAGAGAGAGGGAGAGGGAGAGGGAGGGAGTGGGAGGGAGAGGGAGAAGGAGGGAGAGGGAGAGAGAGGGAGGGAAGGAGGGAGGGAGAGGGAGAGGGAGAGGGAGAGGGAGAGGGAGAGGGAGAGAGAATCTTAAGCAGGCTCCAAGCTCCACGCCAGGCACAGAGCCTGGATAAATGAATCCACGTCTCCAACACAGGTCATCTTCCGTCCACTGCCACCATCCTTTCTGATCCATGGGCTGAACATGGGGCCACCAGGGGACCTGGACACCCACTGTGTTGCCACACGCTCCTCAGAGCCTGAAGTCTGCATCCTTGCCTTTTATCACCCCCCCCCCCCCCCGCCCCAGCTGGGGAGTGGCAAAGCCCTCACTGGCCCTGGAGCACGCTACATCACACATGTCCCCCTGGGGGGCAGCAGGAGTAAAGCAGCAGACTCCTGGATCCTGAGTCTTCACAAGGAGCATTTGCCTACTGTCCCCTGTCCTTCGGTCATAGAATCTTAGACAAGAGATGGTGCCCAAGAGATCGTTTAACAAAAACCACGTCCTCTGAAAGGCAGCATGCTGGCATGGAAAGACTACGGAATGAAGAATCAAGACAGCTGAGCTTGGTTTAGTTCAAGATATAGGCAGACTCTGAGCTCACCTCCTCCATGGAACACACCAAATTAATGTTGGGACCTGGAACAGATCCTTCTGCCTTGGGCACAGAAAAAAAAAATAAAAAAGAAGAAGGAGAAGAAGGAGGAGAAGGAGGAGAAGGAGAGGAAGAAGAAGAAGAAGCAGCAGAAGCAGCAGCAGCAGCAGCAGCAGCAGCAGCAGCCATGGTTTAAAACAGCAACTAGCAGGGCCCCTGGGTGTCTCAGTCAGTTAAGTCACCCATTCTTGATTTCGGCTCACATTATGACCTCACAGTTTGTGAGTTCGAGCCCCATGTGGGGCTCTGTGCTGACAGCATGGAGCCTGCTTGGAATTCTGTCTCCTCCTCTCTCTACCCCTCCCCAGCTCACTCTCTCTCTCAAAATAAATAAATAAACATTAAAAAAAAAAAAGAGCCACTAGCATAGAAAAGCACTAGAACTCTGCCAAGCAGTGCAGATAAGCTGCAGAGAAAGGTGAGAAGATTGTCTTATCACTGCCTCTGGAGGTGAGAGACTGCCACCAGGTCTTGTGCTGTGACATTACCAAGCAGGGAGGGATGAGCATGCAAATGTCATTAAAAGTTTCTCAGACCAAACCCCCCATCCTCCCCCTGGGCAGAGTCAGGCAGCACAGCTCCTACGGAGTGATTATCTACCATCCAAATATCACCTCCAGGGGAGGCACTGCAACATAAAGGATGGAACGGGTTTTTACAGAACAAACAAGAACATCCTTTAAAATAGCCCTTTTGGAAAGCCACAGGCCATACAGTTAAACAATAGTGTTGCAATAGCTCAACATATTAACATTCCTCTTTGGGGACTGCCTTCGGAATCCTCCTCCAAAAAAAACTCAGAAAGAATCCAGTGCAGCACAATCATGAACTGAAGCAGCCAAGGAAACCCAAACCCCAGGGTTGGGGGGTGTCAGAAACCAGCCCGTGGTCCTGGGCTCCGTCCCTCACTGCCGGAGAAGGAAGCATCCGCCAGACTCAGACACCCTGAAAGGCAGGCACGTCTACAAAGCCACCGGTGCTTAACACGGCCAGACACCAGGTGAACCTGTGCTTTCCAGGCTTCCTCCTCGCGGGACACCCGGTACGCAGCACCTGCGGGTTATTCCCTAGATGACGACACAGGAGACCATCACGTGTCTCACCTACAGGAAACACGTGCCCGCCCCAGCTAAGTCTGAGAATTCACGCAGGGGAGGGGCCCGTCTGGGAGGTGGAGCTCACTCACCGCGGTCACCCAGACGAGGCCTCTGGGAGGGTACATAGAGCATCAGCTTGGGGCCGGGGGCATGCACGACTCGGGCTAGGTCTGCCTGGGATCCAGGTCCAGAATTCTAGTGCTAAATGCCAAGGAGGCCAGGTTTGTGCTCAAGGTCGGCCTGGCAGCACTTGGTGCTGGGTGCTCCCCGGGCTCCGGCTCCTGTGTTAAGTGCTTCACATGCTCTATCTCTGTTCATCTACCAGCAGGCGTCAGTGTGTTAATCAAACAGATGAGACGCTTACAGCTCAGAGGTGTGAAGCTACTCACCCAGAGCCACACAGCTCTAAGGGAGGAGGTTCTGCTCAGATCTGCCCGGGAGGCAGCAGGAGGAGGTAAATGCACCCCACTTGAAGGTCTCAGAGGCTTGCCTGAGGTCATGTAGCAAGTTGATGATGGGTTGATGGTGACCCTTTCCCCGCCCATTTTATAGGACGGAGGAAAGGATATCCTATAAAATATAGAGGAAGCAGCGTCCACACACTGTGTCCTTCTAGGGCTCCCTAACTTAATAAATAGTGATGTGAGGATCAGGGTGGCCGTAGCAGTGAAAACAGAAGACCACGCGTTACCAAGGGCCTTTTAGAGTCGACCCTCGAGATTACCCGGGTTTTAGAGAGGAAGAAACAGAAACTCGCCTGAGTGAAGACAAGAGCCCAAGACCACACAGCTAGCGACGGGGCGGGAAGGGACGGCAGCCCCTGCCTTGTCTCCTGCCCTTGGGGTGACTGTGAGGAAGGAGTCCGGGGCTCTGCCCGGGCTCCCGTATCTCTAGACGCGGGTAGAGGAGGAAGTGAGTCCTGGGCTTGACCCTGAACCGCCTCCCGCTCCCTGTCCCGTGGTAGCAGGAGGGCCCTCACCCTTCCACCCGAGCCCGGGGAGGTTCGATTCCGGTGTTCGTGGCTCTCCACTTGGAGCCCTGAACGGCGCTAGAGACGCGGAGACTGTGGCTCGAGCCGGCAGCAGAGGTCGTCGGAGGCCTTCTCTTACCTTGGGACCCCACGGGTGTGGGTGTCCGCTCTGCGGCTGGAGCAGTGCAGGGGGAGGGTGGGGCTGATCACAAGGACCACCCGCCAGGGCAGCCCAGGCAGGGCTGCAGCTCTAGGGCGCCACCTGGCGGGTAGGAGGGGCCAGCCGGGTGAGCAGGGGGATGGGGCCTCCCACAGCTCCGGAAGCAGAGGGAAGGCAGTGACAGGAAATGACAGGAATTGAATGAGAGAAGGTGTCAGGCGCACGGGGAGGAAGGAAACGGAGGACGGACCCACCTCGTGGCTTCTGGAAGGCGGACTGGACCAGCCCGTACTGGAAGGTGGGGCGGGCTCAGGGGCGCTGTCCCCATTCCCGCATCCAGCCGGCTCCTTCCCTGCAGCACAGGTGGGCCACCGGCTACCCAGGACCCTCAGGCTCCCACAGGGTGGCCCCCTGAAGGCAGGCGGATTGCTGGAGCTGACGAAGTCCTGGAAGACTTTCCCTCATGGCTGTGCTTCCCCGTCCTTCTTGCTCTCATGAGCAGCTGCCCCTCTCCACCATCCCCTGCAGGTGAGCCAAGCCCGCAGGTGCCAGCAGGACCGGGAGGAGTGGAGGCAGGGTAACCGAGGCACCAGGGATGCGAATTCACACGGTGCCCGGGAGCAGAGGCCAAGCCCTTTCCCAGCAGGCGGGGCCACGCGGGGCGGCGGGGAGGCTGGTGCCCGCCCAGAGCTCCGGGAATTCCCACCCGCCTGACCCACCCGGGGCAGAGTCACGGTGACTCACACACCCAGGTGTTCCGGGTGATGCTTCATGCTGGGTGTGGGGCCTGTCACAGGTGAGCTTGACTGAAGGAGCTGGAAAAGCCGCACATTTCACTTGATTCTTGTCACTGTCTTGCCCCAGGGAGGGCTGTGCAGATGGCCAGCAGTCACCAGGGGAGGTCTGTCCCCAAGGCAGGTGGGTGTCCGCACCCGCAAGAGATCATCTTCCTCTAGAGCTGTGCTTCCCAGCGCTGTGTCGGCAGCTTTTCAGACTTACTCACTGTGCCCCGGGCGCCCCCGGGAGCTGACTGGATCCCTGGCTGTTTCTGTGAAGGGACTGAGTGAAACCATTGTGCATTCAGAGCCGGGACCACCGCGGCCTCAAGCACGGGGGTCACGGCCGAGCCCTCCCAGCACACAGCTCTTCTGTGGCACGTGGCCCCTGCTGCCGTCACCTGCACGCAGTAGGTGATGTCCCCTCTCTACAGGCACACAGAGAGGGGTGGTCGTGGACCCAAGGACCCTCCCCTTCACTGACGGTCCTGCAAACTCCCTAACACTCTCGCACAGGATTTTTTACTGATGTTTCTGGAAATCTTACCAGCGAAGGGCAAAAAATTAAAGTCTGGCAAATGAATGTTTTCCCCAGATTCTAGAAGGAAAGTCCCTCTGCTTAGATCCTTTAAAGAGCTGGTCCTTCCCCAGTGTGTTCTTCCCTTTCCAGCCTCAGTCTCCTGCACCCAGGATGTCCTCCTTCGGCCCACCCTCATGCTCCCCTACAAGCCTACCTGCTCTCCACCCACCACCTCCTTCCATTCACTGAACACGCTGGAGCCACGCCCCAGCCCCCACCCCGGGCAGCTGGATGACAACCAGGAGTGTCTGGGAAGCTGGGAGGGGCTGGGATTTCCAGGGGTGGTGTGGGTGGTCCCACACCTCAGGCTTGCTTCGTGTGCACCTGCAGGGTGAGAGCTCACAAGCTATCTCCTGGGATCCTGAGCCAGTTAGATGGAATATCTGTGCAGGTCCCCAGGACAGATGTGAGGTTTTGACGACAGTGCAGCCTTCACTCAGAGTGAGGAAGGAAATAGTTCCCTAATTGCTAAGATGTTTCTCATTTCCAGAAGAGTCAGGAACTCGTTGTTCAACAAAGGAGCATTTGGTTTCTGTCCTGAGGCTTGCTGGGATCCTGAAGGAGCACTGCCACTCCCTTTGTGTCCCAGGAGGTAAAGCTAGATTCTTCCAGTGAAGATCCAATCAAATGGTCATGTCTTCCTGGAGCAGGTGAGGACAGTGGGCTGGAGAAGTTGGGAACTTCAAGAACAGCAAATAAAGTAGGGGATAGGAAAATGGTCAGCCGTCCAGTTTACTTGCCCATGTGGAAATAAAAATAGAAATAGGTTTCTCACACTAGAGAAAGAGATTTTCTCTTTGAAAGAGACTGTTTCCAAAGGATGAAGAAATGCCAATAACCATCTGTGAGCTCATACTTGTGTGGCAGATGGATAGAGCTGGAGGGATAAAAAAGAGAAGGTTGATTCATATCTCTGTTACATTATTCTTCATGAATCTTCCATGGATGTATCACTGCAGAGCTATGTGGCCAGGTTTTTTGACAGAAGCGGGGCTGGGTGTTCTGGTCATACTGTCCCCACGATAACCTTGGAGGCACCTGATGGCCGAAGAGGAAGGGTTTCCTGCCAGAAAATCCCCCTAGCTGGCTATAGGGGGTGGTCCTAAGAGTTAGAAACACCACAGCCTGTCAGGAAGAGACCTCTGATATGGAGAGACCCTGAGACACAAGACCACTGCATTGCCCTCAAAAGCTGAGGTAGAGAAACCATCAGGCAGGACACAGACACACAGTGATAAAAACCGAGAACACAGTAAGAGACAGATAATGGCAGACACAAGAACTCAGAGACAGAGATAAAAAGAGGCAGAGAGAAAGTGAGAGCAAAGCAGAGGACTGAACTCAATCCTCAGAAACAGGGAAAAGAGATGAGGAAAAGATATAGGTGTTAGGGGACGGTATTAGGAAAACACAGACAATTCCAGTTAGGCTGAAATGAAGGATATTATCAGGGTACACGTAATCGTTTTTGCTGGTTGAGAAAACGGGTGGCTTTGCAGTGGGTCTGCAGGCTGATACTTGGAGCGTCCACATCTCCCTGGGAAGAGGCCAATATTAACAGTCAGTAAAGTGACACTTTTAATAGAAACTTCAGGCAACCAAACAAGGCAGCCTGTGACACTGAGCACCAATTCTCTTGAAGAAAATCTAGTTCCAAAGAGGCTACAGAACCAATTGGACAGAAGCAAATGTCGCCCCTCCGGAAAGCAATGCACACCTTCCTGTGCACCCCACCCCCACCCCAGGGGCCTCTCCTGTTCATTATGAACACAATGGGCAGGTGGTCCCCAAATATCAGTCTCCGGGAGAATTAAAATCCAGGCCATCATCAAAGTTACTTTTCTAAAATACGTACTGTGTGTGAAACCATCTAGATATTTTTGTTAATTCCCCTCCCCCTCTCCCCCACCGTTTTTATAGTTTGTTGTTGGGTGGACAAGTTCCGTAGCTGGGTGTGCAGGTCTGAGCAGGTGTCGTGAGCTATGCGTATGTGTGCATAAGTAGCGTGCTAAAGCCAAGAGCTGGCCCCAGGCCAGAGTGTTTCTTAAAGCATATATCTTGTGAAATGCTTAAAACAAAACACAAATATGCCCTCAACACAAGGTAAGTTTTGAGTCATGGTAGTTCAAATCAGAGGGCACATACATCCATGTCTTAGACTGTTTTTCCTGAGCTGGTAATGCCTTGCACTCGAAAGAATGAGAATCCAAATGCAGGCAATATAGAAAAACAGAAACCATGGGTACAGCAACCGTGAGAGGGTGGAGAGGGAGGGGGCGGATGGAGAAAAGGAACGAGAATCAAGGGGTCACAGAGATTGGGTCAGAGATGAGTTCCACCAGGTAAGAGGGGGTAGTGAGGCCCTGCACGCAGTAGAAAAAGGGAACACTTTTCCAGCCGTTATGTATATGGAACTTAGGAAATGTAAGACAAGTGTAGCTTCTATCTGAGCTAGAGAGAATTCTGTGTGTGTGTGCGTGTGCGCGTGTGTGCGTGCACACGCGTGTGCATGGGAGCATGCAAAGTATGTTTTTCTGTAAAGGTTGTGGGAGGGAGGTGAGGTCTTCCAGATGTGTGACAGAGAGAGGGAAGAACCCAGGCTTTGTTGCAAAGCACTGGTACCCCCTGTCCAGGCTCTAAGCTGGGGCTTTCTTGAGGTCCATACAGCAGAACTTGTGGGTACAGACTATGACACAGCATTTCACAAAGGGCACAGGGAGCCAAAAAAGGGCCAGTGTCCTTGACTCAAAACATAACCTAAGGTAAAAGAAGACTTTTGCTCTGTTATAGGAAACATCTCAAGGCAAGCTCAGACATAAGTTAAGTGACTCCTTAAAGCCCATCCAAGCCAGGCATTTTGAAGAGGTGAGACAGGCCAGTGAACGATAATGAATTCAGGTTCTGATTTAGGGGGTTTGTATTCTGCGTAAAGGGGCAAGAGATCTTTGGATACACCTTGATGTTCCCATGTAGCCTTGTGGGCCCTAGTGGTTACATCATCGAATTTCTCTGGAGAAGTCAGGGATATGGATTTTTATACAGAATCTTTACTCCTTTAGATGTTGACAATTAATCGTCAGAATAAGTTGGGAGACTATATTTCACCCATGGGTTTCCAATTCATTCGATGCAGATATCACTGTGACTCAGTTCAATGAGCTATGAAGATTTAGATTTGTAATAACCTCAGAAATTCATGATTCCCATGCCCTTGGCAGGCAGAGGGGAAGTGGAGGGTTCAGATGGGTAAACAACTAACCTAAATTTGCACAAAGCCTGGCACCAGAGCACAGGTCTCCAAAGTCTTGTATTGTTTATACTGTACCGCACGGTGGTAGTTATCCATTGCACAACAGCACATGTCGAGTATCTGTGGGTTTCTGTGGGTTGTGGGAACTGTGCACAGTGTGGCTGGGTGCTTCTGGATCAGGACACTCAGGAAGTTGGGGTCAAGCTGTGAGTTCATCTGAAAGCTCATCAGAGAAGGATCCCCTTCTTCAGGCTCACTCACGTGGTTGTTGGTAGAAGTAGATTCCTTGAAAGCTGTGAGATTGAGGGTCTCTTGAGCTCCTCACTGGGTTGGCCAAAAGTTTCCCTCAGTTTCTTGCCAAAAGGGCCTCTCTGTAGGGCAGCTGTAAATATGGCACCTGGCTTCCCTCAAAGTCAGAGAGAAGAGGGCACCCCAAGTTCAATCCACAGTCTTTTTATAACCTGATCCCAGAAGTGGCATCCATCACTACTGCCTTATTCTGTGTGTTAGAAATGAGTCAACAAGGACAACCCACAAGGAAAGAGAAAGGATGACACAAGAGCATGAATTCTAGAAGGTAGGGAGGATTAGGGGCCTTCTGAGAGGCTGCCCACACCCTCATTGTCTCCCAAACGCATGCCAGGGGTCCACAAGCCATGGCCCACTGGCTAAATCCAGCTGCTACCTACCTGTTTTTGGAAATAAAAGTTTTATTGGAACAAAGCCACGCCCAGCTGTTCGCATGTTGCTTATGGTGGCTTTTGCCCCACACCTGCAGAGCTGAGCAACTACCACAGAAACTGTATGATCAGCAAAACCTAATATTTTTTTTGTACTTTATAGCCCTTCACAGAAAAAGTTTTCTGTTTCCTAGTGTATGCAAGCATAAAACCTTTTTTTAAATATGGAAGAAGAGATTGATAGATGCCAACGTCATCATTAGCTTGAATTTCTCTCGATGCCCTGGCATCGTAAATGCCGCGGTGAACACTTCCACGAGGCACCTATCTGGGAATTCTCCAAACAGAAGCAGTCCTGTAGTCTGGGTCAAGCCGATGTGAAGTATGGCTTCTGTCACTGGTCCTGTGGCATTCTTTTCCACCCCATGTATCAGCATACACCTTTCCATTGGAAACCCCACTCATGAAACCTTTGGCCAAAAACACGGATATAAAACATAGTTATGTGTAAGTGCTGAATCACTAAACTGTACACCCGAAACTAACATTACGCTGTGTGTTAACCAACTGGAATTGGTGTGTTAACCAACCACTTGAAAAACTCAAACAAACGTAGTGATAAGGACATCAAGTAGTAGAGTGGCATAGTCATAATTCAGCATAATCTGTGAACCTGACCGATCTGGGCTCCAAACTTGAATTTTACCAAGTTACTTCATTCCTCTTAGCCCCACTTTCCTTATCCTTAAAATCTAGATTGTAATACTGACCTCACACGTTTTTCTCACAGAAAGGCATGAAAGCACCAGTCACGGTGTTAAGCACAAATAACAGTTCGATAGATGCCAATCGTTATGTGTGAAAACATTTGATGGTTTCCCATCGCCTCTTGCAATAATTGCTAATAGATTTATTTCAAGTACCAGTTGTGATTAAATAATAGTGGCAGAAGTCCTATGTGTTTTTTTTTCTTTTTTCTTCTTCTTTTATCTTTTTTTTTTTTTTTTGTCAGCACAGAGCCTGACATGGGGCTCGAACTCACAAAACCTGGAGATTATGACCTGAGCCAAAACCAAGAGTTAGACGCTTAACCAACTGAGCCACCCAGGTGCCCCAGGAGTGCTATGTTTTTAAAAAAATTTCCGTTGGGTCCCACCTCTTGCCTTTGGGGACATCTCTTCCTCCACCCCAGCCCCCAACGCACTGAGGAGTTATAAGAGCCACCTACAACCTGAAAGTCCTTCCCGAGCCAGCGACCAGCAGACCGTGTAGGCTGGTGGCAAGGGTTGCTATATGATGAGTTTTCACTGGGGCTGAGCATGAAATGCAGTGAAAGAATCTGATTAGAGTGTAAAAGTATAAACAGAAAGTAATGCATCATCCACACTGCATTCCATTTGGAAAGAAAATATTGCTGTCAGATGGTAGGAGGGTAGGGTAGAGTCTTACATATGAATGTCTGTGTACTTATTCCCTTCCTGATTTTGCCCTCAGGAGCCGGGAGACTCATCCCTCACCATGTTAGCTGTGATTTTAGACTCTGGGAAAGTCACACGGCATCACCTCACTGCTCAGGCTCCAAATTCCTGAACCAGTTTCAACCTGCTAAAAGGGTCATCATCTCTAGAGCCTGGCTCTCTCTCCAGAACGCGTCTCCCTTAATTCTCTCTGCTCGCACTCAGGTCAACAGTGGCACCGATCACACTTCATTCTATGTGGAACAAATTTCTTGAGACAGATGCCAGGAAGCAATAAATTAGGGACCGATGGGTTGAGGGAATAGGAGGTCACATGAACATCGACCACCCATTTGAGAAATTCGGTAATGAATGAAAGAAGAGGTAAGGTAATGGTTTAAGGAGAAAAGAAGGGTCAAATACAGGTTATTTTTAAATAAAGAATTGACTGCAAGTGTGGACCATATGAAGGAGCCAGTGGAAAAGGAGAGGAAGAGAGTGGCATAAGAGAAAAAGGGTTTATGCAATAGTCTATGGCTAAAAGAGGTGGAATTCAGAGAACAGAGAAAGAAAGAGCCACGGAAGAGAGAAACCCTTCCTCTTAAACAAGGTAGAGAAGCCAGAATAGATGAAGATACAAAAATTCGAGGGAGAGTCTAGAACGTGGTGACCCGTTGAAGAGATGATTGGTCCCCGTGTCCTTCTACCCCCGTACGTTGAAACACTTGGTGAAAGAGAGAATGAATTTGTAGAGCCCTGTATGTCTTCTCCATTGTTTACTAAAAGTGTGCCCCCTGAACCGTCTGGGTGTTTTCTTAGGCAGAAAGGATATCATCCAGTCATCTAAACTGCCAGGAGGAATATGAGCAAAACCCAAACAAAACAAGAACACGCAGCATCCATGCAGAAGACATTTTTTTTTTCCCTTTGCTAGCAGGAGTCGATGTGGGAGCGTCCACAAGTGGGAAGAGCCCACCCGTCAAGCCCCAGCCTGAACATAAGGTGAAGGTGCATTCGGTGAGCCAGAGAACTTGCCTGCAGCGAACCTCCAGCACCACACGCAGGAGGTGCTGCGGGAGGGCTCACCTTTGGAAGCAACGTCACCTTCTGACTGTACTCTCCAGAGACATCCCACCGCACCACACAGTGCCTCTCATCTTTCCCGTTTTCTTCCTGTAATATTCTCAGACAGAGTCAGGTAAACCTGGCACTCACTCGTAGGAATTTCCATAGAGCCCCTGGGCAGAGAAAAGAAGCAGTGCTCTGCTGAGACCTTCCTCTGGACCGCGTCTGGTTTCTCGAGAACCACACTGTCACTGGGGTGTAGAGGAACAAGGGACCTGGGGAAGGTCCCCTGGGCATCAGGAGGCTCATCTCACAGTGGCTGAGCTCCCACAGCCATCACATGACACCATTTGCAAGTAGATGATGTAAATGGTTTCAACACGCAAGGTTTTTTGGGAGTCACCCCAGCCCATTGGCCCTATTGTATGCACGGCATTCTCCGCCCTTCCTCCCAGCCTTTATTGAAGGAGCTACGGGGTGGGTGGTCAGCACGTTTGAGACTTTAAATCTGAGATCTAGTCTTTCATGAATTCATGGCATGTCTGCCAAATCAAATGCAAAACTGTCCACATGCACATCCACTTGACTTTGACCAGACTAGACTATTCACTGCTCCCTAAACTTGCTCTATGCTTTGCTGCCTCTGTGGTGGCTCCTGGGGAGAAGAGTTGTGTCTGAGTCTCTGCTCCAGCCCATGAACCCGATGGAGTCTTGTGACTCCTGGTGAGTCCCTCAGGCCCAACTCTTATCCCTTCTTGGCACACCTCCCTTGCCTTTCTATCGATATCCCCCCTTTTTTCCTATAGTGGATGAAGTACAATATCAAATAAAGTGTTCACAATACAGGGGTGTTTGTAGGAAGCTACACAGTGTTTGTTCATGCCTGGGAGATGCAAAAATGCCAAGAAAACTTGTTGGCTGAAGATGATACAAAATATTTGTCCCCACCCGAGTGGTTTGGTGAAGACAAGTCAGTTAGCCTGTGTGAAATAAAGCCCGAGCTTCCCCTGGCCCACTTCCTGGCGGTGAGAAGTAGCTCTCTGACTTGGGTTTGGAGGGGAGACAGTAAAGCTGGAGGCAGAGCTCAGATGCCCTCAGGAGCTCTGCAAACGTATCAAGGCACAAAGCAGGGGAAATGAGACTTCATTCTAAGCTGACCTCCCTGGGGGCCTAATTCACTGGCAAAACAAAGTACCTCCGTGGATGGTCTCCAACTGGAGGCCTACAGTTTGCTACCTTTCTGGAAGGAAAGGTAACCTATGGTCACATAGTTGGGAAAAGGTTTTATTTTTCCTGGTTCCATGTTCACATTATTTTAGAATAATCAAGCTAAAATTGCAGCAATGAATTGGAATGCTAGAAACCACCTCACGTACACCTATTGTAAGGGTTAAATTGTAGTGTAGGGCTAACTCTTACCTTGAAAAATAACAGCTTTGTTCTGACACTGAAGGTCAAAAGATAACAGCCTTGCTTTTACTCTTGTAAATCAGGCTTTACTAATGAAGGAAACAAAAGTTCAAAGAAAAGAGCATCAAAGGCAAGGTCAAGGAGATCCGCTGGTTGTAACTTAGAGGCAGAGAGTCTAAAATAATCACCTCATTAGGCAACTGTTTCTAACTCATCTGGGAACTGTTTCTCTCTTTTGTTCCCAGGTAATGATAAAACGATGTGATCGGCTTTAAAAACTCTGTACTCTGGCTGTTCGGAGCCTCACTCTTATCCAGAGTGTTGGTCTGATTGGTCGGCCTTGCCTCTCATTGTAATAAACTTTGTTGTGACTGTCGCTGTGCCCGTAGCATTCTGTTTCAGGAGTCGTGTGGATGCAACACTATCATGGAAGCATACATGAACGTGAGAACCGTTAGGATGTCCTTGGAACCACAGTAGAGGGGACGGCCATCTTGCCAGCACAACCCAACAAAAAGCCCCTAGTAGCGTGCCAGAAAGAATTGGAGGTCAACCAATCACCGAGCCACAGTGCGACCTGACGCGAAAAAGGCCCACCCGGACCTAAACCCGGAACTGCTGCAGCTTAAAAACCCCACCCCACCACACCTGGGGGCGACTCCCCTGACTCCTCTCTCTCTCTCTCTCTCCCTGAGTCACAGAACCTCGCCCGAGACCTGAGTTCCCAAATAAAGCCTTTGACTGCTAAAATTTTTTAGCCTCTGACTCCTATCTTTACCCTGCCTTATGCCTGACCCTAACAAGAATGATCAAGAGACCACAACAAGTTGGCATCGACTCGCAACCCCATACCACCATCTCAAAGATGCAATCTATGCTCAATCTTGAGATGTGGCTGAGGTATACAGGAGGGCTGTGTATAAGCAAAGCGTTATTCTCACTGGTGACAATACAGTAATATCACAAGGAGAGGAATTAACAGAACTTTAATATTGTATGGTTTAGAGCATGGACTGTGAAGACCAACTAGACCAAGTCAAAGTCCAAGTAGAGACACTGAGATAAATGTAAGAATCTCAAATCGTGTGAATGTAATATAGATGGTTGGTCATAGAAGAGAGCTGAGAAGCCAAATGTATGATGAGTCACCTCAGTATTTGCAACAGCAGAAAGGCACTACTGTCCCTAGAGCCAGAGGGAACAAAGGAGGAAGGAGGTGATGTTCCCAAAGCCTGGATTATGGAGCACTCCACAGACGCTGGGGTCAGGGTGGACCTGCCTGGTGGAAGCTGGGACCAGGGATGAAGTGCCCTCCCATCTTCTGCTAAGGCATCCCTTTGGCCAATCCATATGGTACGTGGAGGGCAGGAGTTCCTGGAAAATGTATGCAGTTCCCTGCAGTTCATAGTATGGCCGTTTACTACGTGGGTGGGTTGAGGCAAGTCAACCTACCTCTCTGTGCCTCAGTGTCCTCAACTGTAAGACTGGGATAATGCCTTTCTTTGCCTGTGTAACTTATCCAACAGTGGTCATGACAAGATGAAAATGGCTATAAAGGACAGTGGCTGGCCCTCCATCTTAGACTGTGATAAGATAAAGAAAGGAGTGGATATTCTGGATTCCCTTGCTGGGAGCCCATGCCATAATCTTTAAGCTGCCTTAATATTGCTAACCATCCTCTCATTGGTTATTCTTCCTGTGGGCCACATGGGTGATACTTGAGTCCCATGGTGACTTTCAGTCAATCTCACAGCATGAACTCAGAGGCCTTTCACTGTGGACTAGCGGGACACACATTACTCTCTGTGCTTACTGCTGTGAGGTACGGAGATGCTCAGAGAACCAAGAAACCTGCTCAAGGAAACCCAAATAAGAAGTGAAAGGACTGATAGTTAAACCAGTAACTTCTCTCTTCAAACCCAGTGCTCTGCCCTCCACCTAGTGCTGCCTTCATACCCAAAACTTGCATCAACCACATCTCTGCTCCATATTTTCAAAATAGAATTTAAAAAAAAAACCAGATTAGTGGAAAGACTAATACAGAAGTTTAAGTAATTGACATCTCTCCTCCTCAACCTTATCAGCATTCGGAAACTTCTGTTAGAGGGAGAGAAAATCCGGCTTGTCCAGCACACCACTGTGTGGGGTCTACATTTCCAAGCTCTGTGACTTGAGGCCCTAGGGCCAGGGTGTGGCACCAGCTCCTTCTAGTGTGTCGGACACCACAGGCACATATTCATTATCCGGTGGGAGACGTGTAACTGCTAGTACTTGAGAGGCCAAAAGTACTTTTGACATTAAAAAAAAAAAAAGCCACAAAAAAGACAAACTGCAGTTACCAGCAGAGGAAAAGTGAAGAACCTTGTCTAACTCTTCTGGTGTTTGAATTTTTACCACAAACACGCATGACTTTCATAAACGTTCTCAAAATTCATTTGGTAGTGGGGAGGGTGCTACTGCCATAGCTCTTCCCCCAGGCCCCTGCTTCCAAATTAGCTGATGAGGAATAATGGCTTTCATTCCCAAAGAACCTCTTATAAAATAGTGGCATTGCCTCAGAAATGCCTTCCAGTCTTGGAAGGAACCAGTTAGACCAAGAGTTCACTGTAGAGGTCTGTGTTCCTTGTGGAAAAGTAAATCATTCCCGGTGACCTGATGCTCGGATGACTCTGGCCCTGCACCTGGGCTGAAAGCAGGTATTGCTTCTCTACAACACCCACCCCACCCTCCTTTTTATCCTGTGTAAGCCTGAGCAAGGCTGTCTGTACAGCCACCACCCACCCTGCCCCACACTCACTTCCTTCCCCATTTAAAAATATCTGCTTTGAAACTGGTGCAGCCACTCTGGAAAACAGTATGGAGTTTCCTCAAAAAATTAAAAACAGAACTACCCTACAACCCAGCAATTGCACTACTAGGTATTTATCCAAGGGATACAGATATGCTGTTTTGAAGGGGCACCTGCACCCCAATGTTTATAGCAGCACTATCAACAATAACCAAAGTATGGAAAGAGCCAAATGTCCATCGACGGATGAATGGATAAAGAATATATATATATATATATATATATATATATATATATATATATAATATATGAAATCTTGCCATTTGCAAGTACGTGGATGGAACTAGAGGGTATTATGCTAAGCAAAATTAGTCAGAGAAAGACAAATATCATATGACTTCACTCATATGAGGACTTCAAGAGACAAAACAGATGGATATAAGGAAAGGGAAGCAAAAACAATATCAAAACAGGGAGGGACACAAAACAGAAGAGACTTTTCAATATGGAGAACAAACAGAGGGTTACTGGAGGGGTTGTGGGAGGGGGGATGGGCTAAATGGGTAAGGGGCACTAAGGAATCTAGTCCTGAAATCTTTGTTGCACTATATGCTAACTTGGATGTAAATTAAAAAAAGAAAAGAAAAAATATTTTAAAAATAAAAATAAAAAGATGAAGTGTCTACAAGTCCAAACTGTTTTTAAATTATCTAAACCTGCCTTTTACTCTTTCTTCCACCTTTCCACAGCCCTGTGCTGGAGCCCTTACTATGACACTTATCAGAACTCCCCCGTCTATGGCTTATGTGACCCCAAGCACGTGGCACTTGTCTGTATCAATAGGAGGGGTTCAGAGTGTGTTTACAGAACCCGATGAGTGCGCCAAGATCCCAAATACACAGTCCCAGAACTAATATACCCCGGGACCTCAGTGGATCTGTTTTAAGTGCATTCACACAATGCAACAGCCAGGCAATGTCATGGTGACTTCAGGTCCCAATTAAACAGTCTATTGACAAATATAACCCACTGATGGATTCCTTAATATTTAAGTCTAATCATTAAAAAAAAAAAAGTTGGCCCTTTAGACATCAAATTAATATCCAGTAGAAATCACCTGATCTCTGGACTTCCTTGAATGCTCTTGAGCCATGAATAACTAGAAGTCTTAAATGTGCCTTCCCATGGCCCTCATTTGTATAGGGAGTGTCATCAACAAGGAAGAGGTGCCAGTCCACCGAATACATCATCCCAGCATTTTCCTTCTCTGAGGAGGGAAAATGAGACACCTTGACTCATGAATTTGACAGTTTTCAGATAATGATGACATGTAAGCCGTGTTTCACCCAAGTTATTGTCCTGCATCACACGCCAAGGAGCATAGGGTCAGGGACTCTGGAAAGTGCCCCATTTCTCCTCCCTCTCCTATCTGGAAGCTGATCCCATTCTATCTCAATTTCAGGCATACCTGTGCAGGCTTAGGATGTGACCCAACCTGAGTTTACACCTAGATTCTGAATATGTCCAAAGCTGGACTGCTTTGGTCCCGGGTGAGCTTCAGATTCACCCAGGGCTTTAAGAAGAAAGCTCATAAATACCACAGTGGGGACAAGGCAGCTCCAGACTACATGCCTTAGGACGGCTCCCAAGAGGAGGGGGTCTTTCCCACCCATATCTATAACCAGCTCTGAGCCAGACCTGGACCTGATGCCTAGAGGGCATCGGGATGGCTGTGTGCTCACATCAAATTTGCTTCACCCTTTAGGTTTGCAATTAACTTGGGGTGAGTGGGCGTGGTCTGTGGGGTAAGAGACACTGGCATGAAGCATCAGGAAACACGTCATATTGTCATCACTGTACTATTACAGGAATTGCAGCCGTTGCTTACTTGTACCTATGGCTGTGTCCTGCAATCCTTATAAAGTGGACGAACACACCTTCCCACCCAGTCTCAGTGTGCTGCGAAGCCTGCCGGCCATGAGAATCTATTATCTCCTCTTCGTGTTGCCCTTCCTGTTCTTGATGCCTGTTCCAGGTAAGATGGGTCGGGAGGTGAGCGGGTTGAAACAGTTGCAAAGAGGTCAGTCCCTCCCCATCCTCCAGGGAACTTTAGACCAAGGAGATTTGTTGTATGGGAACAGACGTCACCATTTTTTTTTCTGTTGAGAATCATCAGGGACCTTGAAGCAATTTTCTCAGTCTTTTCTGATCCACTCCTCAGAGACTACATTGCTCACAAAGACCACTCCTTCATGGAAAGATGGTTTTACTTGTTCATGAGACATAAAGAGAATGATACAAAAACCTTTAACACCAACAGGAAAGACTGATTTAATCTGAACTCAGAAGCACAGACTCCCAGTTACTAGCTTGCTGGTTCCAAGTAGAGTCTTTGGGCCTCTTGAGACCCAGGGGACCACGACCACCCCAGCCCTTCGGTGCTCCCAGTGGCCACGCCCCTTCCCCACGGCCACCTCGGTGGTCCTCGGCTGAGCTGTGGCCCAAAGAAGCCCAGGTGACTGGTTGCTTAGTCCTTCCCCTACTTTACTTCTCATTTTATAGAAAAAAAAAAAAGAAAGGGTAATAATAATAAAAAAAAGATACCCTAAAATAAAAGAAAAACAAACAAGATTGGAGTAATATTTTATTTAAAAAGGAAATTACAAATTGGCATCTACCAAATCCTAACCAGTATCTTTATACCATGTGTTTTCTCATTTCTTAATCGGAAGAAATGTGTATGTTCACCCCATGAGGTATACAACTAGGATTATAACTGAATTCACTTTCCAACTACCCGACCCTAAATAGAAGTGTATATTGAGGGCAGGAGAGGCGAGGGGGGGTGCGGGGGGGTTGGGGCTTGGGCGGGGGGGAATACAAGAAAGGTAGCAGACCAGTTATTTGGGGAATTCCAAAAGCCTTGTGCTTGGACCAAGCCTTCCATGTGTCCTGTTTTTTCGCTACAGGAAATGGAGGAATTATAAGCCTCCTGCAGAAGCAGTTTTGCAGTTTGAGAAGCGGCAGGTGCGCTCTGCTAACCTGCCTTCCAAAGGAGGAGCAAATCGGCCGATGCTCTCTCAGCGGCCGAAAGTGCTGCCGAAGAAAGAAATAAAAAATCCAGAAACGCTATGGGAGTGTTGTAAAGTGTTGTGAGATGCCTCCTGGAAGTTTGTAGAAGCAAAATCAAATTAAATATTTTTCTCAAAACAATTAGGAGCTTGATTATTTTTTTTAATTCTGGTTATTGTGGTCATTGTTACCAAACTGATAGCTTAGAAAGTGTTACTGGACTCACCTTTAATTCAAACACAGGAAAATTTGGAGGAATCCCCCAGGGGACCTGAGCTTATTTTCCAAGGGTTATCAGATTTGATTCCCTTTTTTGCAAATTATGTATCCCAGTGAAACTGGACTGCCTGTTTTCCCTGAAATATTTCCTTTGCCTTCCTGTCACCGGTGCCTCTGCGCTGGCATGCAATCACCCTTCTGCAAACTTCAACCCATCCTTCCCGCCCCCCACCCTAGGCCATTGCAGATCCTGCCTCCTTCTTAAAAAGAGTGCCTCTTTCCAGAAAGAATAGGAGATTTCCTCTGATTCACTGCAGGGTTCTGACCCAGTGCTCCTTCAGTGAATCTTGCTTGATCTCTGCGTCCTATACATTTGCATATTTCCAATCTCCGTATTTGGTTGCATCACTTTTTAAGGGCAAGGACCTTGTCTTACTCCTGTCTGGAACCTCATAAAGTGCCTGGAGCACAACAGCTGCTCAGACGGTTTAGTGAAGTACATTCCAGTGGCTTGAAGGTGCTATGGTTTGAACAGTGTTCTCCCGACGGATGGTTGGAACAGATGGTTCCAGGAGATGGAGAAGCAGGCCCATCTTCCCCATCACCAGCCCTATACAAAGGCAAGAGAACCCGGCTGTCAGGAAGAGGGGAGCAGACTCCTGCAGAGAAGAGTCTGAATCCCACTTCCCATCGAAAAAGGATGAACAGCTGTGGGAACTGCCCTCCTACAGGATGCAGCTGGGGAAGCAGACAGAGATGCCAGACTGCTGTTCCAGACGCTGGACAGTCAGCAGTGTGAGACCGTGGCTGTGGAGGCCGGTGAGAGTCTCCAGTCTCCTGCAGGAAGCAGGTTCCAGGCCAGAGCACAGGGAAGAAGAAGCCAAGCAGACCAGAGATGGATCAAAGTTCAGGCAGCCCAAGACCCCTGCATTCCTGGCATGGAGAACCGGAAAGGGGCATCTGGATGAGGACAGAGCTCCCAAGTGCAGAAGAGGACTGTCTTGAATCTCGGCTGGAGTGCCGGGCTCAGCACCTTGGGGTTAAATTTGGCAAGCTCAGAGGAAAACAAAAACACCCAACAGGGATTGGATGGACAATTCCAGGAACACACACCGGTCTGGAACACGTGCATTCCGACCAGCAGGGTGGAGAGAGTCCTCACAAAGGGATGGCATTTGTAGCCCTCCTCTGGAGCCCTAGTGTGAACTGTTCTGGAATTACTCTGGGTGGTAATGATATGTCAATGCAGGTGCACCAATTTGGCCAGATGTGGATGGGGAGGCTGTGCGAGTGTGAAGACAGGGGAGATGTGTGAAATCTCTGTACCTTCTGCTCAGTTTTCTATGAGCCTAAAACTGCTCTAAAAAATAAAGTCTATTTTAAAAATAAGGTAAAAATTTTTAAGCAACAAAAAGCTAACAAAATTTCTCACCAGAAAACCTGCACTATTAATTTTTTTTTCTTTAGGCAGAAGAATAATGCCAGATGGAAATTTGGCTCTACATGATCAGCTAAGATTCTATGTCAAATGAAGAGACTGTCGGCTCCTTAAAAAATAAGATAATAAGAAGGGCACCTGGGTGGCTCAGTCGGTTAAGCGGCCAACTTCGGCTCAGGTCGTGATCTTGGG
Source organism: Acinonyx jubatus (assembly GCF_027475565.1). Classification (NCBI taxonomy): domain Eukaryota; kingdom Metazoa; phylum Chordata; class Mammalia; order Carnivora; family Felidae; genus Acinonyx; species Acinonyx jubatus. The sequence goes on along the minus strand of NC_069382.1, from coordinate 6,415,635 downwards.
GTTCATGGGTAAGCCCCGCATCGGGCTCTGTGCTGACAGCTCAGAGCCTGGAGCCTGCTTTGGATTCTGTGTCTCCCTCTCTCTCTGCCTTTACTCCACTCATGCTCTCTCTTTCTCTCTCCCAAAAATAAATAAATATTAAAAAAAAATTTTTAATATGATAAGATACATGCTGTCTATAAGAAACTTATGTGAGATATCAAATGGAAAGACAAAGATAGATTAAAAATAAAAGAATGGAAACAGGCTAAGGAAACATTGATCTAAAGAAAACAGAATTAACTATGTTGGCTAATTGCCTATAAATCAAAGTAGATTTTAGAAGAAGTATTACCAGGAATAAAAGGGGATATTTTTCCCAGTCATAAAGTGGTTAATTCACCAATAACATATATTACATAATATAATACTAAATTAGAATGCTCTTCATAACAAAATCCAAAAAGTCTTAAAAGAAAACTGATATAAAGGGGAGGAGAAATTGACACATTAGCAATTACTAGTAGATACTGTGACATTTCATTTATAGTGAAAAGAAAAAGCAGAAAAAAGTATCAGTAATAATATATAGAAGACATGAACAGTATCATGCAGTGTGACCTAACTGAAATTTATAGGACACTATGCAATAATCACAGAATCCTCTAAAATGTTATATAATACAGCCCATACTGGGCTATAACACAAGTCTTAAAAATCAAAACAATTTAAAATTATTCAATGTATACCATAGAGAGACACACACTGTGTCTGTCCACAGTAGAATTTACAAAGATGTCAGTAACTGAAAGATATCTGGAAAAATCCTCAAAAAATGTGGAAATTAATCAACATGCTTCTAGTGGGTAAAAAGAAGAAATCACATGGGAAGTTAGAAAATATTTTAAACCCATCAAGAATGAAAACAACGTACCAAAATTTGTGGGAATGTAGCTTAAACAGTGCTCAGAGAGAAATTTATAGCATCGAATGCTTTTAATATAGACATGACTAAAGCCCACAAATTAACAATGTGAATGAATTTCTACCCTAAGGAACTAGAACAAAGGGAGGTAAAACCAAAGTAAAAAGGATAAAGGTGAATAAAATGGACACATAGTAAAAAAAAATTTTTTTTTAATCTTCTCTTTGAGAAGATCGTAACATCATTAGCACCCAAAGTAGGTTCATGAAAGGGGGAAAGAAATAAAAGGAAATCACAAGATGCCTCCGATATACACACTCCCTTAAGGCAGACAGGAAAATGTGAAAGAACATTTGGGCATCTCCGGGTGATATGGACAGAGTCTCCACCAGATGACAGTAATTCACACCTTCATCATTACCTCCTGCAAGGTCAGGCCACAGCCTCCTTGATTTCTCTTAAATTTAAGATATGCTGGGGTGCCTGGGTGGCTCAGTTGGTGAAACGTCAGGCTTCAACTCAGGTCATGATCTCACAGTTCATGAGTTTGACCCTGTGCGGGGTTCTGTGCTGATAGCTGGGAGCCTGGAACCTGCTTCAGATTCTGTGTCTTCCTCTCTCTGCCCCTCCCCTGCCTGACTCTGTATCTCTCTCTCTCTCAAAACTAAATAAATATTGAAAAATTAAAAAAGGAAATAAGATATGCTGCCAAAAGCAGCTGTATATTCAATGCAATCACTATGTAAATTCCAATGGTCATTTGTACTTTTTCTTTGGAAAATGTCTATTTGGGTCCTTTGCCCATTTTTAAATCAGGTTATGTGTAATTTTACTATCAAGTTGTATGTTTTCCTTACAAATTTTGGATGTTAACTCCTTATCACATACGTGGTTTGCAAACATTCTTTCCCAACCTGTAGGCTGCCTTTTCCTTTTGTTGTTTCCTTTGTTCTGTGTGGTCATTAGACACATGAAATGATGCTCAATGTCACTAATCATCAGGAAAATGCAAAAACACAATGAGATATCTCCTCACACATGCTAAAATGGCTAGCATAAAAAAATAAAAACAGATGTTGGCAAGGATGTAGAGAAAAGGGAACTCTGGTTAACTATTGGTGGGAATGTAAATTGATATGGCCACTATGGAAAACAGTACATGGGTTCCAAGGAAGGAAAGGAAAGGAAAGGAAAGGAAAGGAAAGGAAAGGAAAGGAAAGGAAAGGAAAGGAAAGGAAAGGAAAGGAAAGGAAAGGAAAGCAGGAAGGAAGGAAGGAAGGAAGGATGGAAGGAAGGAAGGGAAAGAAAGAAAGAAAAGAAAGAAAAAGAAAAAGGAAGGAAGAAAAAGGAAGGAAGGAAGGAAGGAAGGAAGGAAGGAAGGAAGGAAGGATGGATGGAGGGAAGGAAGGAAGGAAGGAAGGAAGGAAGGAAGGCAGACTATGTGATCTAGCAATCCCACTTCTGAGTATATACTAAGGGAAACAAAACCAGGACCTTGAAGAGATATATGCACCCTTATACTCACTGCAGCATTATTTACAATAACCAAGATATGGAAACAACCTAAGTGTCCATCAATGGATAAATGGATAAAGAATTGTGATATACACACAATGGAATATTAACCAGCCATTAGAAAGAAGGAAATCCTGTCGTTTGAGACAACAGGGACAACAATGAAGGCAAAATGCTAAGTGAAATAAGGCAGACACAGAAAGGAAAAAGACCTGCATGTTGTCACTGATACATAGAATCTAAAAGAGTTGAATACGTAGAAGCAAAGGGTAGGATGGTGGTTACAGGGGCAGAGAGTTATGTAAGACAAATTGGTCTAGCGATCTTGTGTGTGGCATAGGAGTCTAGTTCATAATTTTATATCGAACCCTGGAAATTTGCTAAGAGAGTAGATTTCAGGTGCTCTCAGCATACACGGGAGATGGTAACTATGTGAGGAGATATGTTAATTAGCTTGACTGTAGCCATCATTTCTCTACATGCATATAGCAAATTTTCTATACCTTAAATATATACAATTTTTATTTTAAAAATTAATGGAAGAATAGACTGAGGAGTATGAAATGGTGTTAGTAAATACAGATTTCCCAGCTCACTGAAAAATATGGTCTGCAGCAGTCAGGTGTGTTTTTATGATCTGATGAATAATTCGGTCTTATTTCCAACTTTATCAAGTGAGTATTTTTTAAATCTTTTTTTTTTTCAACGTTTATTTATTTTTGGGACAGAGAGAGACAGAGCATGAACGGGGGAGGGGCAGAGAGAGAGGGAGACACAGAATCGGAAACAGGCTCCAGGCTCTGAGCCATCCGCCCAGAGCCTGACGCGGGGCTCGAACTCACGGACCGCGAGATCGTGACCTGGCTGAAGTCGGATGCTTAACCGACTGCGCCACCCAGGCGCCCCTCAAGTGAGTGTTTTTTAAAATATTTAACATTTATTTATTTTTGAGAGACAGAGCATGCGCAGGAGAGGGGCAGAGAGAGAGGGAGACACAGAATCCGAAGTAGGCTCCAGGCTCTGAGCTGTCAGCACAGAGCTCAGTGCAGGGCTCAAACCCATGAACCATGAGATCACGACCTGAGCCGAAGTTGGAGGCTTAACCAACTAAGCCACCCAGGCGCCCCTCAGGTAAGTATTAATGAGGAATTTGGTTGGCTCCAGCAAAGCTTTTGGAGATGTATGTAATATGGAGGAAAAGCAAAATAAACACCAAATGGATCTATGTTTTGAAAATAAAAGTTTAGTTTTTCATTAGGAAGCTGTATAGACACCATCAGGGACTCAGACCCATGAGAGGTTGAGAGAAAGAAAGGTCCTTTTCTCTACCTTCTGAGGTTCTTAGCTGGGACCTAGGAAAGTAAATTTGTCTGACAAAAAATAGATTGACCTAAGGGGACACCCGGGTGGCTCAGTCGGTTGAGTGCCTGATTTCATTTCAGCTTGAGTCATGATCTCATGGTTCATGGGATCAAGGCCTGCACTGGGAGACTGCTTGGGACTCTCTCTCTCCCTCCCTCTCTCTCTGCCCCTCCTCTGCTTTCTCTCTCTCTCAAAATAAATATAACTTAAAAAAAAGATTGACGTGAGAAAAATATAATTTATTAACATGTGGCATGTGCATACATGTGGGAGAAACTCAGTGATGAGTAACTGAGGGGAGATTAGAACCTGGGGCTTATAGAGCATCATAGCAGAGAACAATAATGCAGAGAAGTGACAAGACAAAGGCAAAGGACTTTAGGATTTTAGGGTGCAACGTGGGAAGGTAAGTAACTATGTTATGTTAACCAGGTTTGTTATGTGGGTGCCTCTCAGCTGTCTCTGGGCGGGTAAACGTCTAGAGTCCTCAGTACAAGTCTAGGCTTGCTTTCGGGCAAATGGTAGGGGAGAGCAGAGAGTTGTGGGTTTTTGTTTTGACATCTGCTATTTCTCAATTGCCTTCAGCTTAAAATAATCTTCATATCTAAGTGACATATTTGGGGTGGCATATTCTGACGTCCTACGGGGACAGACAAGGGCAGGAAAGGGATGCCAGAGGGACAGTCTGGAGGAGGAGGTGACGGAAAATGGGGGTCATGTCCTTTGCTAACTTTCTGTTTCTGGCAGTGACTCACACATCTGCTCCATCCATTGTTTCCAGCATTCACAAGACTTTGTCACATACAATGGCCTTTGGGGTTTGGGATCTGAGCAGATAAACAAGGCAAGTACCACACTGAGCCGGAAGGAGCTGGTGCAGGAACGCGGATCCAGACGTGGTGAGGGATGCTTGCAGCCTGAGATCAGGTACAGTATCAGTTGAGCACAAGCACCCTGGGAACCTAAGAAATACTGGAAAGGGATTTACCGACCCGCATTTCTGAGGGCTGGAGATTTTGGTGTGTGATTTGGATGCAAAAGGAAAGGCTGATGCCAGGAGGTTGGGGGATTTGGCTTTGTGTCAGTTACATGAACTTACTGGGATGTTACTTGCGGAGTGCTAAGCACGGTTCTGGACACAGAAAAGGGGGTTGGCGGATTGTAGCTATTGTATTACTCTCATTAACATTATCACGATGATTATCACGATGGTTACCAGATAAAGGAGTAAAAAATGCATGAGTTATTTAAAAGCTTTAAAGCTCTCTTTTCTCATCTTTTTAAAAAATTCTTAATATTTCTTTCTTTCTTTATTTAATTTCTTTATTTATTTTGAGAGAAAGAGACAGAGCACGAGCAGGGGAGGAGCAGAGAGAGGGAGACAGAGAATCTGAAGCAGGCACCAGGCTCTGAGCTGGTGAGCTCTGAGCTCTGACACGGGGCTCAAACCCAGGAGCCGTGAGGTCATGACCTAAGCCAAAGTCAGACGCTTAACCGACTGAGCCACCCAGGCACCCCTCTTTTCTCATCTTTTAGGATAGATATCCTATAGTGTTGTTACAACTATAGAGACCAGAGGAAACATATATTAATTTTAAAGACTGCAGTCAATTCTTTTTTACTGAGTCTGCTCAGCCACCTCTTACAGAATTGGCCCTAAAAAAAGAAAATCCTCCTTGGGATGGACACGGAAGGACGATGGAGGCATTATGTGTCTTGCGTGTGTAGAGTGGATGGTTGTGTAAATGAGCGAACAGAGATAGGAAGGAGCGCTCTACTGTTCCCACCAGAGGCCACTGCCAGGGCTCCAGGAAGCAGCTAGGAGGGGTGTGGCTCAGGTGTTCCAGAAGACAGGCAGGGCTCGTTCTTGAGTGGCCCCGTCATCTTTATTCCAGGAGGTCAAACTCAACTCCAGCCTATAACCAGGGCAGCAGAGCTGGTCTCAAATGATGTGGGAAAACCATTTGAAACAATTAATTGTTATCTGGCAACGTTGCCTCCACTCTGCTTCTGCACATGGCAAACTGTGTATTCCAGACATGCTCTGCCAGGCCCATGCCAGCTCCCACCAAGAGGTGCAGTCCGAGTCCCCCTGCCCTGGGACCCCTCAGGCCTTTGTGACTGTGTCAGCTGAGGGAGCTGTCAAAGCAGTGAGGGGCCACTGAGGGGGCCCTGAGGTCACAAAGCCACACCTGGCTTTCCCTTTCCCAGGACACACGCCATGGGAGTCCCAAGGCCCTGTGTGACAAGGCTGGCTGCAAAGTGTGGCTTGAGAGACCACGTGGAGAAACAGATGCCCAACAGGCTCCAGCTCCACCAGTCCCCTCAAGGAGCCTCCCAGCCCCGGTGCCAGGTGTGTGCACGAGCCACGAGATGGTTCCGACCTCATCTGCCTGCCAACTCGTGAGCATTTCTTAGCTCCAGACACCCAGCTGATCCTGCTTTATCTCTAGGACCATGAGAGAGAATGATGAAATAATAATTTCTGAAGTTTATTTATGTATTTTGAAAGAGAGAGTGCAAACAGGGGAGGGGCAGAGAGAGGGGGGGAGAGAGAATACTGAGCAGGCTCCATGCTGTCAGCACAGAGACAAACGTGGGGCTTGAACCCACAAACCACGAGATCACGACCTGGGCCAAAATCAAGAATCGAACACTCAGACAACAGAACCACCCAGGTGCCCCAAAATAACAACTTTTAAAAGAGCTAGGTTTGGGGCTGATTTGTTTTGCAGCAATAGATAACAGGACACCTCTCCTTCCCCTCTTTACACCCACATCCCAACCGTGTAATGCATCAATGGTGACATTTTTCCACTGTTTGCTGAGATGCCTCCATGTGGCCTCAGAATCTTTCTCAACACAGCCCTCCTGAAAGATTTGGTCATCGTGGCCAAACAACCAAGCTCTTTGATTTTCCAGGACTGGAAGGCCTTTCACTTATCTTCCAGCTATGACTTTCTTATTAATTAGACTGTCACCTTCCAAGCAAAGTGAGAAATTCACAAACTACAGGAAAACAGATCCTAACAGTGTTAATAAACACTAACAGAGAACATCTGTCATAAACTCATGCCTTCACGAATACTAAGCGGCAACAATGGGCCAGAAACTCTGATAGGCGGCAGGAATGGAGACAGATGGCTGTCAGCCAAGAAAGGTCTAATCTTATGATCAGCAGCATATTGTGTTGCATCTAAGCCTGCACTGTCTATTACAGCAGACACTAGCTGCAGGCAGCCACTTAAATATAAGCTTTAGTTAAAAGTTAACAGAATTTAAAATTCAGATCCTCAGTCATACCTGCTCAAATGCTCAGTGTGGCCAATGGCTGCCATGTTGGACCCCACAGATGTAGAATACTCCCATCATGGCAGAATGTCCTGTGGGACAGCACTGGTCCCACTGGTCTCATACCAATCCTCTCCCAGTGAGACACAACAGGGGGGCAGAGTTACAGAACATAAAGAATATGGAAACTCCATGTTCTTTTGCAGAAAGGCCTGCATCGTGCCCATGAATGCTTATATTTACACAGCATTTATAAGTTGGCATCCCACTTTCCCGACTTGGAGAAAAGCTTCCTTGAATGAGTGGTTTGGATTCTCAGTGCAAACCCTCTACTCCATTTCCTATGGGTTTTGTTGTTGTTTTTGTGAAGGTAACTTATGTCTTAAACTATGAAGTCTTAGTTTAGCACTTAAAAATTATATGTTGTGAGCATACAAGGTGTAGACCAAAGATCCAACACCTGGGTTTATTCAGTGAGCTACAGACAAAATAATGGAGGGGTGCCACCTTGTTGTAGATTGCACACACTTTTATATTTATTCACACAAAAGCCCATGATGCCTCTGCTAATGTCCCCTCTTCTGAGGGTCCCTGTGCTACTTGGTGCTTTCCCGACACATATGAAAGGGAGTGAAATCACACCCTCAGAATCGTCACCCCCATCCCCCAGAGCTTCATCACCTGATGGGGCCACATTAAGCTTTATCAATCTCTTCCTCATCCCCACAAAAATTACTCTGTGACAACTTGAAAGGGATCTTACAGATCATACTTTCAAACATTAATCTTAAAACCCTTCAGCAGCTTTCCTTACCCCAGGCATGAAATCAAAACCTGCATTTTTTTCCCCTATGTTCCCTGGCATTCAAGATTTCACTTGACTTCCAAAATCCTCATTCTACTTCTAGTTTAAATTTTTCATTTTTTGCTCCCAGTTCTGAATCACTGTTCATGAACAGCCACAAGCCTGTCCTCCTTTTCATCTCCTGGGCCACAGTTGTCATCTTGATCTAAAACCTCAGATGCCTTGGGTGCCTGGGTGGCTCAGTCGGTTAAATGTCCGACTTCAGCTCAGATCACAATCTCACAGCTTGTGGGCCTGAGTCCAGCATCGGGCTCTGTGTTGACAGCTCAGAGCCTGGAGCCTGCTTTGGATTCTGTGTCTCCCCCTCTCTCTGCCCCTCCCATGCTCATGCTCTGTCTCTGTCTCTCAATAATAAATAAACGTTAAAAAAAAAATTTTTTTTAAACCTCAGATGCCTCACATCCCTTTTATTCTTTATTTTCAGCCCGTTTTAGTATTGATTGGCCTTGGTCTGATTTTTTTTTAATGTTTATTTATTTTTGACAGAGAGAGAGACAGAGCATGAGCATGGGAGGGGCAGAGAGAGAGGGAGACACAGAACCCAAAGCAGGTTCCAGGCTCTGAGCTGCCAGCACTGAGCCTGACGCTGGGCTCGAACTCACAGAGTGTGAGATCATGACCTGAGCTGAAGTCGGATGCTTAACCGACTGAGCCACCCAGGTGTCCCATTGGTCTGATTTTAAATGTGATTTGGCTCTACTGTTTACCAGACTTTTATCATCTTCTTTGTGGGCATTTTCATTTTTTCTAAATTTTGAAGTTTTACCCTATAAAATCTATTAATGTTTTATTTAAGTCATAACATTCCTATGTGTCTTCTTAGGACTCTCACATGGGAGGAATACCTTTCTGGTTTCAGTAGCAAGAAGAGGGTGGCGTGTCTATGTGAATCATGAACTAATGGGCTCACGCTCCGGTCTAAAGCGAACCTTTCCATTTTGGTCCACTTCTTTCTCTTCCTTTCTCATGGATGACACTGTCCCCTGCTGTCCCTCTTGTCCCCTCTATTGAATCCATAAAAACTAAAAACAAACACACCATTTCTTTGACATTACGTCACTGATCAGCTGCTACTTCTTGTCTTTTCTTAGTTTCGCAGCAAAGCCCTTTGGAAGGAGTGTCTAGTCTGTCTCCACCTCCTTCCCTCCTCCTCTGGGGGCCTGACACCACTCAGGTCTGGCTCATGCCCCTCCTCTCACCAAATGGCTCCGGTCAATAAGGGATCACAATGCGTCCCACGTGATCTCGCTCAGCCCTCCCTTGGCGCGTTGTTGATCTGACCCCTAGTTATGCGGCAAAGGGCAGCTGCTCTTAGGCATCACTGCCTGGAAGGACAGGCAGCAGACAGCTTGGGAAGTGTGGAGGAGACAACTGGAAGGTAGATGGTGTTCAGGAGAGAGCAATCAGCGGCCAAAGAAGGGGTGGGAATTACGCATAATATTTAAAGAATTAATAAAAAGGATGGCTTTCAGTGTACAGGTGTAGGAGACAGGACAAAAGCTTTCAGCCTATCCTTTTCTTTTTCTTCTATTATTATTGCTATTATTAGTGTCATTATAAAAGTACTGTCACTGGGGCCAGTAAAAGTAAAAAGCCTCAGAGCTACTATGTAGATTTAAGTGTGACTTATTTACTTATTTATTTTTAATGTTTATTTATTTTTGACAGAGAGAGAGACAGAGCACGAGCAGGGGAGGGGCAGAGAGAGAGGGAGACATGGAATCCAAAGCAGGCTCCAGGCTCTGAGTTGTCAGCACAGAGCCCGACACTGGGCTGGAACTCACGGACTGAGAGATCATGACCTGAGCCAAAGTCGCTCAACCGACTGAGCCATCCAGGTGCCCCTATTTATTTATTTTTAATGTTTATTTATTTTTAAAAGAGAGAGAGCGTGGGCAAGGAAGGGGCAGAGAGAGAGAGAGAATCTGAAGCAGGCTCCAAGCTCGGAGCTGTCAACAGAGCCCAACGTGGGGCTGGAATCCATGAGCCGTGAGATCATGACCTGAGCTGAAGTTGGACACTTAACCGAACGAGCCACCCAGGCACCCCTAGTGTGACTTATTTAAACAGACTGCTACAAACACTCATCCTATTTTTAGGTCCATATCACTGAACTAACATAGATCTCTACTTGGTGAAAGGTTCAAATGCGGATCAAAGGATTCAAAAGCAGAACCATTTTATTGCTAAGTTGTTTTCTGGACACACACAAAATGTCAGAAGCAGATTTAGTTCTTTCAGATGGTGGAGAGGTGGGTCAGTGAAGGCCACTTTGGTGGCACCCAGTGAATGGGGACAGGAGTTGACGGATGTGCTCAGAAGAGATGCTCTAGGATAAGGGGAGTTAATGGGCCCTCATCAGACCCTCAGGTTATGCCTGGGCCAAAATATTAAAGAAGACACTCATTGGTACCCCAACCTTTTTCTAAAAAAGGATTTGACGTGATCTTAGTGTGATGGGGTTGGCGATGGTGGATCAATTTGTACCACCAAGAAGGGAAGCAAGAGAGCCCTCTTGGGTCTCCTCCCAGATTAATAATTATCTGTAATAATGATATCAGCATTAGCATAGGATTGTGAATGGTGTATGGCTAGAAGGGAAAGTGTGTTTCCCCTTAGTATAAAACCAGAAAAGCGTACTAATTAAGTTGATGGCATTACTTCCAAACGTACAGAGGGGTGTTATCTTGTAGTCATGGGCGAAGGATGAGAGGCAAAGATAAGCTGAGGTCTGAACAGTCTCTGTGACCCAGGAGCCCTTTGTGGTTGGCAATGTGCCCCTGGCTATTTCCAGAGCACCGAAGAGAGAGCATTGTACAGAGGACCATCAGCTTTGAGGCTTTTCCTAACTTTCAGCCAAGAAAAGTGCGCTTGTTAACAAAGAGGTTTTCTTAGAGGGAAAGTAGCAATATCCCTGATTGCCTGGGGCTGTCCCAGTTTATGCCTGTTGTCCTAGCATAATTTAGGAATAAATGCCTTGCATTCTAACGAGTGTCCCAGTATGGATGATGAATTATTTGACCAACTTGCTCAGGGAGCACCAGCCTGATGTGTGCCTCAATTTCCTTGTTGCTAGATGACAGTAATTTAGAAAAACTTTAAGCAGAACTCCTCAGTCATTCTCTCCCTCTCCCTCTTTGTCTCCCCTCGCACATACACACACACACACACACACACACACACACACACACACACTCACACTTGTTTATCTCCCTATAGCTACATTCCTTCATCTGGCAAATGCTGTCATGATTTCTTCAGCAGGAAAGACTGTAAAATGAGTTCAAAGAGCTCAAATCCAGGCTCTGTCACTAGCTGTACAACCAACCTGTATTTGTTTGCTTAAAGAAAATGTCTATCTCATATAGCAGTTGTGCGAACTAAGATATCATTTTTAAGATTCCTAGCACATAATAGTTATTCAAGAAAAATTTGTCCCATTCTTTTACAGGAGTAAAGGTCAAAGGAGGCTTCATATTATCTTATTTAATTATACAAACTTATTAAGCAATAGATGTGTTTAGTAAGTGAAATCCAGGGGCTCCTGGGTGACTCAGTCGGTTAAGCATCCAACTTCAGCTCAGGTCATGATCTCGCGGTCTGTTGGTTCGAACCCTGTGTCGGGGTCTGTGCTGACAGCTCAGAGCCTGGAGCCTGCTTCAGATTCTGTCTCCCTCTCTCTCTGCCCCTCCTCGTCGCGTGCTCTGTATCCCCTCCCCCCATCCCCACTTCAGAAAATAAACATTAAAAAAAATTTTAATTTAACAAGTGAAATCCAAAGAGGAACTGTGTGCATGTACCTAAAATTCCAGGTTCTTTCTCAAGACCGTCTTTCTTCCATGCCAAAAATGGCCAAAGTTTCACTACAAGCTTCTAGTTCCACAGGCTTAACAAAAGTACAATTTAATCAAAATGCAAGTTTTAAATTGCAGCCCTTTTCTGAGACATTCCAGATGTTGAAGGAAGGAAACTAATGTCTTGTGCTAGGAGAGTGGCACTCTGTCAGCATCAAGTGTACAGAAGGAGAAGCTGGAGCTTGAAAAGGTTATTTCAAGATCACTCAGCTAATAAGTGGCAGAGCAAAGACGGGACCCACCACTGTCCGACCCCAAAGCTCTTTAAATGTTACACAAAATTCCTTTTTGTTTCTATTTCCCCAAAGATTACTGCTTGCTTCAGAGTTTGAATGATCTCTCTGAGGTCTGCTCCCAGTAGCCAACTATCTTTTGATTCCCCTACAATAGTGACCAGTGGTAGATACGCAGAGCAGTCTGGTTCCCTGTGTCCCCTTCTGTGTCCGTCTGTCCTTTCTTCCTCTCTCTTTCTCCCTTATTTTCTCCCTCCATCCTGTTATTCATTCATCTATGTATTGGTTCTTCCATACAAGCACACATTCATTGACACATATACTCGACTGCCCTTTCTATACCAGCATACTGTTCAAGGACTTGTTACTTTAGAAGGACTTGTTACTTTAGAAGTTCACATTCAGTGAAAAAGACGTATAAACAATACGAAGCAAAACTAGGAAGGGGAAAGGGAAGAAATGGGGAGGAATTTCAATGTTTTACCTTGGATACTCAAGTCAGTACTACTCCTTTGCCACAAGGACACAGTGGTGCAGTATCTGTATTAAGAAATACTTTGGGGGAACAGCATGGAAGCTTTTTGTGTGTCTCATGTCTGTGAAATACAGCCAGACCAACACTAAACCATCCTACACACCTAGAAAACCGATTGGAGGATTAACACAACAGTCTGCACAACCTGAACCACAGAATTCAGTAGGTACTCGGAGTGGACAGGTGAACTTGGGGAGAGAGAAGCCGGTGGCAGGCAGGGAGCCGCCTTTGCAGGTGGAGAGAGGACTGAGACTGGGGCGGAGGAGAATACAGAAAAGCACCCCTCCCGAAAAGCAGCTGGAGAGAAAGTGGAAAATTGGAAACAGCCGCAGGGACTAAACTAAAAAGGGAGAAAGGAGAAAGGAGAGGGTTTAAATTCCATTAAGACTGTAAACAAGGGGAGCGCAAAGGCTGCAACTCCACAGCGCCATACCTGGCAGTGCTCTGGTGGGAAGGGCGAATCCCCAGGAACAGAGGGGGGTCTGCGAGGTTCTCAGGCCACACGGGGAAAAGCGGTTCCACTGCTGGAAGGGCATTTGGGAGAGACTGTTGAAGCCACCTGGTCCCAGCAGATCCCGGAAGTCAGCCACATTCGCTGGTGCTGGGTCAAGGTCGTTAAGGGTGAAGCCAGGTGTCAGATGTGTGTTGGGATTTTCCATAATCCCTGAGACGCTCACTGTCTCGCGAACTTTTTCTGGGACGGGCTGGCACCTGGCCGCAGTCTCGGGGCACCAACAGCAGCAGGGTCCAGCCGGCGTTCCTGGGGGCAGCCGATATTTGGCCACTGCTCTTTCGGCCATTGCCCGGTGAGAGCCTCTGGCAGAGGGGCAGAACGGGGCAAAGCCGCAGTCCTTCGGAAGTAAGGGGCCGGGGAAAACATCCGCATCTGAGACAAAACTCGGGAGAGAGGTACTGCCTGTGGCCTAGTCACGAAGAGTGAAAAAGTGGGAAGTGGACAAAAGCTGAAGGCAGAGGATGGCTGCACGATTGCTGATCTGGGAGAACAGACTGGGTGGCTGGGTGGCGCCATTTTTATCACTCCCGCGCATGCGCATACGCACCTACGGACCCTGCAACACTCCACCCCAGTAGGCTAGCAACACCATCTAGTGGAGAGCGGAGCCATTACACTGAGCCCCGCCCAACTGGGCCAACCTCCCTCTTCAAGAACACAAGTCTCACCGCCGGCTTAATTTATGGACTATAAAGAGCTACATAGACTGACTTCTAGAGGAAAACGAAGCAATTGCAGTCCTAATTCAATCTGTTAACAGTCCTACTTCATCTATTCAATTTTCTTTTCTTTTTTTTCTTTTTCCTTTTTCTCTTTTACAATTCTTTTTCCTTAAATACAGAAGGAGAATTCATTTTTATATTCAATTTTTATTAAAAATATCTTTCTTTAATTTTTATTACTATATTTTTTACTTTTGTGTAAGTTTTTTGAAATTCTACTTTACTTCCATCATTTTATTTTAGTCTACTCCAGTGTATTCACCTTTTCAAATTTTTCAAACAATTTCCTTTTTTCTTACTTTTTATTTTTTTCTCTTTTTCATTTCTTTTTCTTGAATGCAGAAAGAGAAAAACTTCATTTTTACTTTCAATTTCTATTAAAATATTTTTATTTAATTTTTATTACTATATTTTTTGCTTTTATGTAAATTTTTTCAAATGCTATTTTACTTCCATCATTTTATTTTCATCTACTACAATGTATTCCCTTTTTCAAATTTTCAAATGATTTCTTTTTTCTTTTTTAAATCTTTTTTCTCTTTTTCGTTTCTTTTCTTATTTCTTAAATACAGAAAAAGAAAAAGTTCATATTTATTTTTAATTTTTATTAAAAATATTTTTCTTTAATTTTTTTCTACTATATTCTTTACGTTTGTGTATATTTTTTCAAATTCTATTTTACCCCCATTATCTCATTTTAGTCTACTGCAGTGTATTCATTTTGTCAAATTCTCAAACGACTTCTGTTTTTCTTCTCTCCTCCCCTTTTTTTTTCTCTAATCTGTCAGACCATTTTCAACACCCAGACCAAAACATACGTAGGATCTAGCATCATCTATTTGATTTTTGTTTCTGTGTGTGTGTGTTTGATTTTTAATTTTAATATTTTTTAATTTTCTTTTTTTATTTCAATTTTTCTACCTGATTAATTCCTATTCTCCCTTCAAAATGACAAAACAAAGGAATTCACCCCAAAAGAAAGAGCACGAAGAAATGAAAGCCAGGGATTTAACCAACACAGATACAAGTAATACATCTGAACCAGGATTTAGAATCATTGATAATAAGAATACTAGCTGGAGTTGAAAATAGATTAGAATCCCTTTCTGCAGAGATAAAAGAAGTAAAAACTAGCCAGAATGAAACCAAAAATGCTATAACTGAGCTGCAATCATGGATGGATGCAGTGGTGGCAAGGATGGATGAGGCAGAATAGAGAATCAGCGATATAGAGGACAAACTTATAGAGAATAACAAAGCAGAAAAAATGAGGGAGATTAAGGCAAAAGAGCACAATTTAAGAACTAGGGAAATCAGTGACTCATTAAAAAGGAAGAACATCAGAATCATAGGGGTCCCAGAAGAGGAAGAGAGAGAAATAGGGGTAGAAGGGCTATGTGAGCAAATCATAGCAGAAAACTTTCCTAACCTGGGGAAAGACACACACATCAAAATCCAGGAAGCACAAAGGATCCCCATTAGATTCAACAAAAACCGACCATCAACAAGGCATATCATAGTCAAATTCACAAAATACTCAGGCAAGGAAAGAATCATGAAACCAGCAAGGGAAAAAAGTCACTAACATACAAGGGAAGACAGATCAGGTTTGCATCAGACCATCCACAGAAACCCGGCAGGCCACAAAGGAGTGGTGGGATATATTCATATATATGAATCAGAGTGCTGAATCAGAGAAATCTGCAGCCAAGAATTCTTTATCCAGCAAGGCTGTCATTCAAAATAGAAGAAGAGATAAAAAGTTTCCCAGACAAACAAAAATTAAAGGAGTTTGTGACCACTACACCAGCCCTGCAAGAAATTTTTAGGGGGACTTTCTGAGGGGAGAAAAGATGGAAAAAAAAATATATATACATATATATGTATATATATATGTATATATATATATATATATATATATATATATACCAAAAGCAACAAAAGCTTAGAAAGTACCAGAGAACACCGCCAGAAACTCCAACTCTACAAGCATTATAATGGCAATAAATTCATATCTTTCAGTACTCGCTCTAAACGTCAGTGGACTCAATGATCCCATCAAAACACATAGGGTAACAGAATGGATAAGAAAACAAGATCCATCTATATGCTGTTTACAAGAGACCCACTTGAGACCTAAAGACACCTTCAGATTGAAAATAAGGGGATGGAGAACCATCTATCATGCTAATGGTCAACAAAAGAAAGCTGGAGTAACCATACTTATATCAGACAATCTAGACTTTAAAATAAAGACTGTATCAAGAGATGCAGAAGGGCATTATATCATAATCAAGGGGTCTATCCACCAAGAAGACCTAACAATTATAAACATTTATGTGCCAAATGTGGAAGAACCCAAACATATAAATCAATTAATCACAAACATAAAGAAACTCATCGAGGGGCACCTGGGTGGCTCAGTCGGTTGAGCCTCCGACTTCGGCTCAGGTCACGGTCTCATGGTTCGTGAGTTCAAGCCCCACGTCAGGCTCTGTGCTGACAGCTCAGAGCCTGGAGCCTGCTTCAGATTCTGTGTCTCCCTCTCTCTCTGACCCTCCCCCATTCATGCTCTGTCTCTCTCTGTCTCAAAAATAAATAAACATTAAAAAAAAAGAAAGAAACTCATTGATAGTAATATCATAATAGTAGGAGACTTCGACACCCCACTCACAGCAATGGACAGATCATCTAATCCAAAAATCAATAAGAAAACAATGGCTTTGAATGACACACTGGACCAGATGGACTTAACAGATATATTCAGAACATTTCATCCTAAAGCAGCTGAATATACATTCTGCTCCAATGCACATGGAACATTCTCCAGAGTAGACCATACACTGGGACATAAATCAGCCCTAAGTAAGTACAAAAAGATCAAGATCATACCATGCATATTTCAGACCACATTGCGATGAAACTCAAAATCAACCACAAGACAAAATTTGGAAAGGTAACAAATACTTGGAGACTGAAGAACATCCTACTAAAGAACGAAAGGGCTAACCAAGCAGTTAAAGAGGAAATTAAAAAGTATATGGAAGTCCATGAACATGATAACACCACAACCCTAAACCTCTGGGATGCAGCAAAGGCGGTCATAAGAGGAAAGTATATAGCAATCCAGGCCTTCCTAAAGAAGGAAGAAAGATCTCAGATACACAACCTAACCTTACGCCTTAAGGAGCTGAAAAAAGAATAGCAAATAAAACCCAAAACCAGCAGAAGACAGGAGATAATAAAGATTAGAGCAGAAATTAATGCTGTCAAAACCAAAAAACAAAACAGTAGAACAGATCAATGAAACCAGAAGCTGGTTCTTTGAAAGAATTAACAAAATTGATAAATCCCTAGCCAGTTTGATCAAAAAGTAAAAGGAAAGGACCCAAATAAATAAAATCAAAAATGAAAGAGGAGAGATCACAACCTACACAGCAGAAATAAAAACAATAATAAGAGAATATTGTTAGCAATTATATGCCAATAAAATGGGTAATCTGGAAGAAATGGACAAATTCCTAGAAACATATGTACTACCAAAACTGAAACAGGAAGAAATAGAAAATTTGAACAGACCCATAACCAGTAAGGAAATCAAATTAGTAATGAAAAATCTGCCAAAAAACAAGAGTCCAGGGCCAGATGGCTTTCCAGGGGAATTCTACCAAACATTTAAGGAAGAATTAACATCTATTCTCTTGAAGCTGTTCCAAAAAATAGAAATGGAAGGAAAATTTCCAAACTCTTTCTATGAAGCCAGCATGACCTTGATTCCAAAACCAGACAGAGACCCCACTAAAAAGGAGAACTATAGACCAATTTCCCTGATGAACATGGATGTAAAAATCCTCAACAAGATATTAACCAACCGGATCCAACAATACATTAAAAAAATTATTCACCACAACCAAGTGGGATTTATACCTGGGATGCAGGTCTGGTTCAATATGCACAAAAAATCAACGTGATTCATCACATCAATAAAAGAAAGGACAAGAACCACAGGATCCTCTCAATCGATGCAGGGAAAGCATTTGACAAAATACAACATCTTTTCTTGATAAAAACCCTCAAGAAAGTAGGGATAGAAGGAGCATACCTCGAGATCATAAAAGCCATATAGGAACGACCCAACACTAATATCCTCCTCAATGGGGAAAAACTGACAGCTTTCCCTGTAAGGTCAAGAACAAGACAGGGATGTCCACTCTCACCACTGTTATTCAACATAGTATTGGAAGGCTTAGCCTCTGCAATCAGACAACACAAAGAAATAAAAGGCATCCAAATCAGCCAGGAGGAGGTCAAATGTTCACTCTTTGCACATGACATGACACTCTATATAGAAAACCCAAAAGATTCCACCAAAAAACTGCTAGAACTGATTCATGAATTCAGCAAAGTTGCAGGATACAAAATCAATGCACAGAAATTGGTTGCATTCCTATACACCAACAATGAAGTGACAGAAAGAGAAATCAAGGAATCGATCCCATTTACAGTTGCACAAAAAACCATAGAATACCTAGGAATACATCTAACTAAAGAGGGGAAAAATCTGTACACTGAAAAGTGTAGAAAGCTTATGAAAGAAATTGAAGAAGACACAAAAAAAATGGAAAACGATTCCATGCTCCAGATAGGAAGAACAAATATTGTTAAAACGTTGATACTACCCAAAGCAATCTACATATTCAATGCAATCCCTATCAAAGTAACACCAGCATTCTTCACAGAGCTAGAACAAATAATCCTAAAATTGGTATGGAACCAGAAAAGACCCTGAATAGCCAAAGCAATCTTGAAAAAGAAAACCAGAGCAGGAGGCATCACAATCCCAGACTTCAAGCTATACTACAAAGCTGTAATCATCCAGACAGTATGGTCCTGACAGAAGAACAGACACTCAGATCAATGGAACAGAATAGAGTGCCCAGAAATGGACCCACAAGTATATGGCCAACTAATCTTTGACAAAGCAGGGAAGAATATCCAATGGAATAGACAGTCTCTTCAACAAGCGGTGCTGGGAACACTGGACAGCGACAGGCAAAAGAATGAACCTGGACCACTTTCTGACACCATACACAAAAATAAACTCAAAATGGCTGAAAGACCTCAATGTACGACAGGAAGCCATCAAAATCCTCAAGGAGAAAGCAGGCAAAAACCTCTTTGATCTTGGCCGCAGCAACTTCTTATTCACGTCTCTGGAGGCAAGGGAAACAAAAGCAAAAATGGACTACTGGGACCTCATCAAAATAAAAACTTCTGCGCAGGAAGGAAACAATCAGCAAAACTAAAAGGCAACTGACAGAATGGGAGAAGATATTTGCAAATGACATATCAGATCAAGGGTTAGTATCCAAAATCTATAAAAAACTTATAAAACTCAACACCCAAAAGACAAATAATCCAGTGAAGAAATGGGCAAAAGACATGAAGAGACACTTCTCCAAGGAAGACATCCCGGTGGCCAACTGACACATGAAAAAATGCTCAACATCACTCATCATCAGGGAAATACAAATCAAAACCACTGGGAGATACCACCTCACACCTGTCAGAATG
This sequence comes from Acinonyx jubatus, assembly GCF_027475565.1. Lineage (NCBI taxonomy): Eukaryota > Metazoa > Chordata > Mammalia > Carnivora > Felidae > Acinonyx > Acinonyx jubatus. The sequence goes on along the minus strand of NC_069382.1, from coordinate 6,396,266 downwards.
GCTAACATCAACAACTCAGGCAACAACACATGTTGGCGAGGATGCGGAGAAAGAGGATCTCTTTTGCATTGTTGGTGGCAATGCAAGCTGGTGCAGCCACTCTGGAAAACACTATGGAAGTTCCTCAGAAAACTAAAACTAGAACTATGCTACAACCCAGCAATTGCACCACTAGGCATTTACCCACGAGATACAGGTGTGCTGTTTCGAAGGGACACATGCACCCCCATGTTTATAGCAGCACTATCAACAATAGCTAAAGTATGGAAAGAGCCCAAATGTCCATCGATGGATGAATGGATAAAGAAGATGTGGTAGATATATATACAATGGAGTATTACTTGGCAATCAAAAACAATGAAATCTTGCCATTTGCAACTACATGGATGGAACTGGAGGGTATTATGCTAAGTGAAATTAGTCAGAGAAAGACAAAAATCATACGACTTCACTCATATGAGGACTGTAAGAGACAAAACAGATGAACATAAGGGAAGGGAAGCAAAAATAATATCAAAACAGGGAGGGGGACAAAACAGAAGAGACTCATAAATATGGAGAACAAACTGAGGGTTGCTGGAGGGGTTGTGGGAGCAGGGATGGGCTAAATGGGTAAGGGGCATTAAGGAATCTACTCCTGAAATCATTGTTTCACTATATGCTAACTAATTTGGATGTAAAGTTAAAATTAAATTTAAAAAAAGAAAGAGAAATACTTTGGGGACACCTGGGTGGCTCAGTCGGTTAATCGTCCGACTTCGGCTCAGGTCATGATCTCGCAGTTTGTGAGTTCGAGCCCCACGTCAGGCTCTATGCTGACAGCTCAACTATTGGAACCTCCTTTGGATTCTGTGTCTCCCCCTCTCTCTGCCCCTCCCATGCTTTTGCTCTGTCTCTCTCTCAATAATAAATAAACATTAAAAAATTTTAAAAAGAAATACTTTGGCCCCTAAAGTCTCATCTCATTTGATCTATGCAAGAACTTGGCATTGTAAGAGCTTGCCTGGCTAGAAGGGATCAACTCTATCTTTTAAATGGGTAGCAGAAAAAGAAATTATTTGGAGTAAGAAAGCAGAGATGATCATTTCCATTTACAATTCCTTCTCCTTTTTTAACTTCTAAAAAGGGAACCTCTCTTTGTATTCCTAAAGGAAAACTGACAGGTGTAAGAGACCTGCAATAAAGGTGAATGAGTAGATAGATGATTTGCTAAAAAAAAAATCCATGTTTTAGTGGTTTTGTTCTAAAGAAAAAAAAAAGGCACCAAACCTCAGAGTCCTAAGCAGAAATGGAAATCAACTAGAAAATGTTGACTTTTTGTAAAGGTCTTGCTTTTTACCAGGAGGAAATGGATCCATAACCATGTGTCCATGGATGAAACATTCTCAAGTCACACCCAGGCCTTAATGGGACATGTTTACTAGGAATAGAAGCTTTTTCTCTCTAGCTGAGCTTTCTACTCTTTCCCCAGGTCACCAGCCCCCACTGATGTGCACCGAAGAGACACCGTCAGACTTTGCGAGTTCCTCTTAGAATCCCAAGAGTTAATTTCCCATCATGAGGCTACTGTTCCTTCTCTTTCTCCTCCTTGTGTGTCTTATCCAGACGACATCAGGTAAGCTGTGGCTCCTGTTGGTAGGATGATATGACAGATGGCCTTGAAGAATAGGACCAAATTGATTCATAATCCAATGATGCATCGAAGTCTGTAACAACGGAGTAATTTCACAGCTGAAAGAAGCATACATATACCACACACTCCCTTTTACGAATAACGAAAAGGGAAATTTAAGAAAACTTCAAAGAGTTTCCCAAGATTGCTCTTAACTGGTTGATAGCAAGCCCATAACTAGTAATTGACGATAGATAATATTTACAGGGACTTTACAGCTTACAAATTATTTCCATGTGAATAACAACAACACTAATAATAATAGCAGATAATATTGATGCTTCCTCTTTACCAAACATCACAACAAAAACTTTTCATGTCCTGTCCCACGTGTACCTCCTAACACTATTTCTGGGTAGGTATTCCCTGTCTTGCAAATGAGATTAAGAAATGAAGTAACTTGTTCAAAGTCATTCAGATTGTATGTAGTGGAGCCTTTGACTCAAGCTCATGAGGGTTTGGTTCTAGACAATGTTTTCATTAAATATTCAACAATCCCAGGGAATACATTTACTTACTGCATTATACATAAACATCAAATACTTTTTACTTTGAGTGTGTCCCATGCAATATTTGGAATATACTTATGTATGTTATTTCAAAGTTGACTGGATGCCCTACATCTTACCTGGCACCCCAGTGCATATGTCAGCACGTGCTGCGTTATGCTGTGGTCTGAATCATGGCATCTGAAGAGTCATGGTTCAATTCTTACTCAAATGATACAAGCCCATCCTGGCCGCAGGGGTGCTCTGTTCACTGTCGCTGCTCAGACCTGAGGGAGCAGCCACCACCATGGATATTGCTGGTTGCTGGGTCAAAGAAAAGAGCTCTGAGGAATCTGACATTGTCGATGAAAGGCTCCAGCCCTAACAGGACACATCACTTCTGATTAAAATTTATTAACTGAGCAAGTCTTCTGGCGCCACCCCATCACACAAAAGATAAATCCTACTTTGGGTCAAGAAAATAGACAGACAGACCTGTTTGGTGAACAGCCTAATGGAGATAAACAGTTGGATGTAGATATATATACAGATGTAGATATGAATATACATTTGTATTTATATAAGTGATATTAATTATAAATATATATGAACACAACAGATTCACATACATTCATTCATATTTATTTATAAGTGTAGGTATTATGTACAATTTATAAATTACATATATATGTATGTGTGTGTATATATATATATATATATATATATATTTTTTTTTTTTTTTTTTTTTACCTTGCCTTCTTATGAAAAACTAGGAGAATCTATGCCTCCCAAAGGAAAACTATGGACCTGGGGGAACAAGAACCAGAAGCGAGGTCTCCTAATTCTGGACCCAGTATGCCTTCCATCACAGCACAGCGCTTTTAAAAGCCATCACCCCTGATGGAAATTCTTCTTACTCATAGCTTCCTGCTTGTCATTCTCTTTCTTGTTCCCTTGACTTTAGGCATCATTCAAATTCTCGCTACTCTCAAGTTGCTTCCTGAATTGCTATAGTCAACCAACTTGATGGCCTATCATTTTTTTTTTGCAGCTTAACTCACAGGAGCCCGAGAAGGCAGGTGCTCACTGCGTGCCATGGCGGTGCCGTTTAAAATGTCACAGTGCACAAAATGACCCTCATTGCATGGGAGATGGGAGGCAGAATATTCAGCACTGAGGATGCTCACTTTCTGTCCAAAGCTTTTTGTCTATTTTGTGCTATGTGCTTGTAAGATTTTGCCCTTTTGAAAAAGAGGACAGCTCCTTAGGAAGCTTTCATGAAGAACATGTAGAGTATATCCCTAATCTCAGAGCACAGCCAAGTCACTTGCTCTCCCTGATCTGAAGTTCCTTCATCTGAAAAAGAAAGACACTATAGTGCAGAAGTCAATAAGCGTTATTTGGTAAAGGACCAGGTAATAAATAAATCTTTTAGGCTTCTGGGCCATGAGGTCTGTCATGACAACTCATCTCTGCCACGAAAAGCAACCATAGACAATATCTAAATGAACGGGTGTGAATGTCTTCCTATTTATGGACACTAGAATTTGAGTTTCATATAATTTTCATATATCGTGAAGTAGTTTTCTTCTTCTGAAGTTTTGTCTACAGTTCAAAAAAAAAAAAGCGCAAAACCAACGATAGGCTGATAGGCCACGCTAAAGCAGGTAGAGGCCAGTTTTGTCCCTACAGACTGTAGGCTGCAGATCCTCGCTATACAAGATGGCTTCCTGTAGCTTTGGTTAAACATGCTTTCCTGTTTTGTTTCTTCTCACCTCTCCTTCTGTTATAGGGCATGAAAAAAGGGGGAAATCCCTTGAATGTAAAAAACTGGGTGGTGTCTGCAAGCACCAGAAAACCCACGGATGTTCCATCCTGCCTGCAGAATGCAAAAGTCGGAACAAACACTGCTGTAGAATCTAGCTGCGGCCGGAGGGTCTTCGGAGCCGCACAACAGACTCACCACCAATGACTTCTGCTGAATAAAAGCACCTGCACTCACGCGGGCCCTGTGTCGGCTCTTTGCAAGGCACGCTTAAGTGGCGGGTCATTGAACTGGTGGAGGGGAGGGGTTTGTGGGATTTAAGTTCTAAACTTGGTCCCCACCACTCGTTACCTCACTGACTTTGGACAAGGCCTTTCCTTTTCTGTGTCTCAGCTTCTGCACCTGTCACTATTCAAATGGTTCTACAAGCCACCTATAATCTGTGCATGTATGTCTATTCATCGATGGATTGAGAGTAAGAGCTTGAGGGGCATGTGTGTGTGTGTGTGCGCATGTGTGCTCATGCATATGTGTATGTATTGATGATATATAGGAAAAGTCGCTGAGGTTTTGTTCTCATTTTCATACCCCTTAAGGACTCTTGGGTACAAAGGAATGGCTCCCGTTAGTTATTGAAGAGCCAAGGATATAAATTAATCAGAAGGTCTAAAGGTGAAGAAAGATCAAAGTTGGTACCCAGGCATCAAGCCATGGAATTGGAACCCAGAGATTACAGAAACCAACCCATGGTTTCACAGAGAACCAAGACTTAGCAAGGTAGTGATTATTTTCTTCTCTCCAAAGATGCCTTTCCAAATACAGTAGTGGGATTCCTTTAGACTCATTTTCTTAGAACCCAAGGAATGGTTTTCTGCACAGAGAAGATTTGGAATGTGTAGCAGAATTCTGCTGATTGGAAGGGGACATACCACCGTCAGTAGTCACTATCTCCTGTTTTAAAACAGAATACAATTTGTCATTTGTTCTCTTAGTAACTTCCTTTTGGTAGCAAATCAAAGTTTCTGACACTGCTGCTGGGGACACAAAGTTGTAAGTCTACTTTGGAAGTTCATTTGGCGGTTTCTTGTAAAGTTGAACGTACCCTGGCCATACCACTCCTCAATCCCACTCCTGGGTATTTACCCAGCAGAAATGGAAACGTATGTTCTTACTAAAATCCTATATGCAAATGTTGATAGCAGCTTAATTTATGTTTGCCAAAAATGGGAAACAACACAGATGTCCTTCAACTAGTGGATTAACTGCAGTTCATCACAGAATGGAATACTATGCAGCAATAGAAGGGAACAAATGATTGATTCCTGCAAAAACATGAATGAACCTCATTCATGAGGTCTTCTACTGAGTTAGAGAAGCCAGATAGAAAGACTATAGGTTATTTTATTCCATCTATATAGCACTCTTGAGCAGCAAAACTATAGGGTGAGAAGCCAGATCTGCAGTGGCCAAGGGTTAGATGTTACAGGGGGGATGACAATCAGGTAGTATGAGGGAGTTGGGGGTGATAAGACTGTTCCCTATAGACATAAGGTAGTGGATACTTGACTCTGCATTTGAAAATCCCTTAGAATGTTACACCACAAAGTTTGATTTTTATTATATATAAATTTTAGGGGCACCTGGGTGGCTCAGTTAGTTAGGCGTCTGACTCTTGATTTTGGCTCAGGCCATGATCTCATGTTCAAGCCCCGAGTCAGGCTCTGTGCTGACAGCAAGGAATCTGCTTGGGATCCTCTCTCCCTCTCTCTCTGCACCCCTCCTACTGCTCCCGTGTGCACGTACATGGCGAGTACCCAAGGGAGACCTGAAAGAGCTCCCGGTGGCCAACCTGAAACAACTTCATTTAAAAAAAATGAAGTGTTGAATTATAACCCAAACATAAAACAAATAGCCATAGGACCATATTGGTGTGAGTCAGTCCCTCTTCCCCACCTCCATTTAACATTTTTTGACGTTTCCCTAAAGCTTCGAAGATAAAATTTCTTCAGGGTCTAAAGCCCTCTATCCATTGGCTGTACATTCTCTAGCTTCATTTCCTCACATTCTGGCTCTCAAACCACCTCCTAATATAACTCCAGGCCTGTTTGTACTATAGTGACCTTGAGTATCTTGCTCTGTGCACATTGGAACCCACACCACTTCTCCTTCAACTTCCCCTCACTGATTCTTACCCCATTTTTTTAAGACCCAGCTCATATATGGCATTCACTGGGAAGACATCTTTGAACCACCCAACTCGGCTATGATTTCCACATCTGTGAGTTTTCTTAGCAGAACATGCCTTGAATCCACACCCCCAGGCCCCAGTACACCAGTCCCTTTCCCAGTACAGAGTAGGTGCTGAGAAATACTAACAAAATAAAGGAATCCACGAATGAAGAAAATGGCATCATAAAGCCTCAGCCTTCAATTTAATCCTGGGTAGATACATGCAGCATGAATTCTTCAGGTCACTTAATTCAGGGTAGATTCATTAAACACGAATCCTTCCATTCACTTCATTCTTAAACAACAGAAGCTCCTTCCAGGGCAGAGCCCTGGCATACGAAAAATACAATTTCTTTTCCTCCTCAGGCATACGCTTGTATGTGAGTCACAGAAACGAGACATCTCACCGTGCCTATAGCCTGTAGAAAAAGCAGAAATGACTTATTCTTGGAAGAAAGACTCAAGCCCCCCATGCAGGGGAAGAAGTCATTCAGCCTTCCCTAGGGACCCCCAAACTTTATTGCTAAAGAATGTATATCGTCATCTGCACCGTCTCTTGTCTGCCTCGTGGCTCTGGCTTGCTTGTTACACAGGAGGACAATGTCAGTCTGTAAGAGCTTGTTAAGAACAGAAATTTTGCGATGTAATTTGGAGGCTGAGATAAAAGACTTCAAATACTCCTCCTGGGGTGACATTACCACAGAGCAGCAAGGGTGCCCCCCAGAGGTCTGTTATGGGATTGTCAATGTCCTTTGGAAGCGGTACCTTGATACTTGGGTTTTTCGAAAGATTTTTTTTCAGTGTTTGATTTTCAAGAGAGCACAAGTCGGGGAAGGGCAGAGAGAGATGGGGAACAGAGGATCCAAAGCAGGCTCTGCGCTGACAGCACAGACCCCGATGTGGGGCTGGAACTCATGAACCGGGAGGTCATGACCTGAGCCGAGGTCAGACGTGCAACCGACTGAGCTGCCCAGGCGCCCCTAAAACTTTGGTTTTTGTCTTCCTAGGACAGGATTTCACTGAGAATAAGATAATCCTACAGTCCCTAGTCTGAAGAAGGAAGATCTACATACGTCTTTGGTCAAATATAAAAATGTACTCACACAGTATGCTCCAAGGTGTTTAAGGAACGTGACGAGCCCTCAAGTTCACCCACAATTCCCAGGCTTAGAATACCTGTGTTCAGGTTTTATCAGATATGTCTTAAAACTAAAATTAAAGATTTAAAAATTCAAGTCCCTATAAGAAAGGACCCAGAATAATCAGGGGGCACTGGCTAAGGTAAGAGGTTTCCAGAAGAGGAACAAAAAAATCCTCCCTGACTTAAAGCCAGGCCTGAAGAAGTCTTCTTGTCCTGCCTCTTAAAAGATGAGAGAGAGAAAGCTTTCACTCAGCCCTGAGAAAGAAGGGCCCCCATGATCCCTATAGTCCAGCCTGCCCAGCATGGGTCACTAGCAGAAGTCAGCAACTTTGGAACCCAGGCTACAGATGTCATGGGGCCTAGTGACAGGGCCATGCACACCCTTTGTGGAAAAACTCAATGGTGGGTGGTAAGTTCTCTCCCTGATTTCTCCCCATTTGTGGGTCTCAGCCCTATTTCTACTTTCTTCAACCTGTCCCCTTCTACTCAGTAGTTAGAACTGAGCTGTCAGCAGAGAGCTTTCCTAAACCTGCTTATCATGGGTTCTTGCACCCTGACTTCATGCCACATGGTCGAGGCTATCACGAAAGGCCCCCTGCCCATCCTGTCTTCATCAGAGCAGCTGTCACCACAGCAGCTCTGACATTGAGGCCTCCCATCCCTGGAAACAGTTGTATCTCTTTACCCTAGTGCTGTAACCAAGAGTCATGCTGTTAGAAGTCCTGTAATTCTCTCCTTATTCTTCCCCCAAAGACGTTCCCTCACAGCCCACCATAATGTATTTTTTCTCTTCTCTGATTATGGGTGTCTGGGTGGCTCAGTTGTTTAAGCATTGGATTTGTGATCTCAGCTCAGGTCATGGGTTTATGGGTTTATGGGTTTGAGCCCCACGTTGGGCTCTGTGCCATCAGAGCCTTGCTTGGGATTCTGTCTCTCCCTCTCTCTGCCCCTCTCCTACTCACTCTGTCTTTGCCTCTCTCTGTCTCAAAATAAACACACTTAAAAAAAAAAAAAACAGCCCATTGAGGAAACGGAGGTTGGGTCACTACTCTGAGTGATGCACTGAAATCAGTCGTCATGCCCAGTGGGTCCACAGTCAACAGACTTTGTTGACCCAAAGCAAACAAAAGGAGGGCAGTGGCTGGGGGCACACAGCCCTCCCCAGTTCCTGTCCCCTGGTGCTCTGAAAGGCACAGAAGCCCCGAGCAGTAAGACACAGACATGGAATATTTGGGTGGATTTATTTATATAAAGATAGAATATTGGAGGAGGAGGAGAAAAGTAGTGACAGAGGATTTGGGGGGGGGACCACAAAGCACCACGTGGCTGTCTTTCTGGGGGAAGCAAGTTCAAACCCTCAGTGACCTGCCAAACCCTCATGATGCTCATCCACATAGGCCAATCTTCTCCCCCGCCCCCACCAAATCCAAGTAGCTGTAGTACTCTGTAAAGCACTTGAGCTGTTCAGTGATACTCAGCACTTCTGTGGTGTCAGGAATGAACACCAGGCAGGAAGTGAAGTGCCCCTCTCCCCCTCTCTTTATTCTTACCACCACTTGCTCAAGGTGTGGAGCAAAATACACTTCAAGTTTCTTCCAAAATGCCATGGTTCTAAATACATGAATTGCCTCCTTCTAGAAAACCTCTAAGGGTCCTCTTTGCCAGCCCTCACAGGCAGTCACTAAACGCAATACCCAGAGAATGAGGATGGTGAATTCTAGTTCAAACACACCTCGGCGGGTGGAGGCTTCAAGAAAGGAGAGCCTATTTGTATGAATGACATCAGATTGGACAAGAGAGCAGGTCCCAGTTTAAGGAGATGCCGAAGAGGGTTTACCTGGAGCTACATGCGAGATGAAGAAGACGACGAAGATGAGAAGGGAAAACAGTCTCATAGTGCCGAGTCAGTGGAGGCCTCCTCAGAAGCTCCTGGAAAGGAAAAGACAAATGGCAGGTGTAATAAGGTTGAATAAAAAGTAGTTTAAAGTCTCCTCATTTATAAGTCTGATCAGAGTGACTAAACACGGAAGAGAATGTCCATTGTGATCAGAGCACTGACAATGTCCACTCACTGGACAATGAACGCCCGTGAAATAAACAAGGGTAATGATTACCAATGTTCGGTGCAGAGCTGGGGGAATTTCTTTTGTGAGCGCTTGATGAATCAAGGCCTGAGGAAGAACAGTCATGGTAGTGGTCATAAAATCAAAACGGCTAGGATCGATGGAGAATTTACTCTATGAAAAACCTGGGGTGGTTTGTAGAATTTTTTTTCTCCAATTATTCTCATGGAACTAGTATAATCTGCTCCTTCAGCTCCGAGTACAAATACAGTCACACAAAGTCCTTATATTCTTCCACTAATCTCTCAAGTGCTCAGTAGAATGAAAACCATCACCTACGTCACCAGACTCTGTTCTCCCTGAAGAGGTGGTCCCTCTGTTCTCCAAAGAGCTGAAATCTAGGCTCTGCTCAGCCATGTCCTGTGTTCTTAATAAGGACTGGTCCTGTCTACTCTGACCAGTGAAAGTCTACTGTCCCAGTGATTACCCTGCTGATTCAGGTCCCTGACCCCGCCACAGTCATGTTTCATGACTGAGAAAACCTCGTGCTCTTGGCTCTTGTACTGCCAAGGAAACATAGTCCCAGTGTAGGGGAAAGCCAAGGGCTTTCCTTCTTAGCCACAGACCAAAGAAAAACAAGGTCTCTTCCCAAATTAGGCCCTTGCCTTGAAGCAGGGGATTTAGTGTAACCAACCTCTCAAATTTTATTTAACCTGCTGTTTATCTCCTCTGTTCCTGGGGTTTGGCTCAGCTGACCCTGACTCAGAATCTCGGGGAGCAGGGCATGACATTTCAGTTTTTCTTCACCCAGAAGATCTTGGGTTCCTCAAAAAACAATGATCTGCTGATTCTGAATGAACTGTTGTCTACAAAAATGTCCTCAGAAGTGGCAGATTTTTGTATCTTTCCCTCTTCTCCCTGGATCATAGTTGATATCTTACATTTATGTAATTGAGTAGAACCAATCAAGAAGACCATAATGAAGGGGATTATTATTGTCTTCCTGAAGCCAGAAGCAAAGTGGCCTTACTTCATGCAGGTACTAATATGATCCCTAAAAGTACACATGAGGATACTTAGAGATACTTGGTATATAGTGATAAAGTTTGTATGTGGTGAAATCAAAATGAGAGTCAGAAGTCTGGTTCCAGATTCTGAGTTCTTTACCACTGCGGGATAGTCCACTAGTCTCTTTACATAAGGACTGGCTCTTAGAATCCAGTAAAAATTATACATTTTAAAAGGATAATAAGTTGGCTAATAGTAACTTTCCATAGACTAGTGATCATTTAGAAATTAGGACTTAAAGATGTTTATGATCTTAACCCAGCCCATGTAAAAAATTCATTGTATAGGGGAAATGTGCAAGAATAAATAAGGATATTTTTATAAAGAGTAACAATGGTGACTTCCACTACCAGTTATTATTGTTTATAATGACACTGAAGCTTGGGGGCACCTGGGTGGCTCAGTTGGTTGAGTGTCCGACCCTTGATTTTGGTTCAGGTCATGACCTCACTGTTGTGAGATCTGGCCCCTCGTCAGGCTCTATGCTCACAGTATGCAGCCTACTTGGGATTTGCGCTCTCTCTCTCTCTCTCTCTCTCTCTCTCTCTGTGCCTTCCCCATTTGCACTTACTCTCTCTCAAAACAAATCAGTAAACTTAAAAAATAAAAATAAATAAATAAATAAATAAATAAATAAATAATGGTGAAGCTTGAAATATGAAGCATAGGCCCCAAACAGAAAAACAAAACAAAACAAAACAAAAAAACCCAGACATCCAAACAGAGAAGCCACCATGCAGACACTGACATTCAGTTCACAATAAAGATGGCTTTCATGTGAATGGTGACAGAGGGCGGTGGATAAATCATACAGAGTTGATTAACTATTCATTTGAAGGAAAACTATTTGATAAACTAAGTGGAGCATGAAAATAGATTATAACTTTTTTGTATGTATTTTTAGATTTTTCAGTGTTTCATAGAGAAAAAGTATGCATAGCTTATATAACAAAAAAATCAAAAGTCTTAATATTTATTATTGCAATTCCTAAAATTTCAGAGGACTAAATATGTTAGGGCTTTTAGAGTCATACTGAGTATGTCCCCCTAAAATTCATATGTTAAAGCTGAAGCCCCAGTGTGATGGTATTTGGGTGGCCTCTGGGAGGTGATCAGGTGTCTACAGAAGAGACCCCAGAGAACTCCCTTGTCCCTACCACCATGTGAGGATACAGCAAAAAGACAACCATCTGTGAACAGGACGTGGCCCCTTGCCCATGGAATCTGCCAGCATCTTGATCTTGGCCTTCCAGCCTCTAGAATGGTAAGAAATAAATACATACACTGTTGGTTACAAGCCACTTGGTCTATGGTATTCTTATAGCAGCCCAAATGAACTAAGACACATACCAAATACAAAATATGTAATAGACATATGATTGATGACACTCTTTAAAATCTGACCTGTGACAGTGAATCTGTAACCCTTTTCCTCTAATTAGTTTTTGCCAGATATCAATGGGTTCTGCAGGAGACTAAGGACCCCACTCATACCTGGCACCTCTGGAAAACTCTACTGTTGGCCCCATTTCTCCCGGAAGCTGATCCCTCATATTGTCTGACCATCTATCTTGAGAACACGAATTCAAGAGCCAGGTAACTGTAGAGAAAACACATGAGGACAAAGCAAATGTGGAGGAATCTTTGGAATCAAAATAATAGTTAATATGGTCTGTTGTAATATTTGTTGTCTCTAGGGTAGACAGAAAAGTTAAGAATGTCAATCTTGGGGTGCCTGGCTGGCTCAGTTGGTAGAGTATGTGACTCTTGATCTAGGGGTTGTGACTTTGAGCTCCACATTGGATGTTCAGATTACTTAAAAATAAAATCTTAAAAAAAAAAATGTCAGTCACTGCTAACCATATCCCTCTGATCATGGTAGAAATGGGGCAAATGTTTCCCTGAGTGTTTCCTGGGACATAACTGGAGCATCTCTGTGGTAACAGGTAGGTTCCTATAAATATTTCTCTGTGTCCTACCTGTTCAGTCTCCCAATTACTAGCAACTTCCATTCTTTGAGGAATAAATTTCTTTGCATGTACTCTTATTTCTAGTATTGTTAAGCGGAGTCAACTAAATGCACAGGTTAGCTTAGCATAACTTAAGTGGTGGATAACTGTGAACCAGAAGGCCAGAAAACTAATGATGGCTTTATCTCCTCCAAGAGTTTCTTACTGTAATTCTAGAGCGCATGGCATAGATTGTTGAGTCTGTGTCCCAGACTAAGAGCAAGCCAGTATTTCCACATGGATGTCTGCCCCAAAAGCATGATGCTATTGAGGTAGCACCTGTATCATCTTTGATGTGTTGAAAAATTTATTGTAGATCCTTCTGAGTGGCTAAGGGCGTCAATGGGTAAGATGAAGAGATGAGATGAGATGATGAGATGAGATGAGATGAGATTAAAAACATGATCTCAGGTGAGATTGAGCTCTGCATCTGGCTCCGTGCTGGACGGAGTCTACCTAAGGTTCTCTCTCTCCTTCTGCCCATGCCCCCAGGAAAAAAATTACAAGACCTAACAATTTCTAGGGATTTCCCAAGAGTGAGCACAAACTCAGACTTGGAATAACCAACTAAACTTCACAACAGACAGTCAGATCCAGAAAGACTGTTTTGCCACTCATGAACTTGCCTGTGGGGCCTTCCCTGCACACCCTCCCACATACCCAGGACTTCATATCCTTTTCCTGATTTTTTTTTTCAAATTTTGCACTTATAAATATTTAAAGTATCACATGTTTTTATTTCCATCTCCCCTGTTAGAATATAAGCACCACGAAGGTAGGAATGTTTTTTGTTTGGCTTACTGCTTAATAAATACGAGTTAAGGAAAATGAATGAATGAAAGTTGACATAATGGGTGAATTTTGTCCAAGTAGTCCAGCAATTCTGGCGGCCAAGTCAGAACCAGACGTTTTACCATGAAAAGGATAGTCGGAGATGCGACAACACAAACAGAACTCAGGTTGGGTGTTCCTGCCTCTTCTTTCTCTTCCCCCATGACAAAGAGTTCCACATGCCCCATTGGGGGTCCTTCCGTCCCCTCCCCTCCCCTGCCCTCCCCTCCAGGGTTCTAGTTCCTCTGTTACCAAGCCAGTCCTCCGTGCTTGAACCAAGAGCAAAAGGCATGCAAAAGCATGGAGTAGAGGCACAGGGCCGTGCTGGGGTTTTCCAGACAGCGCGTAAGACAGGGATGTCGGTGGGCCTGTGAATGGTGGGAGAGAGAGACTGGAAAGCAAAGAGGGTTTGCACCTCGTGGTGAAGAAATACAAATAAGGAGATGAGTTATGTATTTATTTATTTTTTTAATATATGAAATTTATTGTCAAATTGGTTTCCATACAACACCCAGTGCTCATCCCAAAAGGTGCCCTCCCCAATACCCATCACCCACCCTTCCCTCCCTCCCACCCCCCATCAACCCTCAATTTGTTCTCAGTTTTTAAGAGTCTCTTATGCTTTGGCTCTCTCCCACTCTAACCTCTTTTTTTTTTCCTTCCCCTCCCCCATGGGTTTCTGTTAAGTTTCTCAGGATCCACATAAGAGTGAAAACATATGGTATCTGTCTTTCTCTGTATGGCTTGTTTCACTTAGCATCACACTCTCCAGTTCCATCCACGTTGCTACCAAGGGCCATGTTTCATTCTTTCTTATTGCCACATTGTACTCCATTGCGTATATAAACCACAATTTCTTTATCCATTCATCAGTTGATGGACATTTAGGCTCTTTCCGTAATTTGGCTATTGTTGAGAGTGCTGCTATAAACATTGGGGTACAAGTCGGTTCCTAAATTCTCCTGGTGGTGGGAGACCATTTGACTACTGGACCCAGAACCATTATGATGGGGCACACTGTGGACTGATGTCACAGACACGAGGAATGTCCAAGTCCTGTGAGTCCTGTACGCAGACCGCGTGGGAAGCCAGTGCCCACTGAGAACACCCAGGAGGCTAACATTTGTACCTGGATCCGAATAGCTTTGCAGATGCTCATTTACAGCTGATAATAGTCTATTGTTCGTGTACACACTTGCACTGAATTTTCTTTAGTTGTTCAGTGACGGGGACCCGGTCATGTAGATGGCCCACACTGTTACTGACCATAGCTCCAGGCACACTCTTTTCTTTCCCATGTGACTCTTCCGGTTTTGGAAGAACGCTAGTAAAACTTCCCTCTCCTCTTTGTCCTCCAGCCTCCCGGGCACCTCGCACTACTTCCTGCCTCCTCTCCCCACACCCCCACCTCCAGGTTTGCTTTGTACATTGTAGAAAGCCACTCTGCAGAGGCAAGACAGTGACACCTGTCGTGGAGAGGTGACTTACGCAGGATACTACAGCAGACGTCATGCCCTGAACAAGAAAAGTGAACAAGGAAGACACAGAATAATCACAGCAATCCACACTAGAGCCTTCTGACCTGCACCTGACGCTCCTTTCTGGATGGTCTCCCTGTGCACCTGCGTGAACCACCACCACATGCTGGGTGCTGTGCTCCCTCGACAGTGTCCTCCCACTGGGCGGGTTGCCCACTGCACCGGCAGGTCCCAGGACAAAGCTCTGTCCTTGTATGGCCTCACCCCACGATGGGGGATCCTTTCCTATCCAGCCTCCCTGCAATTGTTAAGGAAACCATAACTTCCCTTTCAAGCAGACAGAGTACTGTAGACCAGCCAAAAGAAAAATCTTAGATTATGTTCTTTTACTGATGGTGTCATCTCGGGTCAGTTAAGTAACTCATCTGAGTGTGGTTTCTACATCAGCAAAGTGGGGCTGACAAACTGAAACACTCTAAGGATGACATATGTTCTGTGAATGAAGAGGCTGTGTGGGGCCCCTGAGTGGCTCAGTCGGTTAAGCACCCGACTCTTGGTTTCCACTCAGGTCGTGATCTCACAGCTTTGTGAGAGTTCGAGCCTCGCATTGGGCTCTGCGCTGGCAACACAGAGCCTGATCAATGTTCTCCCTCTCTCTCTGCCCCTCTCCTACCCTCTCTCTCTGCCTTAAAATAAACAAATAGAACTTAAAAAGAAAGAAAAAGCTTTGCAAAATGTAAAGCATAATAAAAATTTTATTCTTAAATTGTCTCCCTCTCCGACACCCCCTTCCCAAAAAACAACGATTTCCTTTAATCAATCCTAAAGATAAGATGACTGATTAGTTAGACCTGAACGTTGTTTGCTTTTATTCAGATGGGGGTGCCCTGCTTCGGACCCGGGGGTCAGGGCTTCTCGGCTGCTGCCCGCCCCCATAAGCCCTTCACTTTGCAGCAAACGGTGAACGCCCGGCAGGGCCCTCGGAAAGGCTCACAGTCTGGGGTCCCTTGCTTCAGGCAGATTCCACCACGCAGGTAACAGGGTCTTTCAAAGTTGAACGCCCTGGTGGCAGCTGGAAACGAAAAGGTGTTTGTATGAAGCCGCAGGTCTGGGGCAGGGGTGGGGGGCGTGCCAGGGACCTGGGGGGTGGGGGGAAGCCCTCGATTTCCCCGCTGGACATCTACAATGAGTGGTTCAGCTCCAAGGCCTTCCCCTCTCATTTTTCCATGAGACATCATGGTTGGTGACAACCACTGGATGGATGGTTCTTCCTGAGGTGGGGACAACTGGGCATTAACCAGAGGGTAACCTGTGCCACCGGTGCTCCTCACTGATCCCCCCACCCCCCGCCACCCCGCACCCATCCCCACCCTCACGGAACCATCTGAAGGAAGCCTCGCCCTTCAGAAGAAACTCAAGGCCACCACCATGACACGAGGGTCAAGCGGTCCCCAGGCGGAGCCTGTGTGAAGGATCTCTGTCTCCACACCAGGTGATACCAACACGTGAGCCAGCAGATTCTGTTTCCAATCATCCAGTTCATCCACAGGGAAGGGGAGGCAGGAGAAGACAGCTACCTAACCAGCCCTTTTAACAGGATGTTTGGAATTCCCTCCGAAGGAATTCTTAAACTTTGCAGAAAGTTATTTTGGGGTGTAGACATGGCCTCCGAGTAGCTCCCTGATACTTTACTCTTCAACTGTGGTTGACTGAGGGAAGGGAAACAACAAAATGACGCTAAGAACGGGCATCGTGCTTGGTATTTACCGGGCAGTACCTGGAAAATGATAAACACAGCAGCAAGGACCACCTGGAGAAGTCTCATGGTGACGGAGCTGAGGGTCCCAAAGGCCTGATGGTGAAAATCAGGAGGACAAGGTCAGAAGCCCAAGGTTCTGTGTCAGAGGAAGTCACGGCAGCCCAGGGGTTGGTGTCAAGATGAACTCCCTCTGCCCGAGGCCCCACTCCTCCATCGGCTCTGGCCCTTCTTGTTCCCTGAGCCCCCGCTGCTTGCCTCGTGTTTCTCTCCACATTTAGTTTGAGGCAGTGCTGTCTTTTTTCTTTTTTGCTAAGTTTTCTATTGTAATTCCAGCATAGTTAACATAGAGTGTGCTAGATTAGTTTCCAGTGTAAAATATATTCATCCAGCAATTCCATACCATACCCAATGGTCATCACAAGTGCAGCCTTAATCCCCAGCCCGTATTTCCCCCATCCCCCACCCACCTCCTCTCTGGTGACCATCAGTTTGTTCTCTGGAGTTAAGAGTCTCTTTCTTGGTTTGCCTCTCTCTTTCTTTTTTCCCTTTGCTTGTTTGTTTTGTTTCTTGAATTCTATATTATGAGTGAGATCATATGGTATTTGTCTTTCTCTGACTTATTTCACTTAGCATAACAGTCTCTGGTTCCACCCATGTTACTGCAAATGGCAAGGTTTCATTCTTTTTTGTGGTTGAATAATATTCCATTGTATATATACTCCCCGTATCTTCTTTAAAAATCCATTCGATGGACACTTGGGCTGCTTCCATATCTTGGCTAATGTAACTAGTGCTGCTATAAACATAGGGGTGCATGTATCCCTTTGAATTAGTGTTTTTCTATTTTTGATTAATGCCCAGCAGTGTAATTCCTGGATCGACGGGTAGTTGTTTTTAGAGGCACTGCTATCTGACCACATGGAGTGACGCTGGCGTCCAGGCAGTGCCGAAGCTATACCCCTGCAGGTGAGTGGTAGGGGCCGGCAGTCAAGCTGCTAGGAAAGGAGAATGAAGAGAGTTCTTCACAGGTAAGACAGTTCATTGAGGCAAGCTGATGGGATGGTCCAGTGCTCCTTACAGAAGATCCAGAATGGCAATGGATTAGCTATAATCTTTCTGGAGAATCCATGTTGAAGGAAGAAATAGGGGAAATGGGCACTGGGTGTCTCAGTCAGTTGGGCGTCTGACTTCGGTTCAGGTCATGATCTCACAGTTCATGGGTTCAAGCCCTGCATTGGGCTCTCTGCTGTCGGCATGGAGCCTGCTTGGGATGGTCTGTCCCCCTCTCTCTCTGCCCCTCCCTCACTGGCTCTCTCTCTCTCTCTCTCTCTCTCTCAAAATAAGTAATAAATTTTTTAAAAACTTAAAAAAATAGGGGGAAAATATGCCAAATTATTCCTAGGATTTGAATTTTATCCTTTATTTTCACTTCAGTTACTTTTCTGACATTAAAAAAAATACACTTTGGAAAATTGCAAATAATGTAAAAACTGGAAGGTTAAAAACAAACAAACAAACCCATAGCCCTACCTTTGAATTATAAATGCTGTTTACAATTCAGAGTACTTTTGTTCTTTTTCCTTGTGAATAAAATGATGTAAATACTAATTTTTACGTTTAAAATATAGAATCATACTTCATATAGGTGGGTTTCCCCCATGGTAAATATTATCTTGGAAATTCTTTAACATCTATTCAAATACATTTGCTTCACATATTTGGATGACTATACATGTATCTTTAGAAATTCACAGGATCTTCAACGTTTATATAAATGCCGATACATGGACAGTCAACTGCCTGCGTATTTCAAGTTTCATAGGTGTTGCCCAGCTGCCCACTCCAGAAACTGTTGTTACTACTTTATCCTCTTACTGACAACGTGCAAAAATATCTTTGGACTCTTGATCTTCTTATTGGTACTAGTTATTATCAATGTTTTCAATCTTTGCAAATCACATTAGTGAATAATAATACCTTCCCGTCTGTGGGCACCTGGTGGCTCAGTCAGTTAAGCGTCCGATTCTTGGTTGCGTCTCAGGTCATAATCTCATGGTTGGTGAGTTCGAGCCCCAGGTCAGGCTCTGTGCTGACTGCATAGGTCCTGCTTGGAATTCTCTCTCTCTCCCATTCTCTCTGCCCCTTGCTGCTTGTGCTCTCTCGCTAAATAAATAAACTTAAAATAATAATAATAATTATTATTATTCCTGCTTGCTTTAGTATATCTTGTTAAAATTATTTCTGAAAAAGTTGAGCATTTTTTAACAATGTTCATCGGTTATTTTTGTCTCTTGTTACCTGTCTATACACTTCACTTGGTTTTCTATTTTCCCATTCATCTGTTCTTACTGATTTCAGACAACTCTATAAATATTTAAGGTCACTCATCTTTTATCACGTGTGTTACAAAAACTGTTTCTGGCTTCCTTTTTGCCCTGTACCCACTCATCTAGTAGCCAGAATTCATGGCTACTCTTGAATGATTACTTTTTACTTCATTCATGTTTGGTTTTTCTTAAAGACAGGTTTTGTCTGTGTGTTTAGCTAATTATGTCTGTATTCCTGGTCAGGTCTGTCCTCGATTCTTTGGCGCAGAGGCAGAAGCTGTTCTGAAAAGCTGTGACAGACCCGAGTTCCCAGCAGTGACATGGAGACTCTTTTGTGCTCCACTCAGAAATGGGAATTTCCCGGGCTCACAGACATGCCCCCACTCTCTAGTCCTGTGCTGCCTCAGAGAAGAGGCACAAATTTGAGTTCATGTCTCTGTTCTCTTCGAACACGGAGGCTTGCACGGAAGAGAAACCAAACCACACATGATGGGAAGGTACGGACGATGACCAGACCCCTACCCTGATGTGACAGTACCTCGGGACACCCTGGAGAGAACAGATGGGGCATTTTGCATACTAGTCAGAGCACCTAAATCCTAACTTTAGCAGGTATCAAGTGCCCAGAAAGGCTCAGGTCGTGGGGTGGACTCCGTTCTTGTCCGCTCTCCTGCGTGTCTCTTCCTGTGCGGTGCTGCACGACGTTAACCGGCATTCCGTACGATGGAATATTACCCGTCCATGAAAAGAATGAAATCTCGCCATTTGCGATGATGTAGGTGGAACGAGAGAGTATAATGCTAGGCAAAATGAGGCAGTCAGAGAAAGAGAAACACCATATGATTTCACTCATGTGGAATTTCAGAAACAAAATAAATGAGCAAAGTGAAAAGAGAGGCAAACCAAGAAACAGACTCTTAACTACAGAGCAAACAGATGGTCACCAGAGGGGAGGTGGGCGGGGGGGGTGGGGGGGGTGGGGGGTGGGGAAATAGGTGATGGGGATTAAGGACGCCTTTGTGATGAGCACTGGGGATGCTATGGAAGTGATGAGTCACTATATTGTACACCTGAAACTAGTATTACATTGTATGTTAACTGGAATTTAAATAAAAACTTAAAGGGAAAAAAAATTATTTGCTTCTTTTCAGGGGTCAAGGGTCAACTGTATAAAAAAATTTTTTAATGTGGCATTAAAAAACAGAAAAAAAGAGTCAAGACTTCGCTTATAGTTCTTGCCAAGATTCACAGCCACTCTCAATGATTCACTTTTACAAAATAACTTTTCAACAATTTACTCAAGTTAAAAATAATTTTATTGCTTTGTTAACTGACACTGCATTGAAATGACAGGTTTTACTTAAGAAAAAATGGATAATTGAGTCTTTCTAAGAATAAGGTTTCAACTTACTAGTTTTTGCCTTTCTTCAACATAACTTTTTTAAGACCTTCAATACAGGTCTTCATCTAGATCCAGGACATTTCTTGTGACTTTATCTCTAGATATTTTATGGTTTTTCTTTCTATTTGAGTTATAATCTTCTCTCTTTGTATTTTATAATTGGCTACTATTTGCATAGAAAATGCTATTGATGATCTACAATAATTTTGTCACTGGCCCCCCCGGTTGGACTGTATTGGTCTTCTTGTGATTATTTCTCAATGGATTCTCAAGCATAAAATCATAAATCTATAATAATTATGATTTAACGCCTTTGATTCTGAGATACATATTTCTTATTTTCTCCTCTCATCGAATTGTATAGACTCACAATTACTGGAGCCTTCAGAGATCACTTCACCCAACCTACTTGCTTCACAGTGGGGGAGCTATGGTCAACCTAGAAGGTCAAGACAGTGTCACAGCCAAGCCTGCAGGAGATGCCTCCCGGTCACCACAATGCAAACTTTGTCCTATTTCCCCCATTTTCTTCTTTCTTGCTCTCTTTTTCCTCCCTTCCTGTGTTAAAGATCAGCTTCCTTAATACCCAACAACCTAACAAGATTTTTCAAAACTAGATTTAAAAAAAAAGTTTTTAAAAAATGGATGCTTCAGTAGTTAATTGTTACATGTGACCTCTTCCATGAAAACCTTTGGTTTTTGTTCCAGGACTTGATTACGAATTTCAACTCATGCATTAAGCACAGGCTGTGGTTTCAGCCCAGATGTCTTCTGGGCATCAGAAACCAGTGTGTGTCCAGTGAAGGAACTGAGAGTGTTTTAATGACAACATGATCATCCAGTGCTTGTGTGTCCCCCGGACTGACTCCACCACTCTCTGAGTGTCCAAAATTGAGCTGATTTAGTTTATATCAAGTTTTCCATTTGACTAGTGAGAGCCAGAGAAAATCCACTTTGGGTCAAGGAATTTGGGCTACCACTCTTTATAAGCCCTGAGAGCAATCTCTGGAGGATGTAGGAAATGGGAGAAAAACTGTCCAAAGTAAAGGTCATTGATATCTTTAAGGAAAGAAAGTAGAAATGAAGGGAAGGAGGGGAATAGAAGGAGACAGAAAGAGAGAGAGGGAGAGAGACAGGCAGAGAGGGAGAGAGAGATGAGTGTGTGTGGCAGAGAAAGAGAGAGAAAGAAAGAAAGATAGATAGATAGATAGATCACATGACTCTAGCAAAATTCTCCCTGAGTCTTGGGGCAGCAAATGCCCCGAGGTCTGTTCTCCCGGAAGGCGCCCTCGAGAAGGGCAGGCAGCAGAGCAGACGGCCCCAGGTCAGCACTTCTGTTCTCTTTTCTACGATGAGAAAACAAAATACTGGCTGCTGTGTTCTCAGCCCACTCCCTGGCCTGCGGAGGTCTGAGCTTACTGACAACATTCTGACAAGATGGTCTCACTGAATGAACTCTTTCTCTCTCTAGCTAGAAAAAAAAAAAAAAAAAAAAGAACTATCTTCTTGCCATCATGAACCAGCTGGATGTCCTATTACCTGTTGACCCATATTTCACCTAGGAGACCATGAAGTCTTGAAAATTCCAGACTGGGTCTGTTTACTCTGTCTCCTCAGTATAGAATCCTTCTGGATGAACCAGGCAGACAATAACTTTAGCCTCAGTAGGAGTAGGAAACTCCTTTCCCAAACCATAGACACTTGGA
The DNA here is from genome assembly GCF_027475565.1 of Acinonyx jubatus. NCBI lineage: Eukaryota > Metazoa > Chordata > Mammalia > Carnivora > Felidae > Acinonyx > Acinonyx jubatus. The sequence continues at coordinate 6,374,328 of NC_069382.1, read as the reverse complement.
ATTCATGTCTTTTCCCTGTGCTAATGGGTCACCTCTCTCCAGATGCTTCCCAGGCTCTCCTGAGCCTTCCCTTCTGGGCCTCTGAACCTCACACTTCACACAGGGGAATTAATTCACTCAGACAGGGGTCTCGCCGCCCACCACTCAGTACATTCCTGCTTCGAGGGAGAATCCAGGCAGGTGGCCTTCAAGCCCCCGATATCTTACTTTAGGTCAGTTTAAATGAACTATATCATCTTATACATGTAGATAGGTGGCTTTTGGTCTTCTGAGGCAGAGCTGTAAATATGAAAATGAACACCAGATGGGCCCAGTAACCAGTGACAAGCATCAAGCCCTCGCCAAGAGCAAAGCGTTATGCTACCTGCTCTCCGTGATCACTGCATTTCATCCTTAAGACAACCCTTAGAGGTAGGTTCTCACAATGACTGTGTTCTACAGATGAGGCAACAGGGCCACACAGTGGCCAAGCAGGAACTCAACTCAAGTCTGAGTCAAACCTATGCTCCTAGCTGCCATGCAAATTCACTTCATGGAGCCTAAATTCTTCCACAGAAATAGCTTCGGGTGTCTTAGGAATATGATGCAGAAAAATAAGTGGTACGTTGAGATTTGGGATGCTAGGTTCAAGTCCTGGCTCTGCCTCTGACTTATGAGTCACATCACATCGGTCCCTCACCTGCAAAATCACAGAACTGGGGTAGGTGACATCCCAAAGTCCCCCCCGCCTTGGCTCTGAGATGGGTGGTCCTAAGGCACTTGGGAGAGGTGTGCGTGTGCCCACGGGAAGGGAATCAAGTGTGAGTGGGAAGGTTAATGGGACCTTCTGCCTGATAATGAGGGAACTTGGTCGTGAACACACAGCCCTGTCCCAGATCCTCCCCAGTCTGCTCTCTGCCAAGCACTCACTCACCTCCTCTCCCTCCTGTGGGCAGCAGGGCAGCTTCCTCAGCCTCTTCTTCATTCTCCAGCACCTGTTCCTGGAGGTGCCCCTAATGGCCTGACCTCGTTCTGATCACATTGCGCTAGTGAACCAGAGAAACTGTTGAGTGGGCAACTTCCAGAGGAGCAGCTAGCCCTTGGCGGTCACCCAAGGGCTAGCGACAGGTTCTCCTATTAGCATTTGTAAATGTGGTTTCCCCAGTGGAGACTGACCAGCAAAAGTTTTAGGGAACAGAGAACTTAGCGCTGTCACTGCTTCTCAGGAAGGCCACGGGGAAGACACTTGCCTCCACCAAGAGCTGAGCAGGCGCCCTCCTTTAGGAGGCGTGAGGTGCGATGGAGGGTGCTGCCTTAGAGAGCATATTGCAAGAGGGGAAACTGAGGCTGTGAGAACTAGAAGACATGGAGCAGATGAGAAGAAGGAGGAGCAAACTTCTATGAAATTGTCAGACTTTGTTAGGACTAAGATGATAAACAAGTGGAAAAAGTAAGATCTCTGTGCAGAAGGGAAGAAATCAAAAGGAAATAGTGAAACATAGCAGAAGCAAAAAAGAAATGACACATGTTGAGGGGAGACAGATAATGAAACAAGGCATTAAACCACGACTAGACCAAAGCTTTAGCCATTGAATGAGCTGTAAAGTCAGTAAAGCTGTCCACCCAGGAAGAGTGAAGAGTTTTGCTGCCTTTGGTGTGTTCCTGTGTTTTCCAGTGTGGGGCAGGTGCTCCACAGGAGTACACTGGAAATAAGTGGACAAAAACAGTTTGGGTTGAAAACTACAAAAATCATTTGGGAATATTATTAAAAACTGCTCACTGCGGTACTTGGGTGGCTCAGTTGGTTACGCCTCCAGCTCTTGGTTTTGGCTCAGGTCTATCATCCTGTAGTTTGTGGGTTCGAGCTCTGCATCGGGCTCTGCACTGATAGGGTGGAGCCTGCTTGGAATGTTGTCTCTCCTAACCTCTCTGCCCCTTCTGCATTCATGCTTGCTCTCTCTCTGTCTCTCTCTCAAAATAAGTAAACCTAAAAAGAAAATGCTCATACACATGAAAAGATGCTCAACATCACTCATCATCAGGGAAATGCAAATCAAAACCACACTGAGATACCACCTCACACCGGTCAGAGTGGCTAAAATTAACAACTCAGGAAATAACAGATATCAGCAAGGATGTGCAGAAACGGGAACCCTCGTGCACTGTTGGTGGGAATGCAAACCGGTGCAGTCACTCTGGAAAACTGTGGGGAGGTTCCTCAAAAGATTAAAAATAGAACTACCCTATGACCCACCAACAGCACTACTAGGAATTTATCCAAAGGATACAGGAGTGCTGATTCATAGGGGTGCATGTACCCCAATGTTTATAGCAGCACTTTCAACAATAGCCAAATCATGGAAAGAGCCCAAATGTCCATCAATGAATGAATGGATAGAAAAGATGTGGTTTATATATACAATGGAATACTACTTGGTAATGACAAAGAATGAAATCTGGCCATTTGCAACAACATGGATGGAACTGGAGGATATTATGCTAAGTGAAATAAGTCAGTCAGATACATACACACACATACACATACACACACACACACACACACACACACACACACACATATGGGTCAAGTTTGAATTAACCAAGAGAAACACAAGCCAGAATACCTGGGTTATGGCTCCAGGGACACTCCCTGGGCAGGTAGCTTCTCAGCTCTGGGCCTTAGTGTCTCATCTTGAAAATGAGAGCACTGAATTGGAATTTCTGGGCAGATTCACAGGAGCAGCACAGCAATCAAGTGAGAGGAATTATAGAGAGACAGAAGTCAGTCAGGTGGGCACCCAGAGCCCTCACCAATTCTCAATTTCTCCCTCTCTCCTGGCCCCATTTCCAAGGACACAGTATGCTTGACTCAGCACCATTCATCAGGAAAACCAGTCCCTCTGCTCCTACAGTCTGCCAGTTACTTATCCAGAACCAGGGTACAAAATGAACAAAATACAATCTCAGAACACGAGAGGCCTTGGGCTCGATTAAACAGATGAACTCTGTCACAGTTCATGACTGTCAAGTGTAGTAAGCCCAAAGGGTCTCACAGGAAAGGACAGTTGTTGCTCTATGTTGTGGGGGTAGGGGCGTGGAAGGGAGAAATTGGCAAACCTTTTGCTATGGAGTTAACCCTTGATCTATGTCCTAAGAGATGAGTTGACATTTATGAGGCAGGCGCCGTGGTGAAGCTCATCCAGGAGAAAGCAAGATTCTGGGCAAAGATCTACAAGCATAGATTTATTTTTTTTTTTATTAAAAAATTTTTTTTAACATTTATTTATTTTTGAGACAGAGAGAGAGCAAGCATGAACAGGGGAGGGTCAGAGAAAGAGGGAGACGCAGGATCTGAAACAGGCTCCAGGCTCTGAGCTGTCAGCACAGAGCCCGACACGGGGCTCAAACCCACGGACCGTGAGATCATGACCTGAGCCGAAGTCGGACGCTTAACCGACTGGGCCACCCAGGCGCCCCTACAAGCATAGATTTAAATGTGAATTTGGGAAATCATAAATGAGTCCTTTGGCTGAGGTACAGGAAAAAGAAAATATTGTAGGATATATAGAATCAGATCTTGGATGGTTGAATTTGTCCATATGTAAAGAGAAGACATTGAAGGATTTTAAACAAGATGACACTGTCAAATATGCAATTTAGAAATAACTCAGTGGTAGTATGTAAGATGGATTCAGGAAGCCCAGGTAAAGGACTATTATCAACCAGAAACTTCTGTGGTTTTTTTTTTTAATTTTTATTTTTGAGAGAGATTGAGAGAGAGAGAGAAAGAGAGAGAGAAACACCACAAGTGGGGGAGGGGCAGAGAGAGAGAGGGAGACACGGAATCCGAAGCAGGCTCCAGGCTCTGAGCTGTCCGCACAGAGCTCAATGCAGGACTCAAACTCTGAACGGCGAGATTGTGACCTGAGCCGAAGCTGGACACTTAACCAACTGAGCCACCCAGGTACCCCGAAACTTCTGGTTTTAAAGTGGGAAAGTAAAGATGGTGATTCTCCCCTTCCTCTCTCAAGAACTCCCCAAAAGCAAAACAAAAGGTAAACAAGAAATAGAGATGTAAATTTTATTATCTGCAAAACTAGTAGATATGTATTACTCCAAAATAGTATAAATAATAATGAATTGTCATCAAATTCATGATGTGGCCAGATTAGAGGGAGACAAGAAAGGCTACCTGTGCATGCAGGCCCCAAAAAATGCTGCCAGAGCACAGTTCTGTAAATCATGCCTTTACCCTAAAAGACACACCAACAGTCCTTTACCTGAAACAGTGGGATCAGGTGAGTGGGCAGGTTGTGGGAGATTCTCTGAACCCAGACTGGCACCACACTTCAAAAAGGAGGAAGGAACATGTTGAATAAGGAATCACATGAGAGTCTATATTTGTAGGAAGCAGTCTGGTTATGAGGCAGCAGTAATGAGTCTGATTATAAGATGGCACATGGTATGTCATCCTGGTGGATTAGCCATTGAAAGATTGTATTCATTTCTATAATCTTGTGTCATAGGGAGGATTCCTGGTGCCCTGAAACCCACTTCTGTCTACTCCCTACAAAAGCCTCTTAAAAACAGATAGTCCAAGAATATTTCACCTGGACAAAGATGAGTCACCATCAAACAGAAACCAAACCTAACCTTTCCAAAGATATTACCCAAAAAAAATTTTTTTTAATGTTTATTTATTTTTGAGAGAGAGAGTCAGAGTGTGAGCGGCAGAGGGGCAGAGAGAGAGGGAGACACAGAATCCGAAGCAGGCTCCAGGCTCTGAGCCATCAGCACAGAGCCCGATGTGGGGCTCGAACTCACGAACCGTGAGATCATGACCTGAGCTGAAGTCGGATGCTCAACCGACTGAGCCACCCAGGCGCCCCCCAAAAAAATTTTTTAAGTGAGGAAGGAACAGGAGAAAAAAATGTTAAAATAGTAACCCCCAGCTGAAAATATCACCATGAAATGGATAAAAATTCTGACTTAGTGAGCACCATAACTTAATAAAGAAGACGAAGAAATTACTTGTTTCGAAACAGGGACAGAACACAAATCAGAGACACATTAACTCAGAAAAGGTATTTTGAGATAAGATAAGAAATCTGAGCTTATAGAACGAAGGTAGGAAGTGAAAGAAGGAAATAAAACCACAATAGAATGGAGGCACACAGAAGAGACAGCATAGTTTTGGAAAAAGAGCAGAGGACGATGGAACAGGATGGAGTACCATGGGTTAAATGTTATGGAAATACATCAGAGTTCATGTGGATGAGCAGGAAGAAATGACAGACATGGAAGAGAAAAGGGAGTTGGCATTCACATAATCAGTGCCTCTGAGAAGCAATTGGGAACACTTTAAGGATAAGATTTTAAAAAGGATTTTCAGCTGATAAGACTCCAGTCTACTAAACTGAAGTGGTATCCTAAGAAAATCTGACACAGAACAATCAATAACAAATTAATATCTCCATACAATTCCTGGATTTTTAATATAAAGAATATTCAGAATAGTAAGGTGAAACAATCAAGTTGCCAATATTATCAGGAAGGCCCAGACCTGTACAAAGGAGCCTTCAACACTACAAGATGGTGAGCAATTCCAGCAAAGTCCTCAAGAAGAGGAGATGTGAGCCCATACGGTTTTTTACTCAAACACTTGCCCTTCCATTATAAATGCAATGGGCATTTTTCAACACAAAAGGACTCAAGAAGGATAGCTACAGTGAGAAGCTCCACTTGGGAAAGTGTGCTGGAGGACTGAGTTCAGCCAAAGGCAAGAAGGATGCAGTGTAGGGTACAGGTGTTGGAGTGAACGGTGAGCTGGTGTAATGGAAGAACCATAGAAGAACACAGAGTGAGGACAGGTGTAGAACCCACTGCAAATGTTACAGAGGATGAAATGTGAAATTCTACAACTAGTGAATGATGGGAAGGAAGGCAAGGAAATGTCGGCTGATGCTCTCCCCCACCTCCCTGCTTTCATAGCTGGAAATCAGGAGACATCATGTAAACATGACGAATCAATGAACACACACCTAAGTGAAAGAAAAGTGATATTCTCAAGTAAAACTGGGTAGTAAAGGCTATAGTGAAAATTGGTAATTAGAGCATTGTGCACAATAGGGAACCAACAGAGAAGAAGGTTAATTGGTTTCTTTAAAATTACAGTGGAAAAAGAGGTCATTTACAATATTAACACAGAAAATATTTAGAAACTTAATAATGGATGTGTAAGAAGCATATGAATAAAATTTAAAATTTAGTGAGGACACAAAATAAGGTTTTTATAAATACAAAGGAATAGCATATTCAGAGATTTATAAATTCAATATAGAAATCAAAATTTCTTTCTCTTCCTTTCCTCTTTCTTTCTTTCTTTCTTTCTTTCTTTCTTTCGAGTGAGAGAGGGTGTACGTGAGCAGCGGAAAGGCAGAGAAAGAGAGAGAGAATATCAAGCAGGCTCCATGTTGTCAGCACATAGCCTGATGCAGGGCTCGATCCCAAGAACCATGACCTGAACCAAAATCAAGAGTTGGACGCTTAACCAACTGAGCCACCCAGGCTCCCCTAAGTCAAATTTTCTTAAATGTGATGTAATCTATCATCTACCTGTCTATCATCTATCATCCATCTAGTTAACTTACTATCTCATAAACCCAATAAAGAAAACCAAAAGGACTTTTATTAATTACCAAAATGGATTCACTCAGAGCAAATCCAAAATCTTTGCACATACAGCTCTGACTTGGCTGCTCTCCCCCTCCTCACCTGCTCCTGCCCCCTCCCACCCTGGGCCTTGGCACCCTCTTCTGGAATATACTTCCCCCACAGATGTGCATGGCCCCATACCCCTGACCTTGTTCCCTATTCTCCATTGCACTTAACATCTTATAAACTATTTGCATTCGTTTTCTAGAGCCGCCATCACAAAGTCCCACAGACTGGGTAACTTCAACGATAGGGATGTATTTCTCACAGTTCCGGAAGTTAGAAATCTAAAACCAAGGTGCCGTAAGATTGGTTTCTCCTGAGACCACTCTCTTTGTCTTGTAGATAGTCACCTTCTTGTGGGGTCCTCACATGGCCTTCTCTCTGTGTGCTCATATCTCTTCCTGTGGCCATATTTCCTCTCCTCATGAGGACACCACTCATAATGGGGTAGACCCACTCTATTGGCCTCATTTTAACTTAATCACCTTTTAAAGGCCCCATCTCCAAATACAGTCACATTCTGAGGTCCTGAGGGTTAGGATTTCAACATAAGCATTCTGGGGGATGCCATTCATCCCATAACACTATTTGATGATTTCCTCATCCATGCTTGTCTTCCTGTCTCCCTCTCTCCCACACACTGGGATGTAAGCTCTGTGATGGCAGGCACTTTTGTCCTTTTTGTTCTCTGCTGTATCCCCAGTGCTTAATACTGTGTTTGGAATATAGAGGAAACTAGAAACTGAATAAACATTTGTTGAAGAAATACATTTTTCCTTTTTTCTTAACTCATCCACAGAACTGCCGTGTAGTTAGATTTAAAGTTGTTACTGCTTTTTTTATTTGCATTTTTATATGCTGTCTTTGGTTTATTTCCCTTATAATAAAAAAAAATATTCTCTCAACGTTATTTTCAAAAGCCTCAGACCCCAAAATTTGGGGCTCAGAGTCATGCCATGCTGATCGCCAAACCAAGCCTCAAGATCACTCTCAGATCTTTTCCACTGTGTCTTGAAACCTGAGCCTTTCTTTACACCTGCCGGTTCATCTCTGGAAATGGTGGGTCTGGCCCCATCAGCAGTGCAGTGGCCAGGTCCCTGCATGCTGGAGAAACCAGACACTGACTTCCTGGATTGCCTGCCTCTTTCCAGAATTCTCCAGGGCTGTTGGAGCTGGAAAGATGCCATTACTTGGCATACCTGTAAGTCTAGCTTTGGCTAGGCCTGCTACTATCTCCGGTTGCCAGATATCCAAGTCTGATACCAGAGACTCTCTTTACCCACACACCTGCTGCTGGAGCCCACACAGTTATCAGAACAAAAGAAGCCTTCTTGATAGAGTGTGGAGGCAGGATATTTCTTCTGACAGTCTCCCTGAGAACTCCAGAGCCACAAGTGACCACCATCGGCTTCCTTCAGCGACATCATGAAGCTGGGAGAAAGTGAAGCAGACATGTCAGGAGCGGGACTATAAGCAATGTCATACCCAAGCTGGAGCGCCTGATGCTCCCCAGACACACCTGGAGGCCCGAGCCAGCAATGACTCATCTTCCCCTTCAAGGGTGCCCCTGATGTTTGCACATCTTTAAGACCTCGTTGGTGTGGGCAGGCCGAGGGTGTGGGGGTGGACAGTGCATTCCCCAGCTGCCTCAGCATGCCTCCAGGCTTCCTCTGGGCCTTCTTGGGCCAGGAGGGAGAGGTTGGGCCTGTGTGGGGAGAGGGGAGAGTGGCTCCCTCCAGAGCCCCCAATCCACACTGAACTCAGTGAGCACTTCTTGGAGAAGGCCAAGCTTCCCCAGAACAGAGTCATGCTAAAAACAAACAAACGAAACAACGTTGGCTGCTATAGTGACGCCAGAGTGGAGAGAGGATGAGGATGGGGAGAAGGGAGACTCTCTTGGCCTCTTACAGATGAGGGAGAGTCTACTCTCTGAAGCTGGGGGGCCCCTCCTGGAAAACGAGTCTTCCCGCCAGGTAGACTCTGAGCCTTCTGGAGCCAGAGAGTGCGCCCCAGAGCATATAATATATTTTACAGAGAGAGGGAGAGAGGGAAGCAATGTGAACAAAACCAAGCAGCTTTAAACATTAATTTGTCAGAAACAAATCTCCCCAGTCTCTGGTTTGCCCAGTCTTGGTAACTTTGGTGCGCTACCGATTAGTTTTATCATTAGCGTCATCATCTTACCTGGGTTTTATAACCATTTTCGTTAGTTTTTCAGAATTTTAAGTTTTTTTCCTGTTTTTTAAATCCCCCTTTGCCCTTTTATTGCTTTCATTTCCCTGTGCTAACTTTAATCAGAGCAATTTTTTAATTTATGTTTTTAATGTTTATTTTTGAGAGAAAGAGAGAGCAGGGGAGGGGCAGAGAGAGAGGGGGACAGAGGATCCGAAACAGACTCTGTGGTGACAGGAGAAAGCTCAACATAGGGCTCGAACCCACAAACTGTGAGATCATGACCTGAGCCAGAGTCAGATGCTTAACCAACTGACAGAGCAATTTTTTTTTAAAGATACAAACCAAACATCCAATAAAAGAAAATGCAGCAGATAAATCATCACTGGTCACAAAAGAGCATAAATAGTAAGATGGCACTTTTACTTAAGTATAATAAATATATACAAAACAGGTTCCAACAGAATATTCATGAAATAATAGTCCTCCTGGAAGGATTGGGTTACAGGTGGTTCTCAGGTTTCTCCTTCAATGTATATTTTCAGATTTCTTTCCTATGTTAAGCATGAATTGCTTTTGTGATAAGAAAAGAAATGGAAGAAATAAAACAAACAAGAAAAATGAAAAGAAGGATCTGAGATCGATTCGCGTTATGTTTAATATTTTAAGCCCAGTTGGGGCCGCTATGCCTACTCAGGCAGTATTTGCATAGCTTTTTGAATTTCGAAAATTACTAACAAAATAAATTTTCACATCATCCATTCCTAGGACTTTTTCTATGAAAACTGTATATGTAATTTATCAATTTCTAGAACATGTGTTTTTAAGATTTTTATTTTTTAAAGTAATCTCTCAATGTGGGACTCGAACTCACAACCCTGAAACCAGGAGTTGAACGATCCCCTCTATAAAAATGCTTTCTAAATCTCGTGCTGCTGGACATGAAGGCTGTTTCCAGACAGGAGAAGCAGGAAAACTGGGTTGTAGAAAAAGTGGATGTGGAAGGCCACACACTCCCCACTGGTATTTTGAGTGGGGCTCCCCTCACGCAAGCTTGCTCTGCCCCACCTGCTGTGTGCTGCACCCCACAATTGTGGGCACCCTCCAGCTCCTGCAAGGGGAAACAATATACCACCTGACACAGCCAGTCCTGAGACTGAATGACATCAGTCATCTAAAGTTGTCAGTCCATTGCCTAGAACGCAAGTTTAAACAATAGCTATTGTGAGTTAGGGGAGAAAAGTGCCCTCTAGGGACTATTTATTTTGACCTAAATGTTATTCCAAGCTACTCTTTATTTCCAGCACTTTGCTTTAGGACACATTAGCAACTTTTAATTTTTTTATTGTTTTTACAATGATATAACTTAATTCTGGGGGAACAGGGTGGGGGGGGAAGGGGGAGTGGAAGAGAGTTTAAAATGATTCAAGCTTTTTTAAAAAGTATAAAAGTTAGGAGAGTATGAAAAAGAGAGTGTAAGTGGACTGAAATCCCAATTAGATGTTTAACACCTTTCCAGACACAGAACATATTTATACACACATTTTCCGGGTGGTACCACAGAATATATGCTGATCAAGACCTGCTTTATTCATTCAATAACCAATCCAGGACAATTCTCCATGTAGATATGTAAATGTATGCATATACATTTAGATACATTACCATTTCTATGGCTGCAAGAAATTGCATCCTAAGACTATATCATGATTTATTTAATAACTCTCCTGACACATATTTACATTAGTTCCAACTTTCTATTGTTATGCGCAATAACATGATGAATATTTGGACATACTTTTTGTGAACTGTCCAGTATACTCC